>NC_039276.1:16904605-17504605 GCF_003368295.1 Carassius auratus
ATATATATATATATAAACTTTAACCTCTGTTTATTTATTAAAAATAAATAAATAAATACTGGGTGCCTTAAATTTAGGCACTGGTTGAACTGTACTTTATATTAATACCACCTTTTTCTATAAAAATTTGCACAATCTACATTTAAAAAATAAGAATCATTAATATGCCTCATGTTCATGAATCTAATGCCACCCATATTGCTGAAGCTCCTGTACTCTCCAGGCCTGAAGTACCACTGCCTGCCTCTGTAGTGGGGCTGCTCATACATGAGCCAGTGGCCATCTATCACATGGCAGGACTGGCAGTGAGGCATACGATAACGGTCCATGATACTGTCACAGTCATCCATCATTTCATACATCTGACCCATGAAGTTCTCCCTCTCGCAGATCCTCATACAGAAGCATCCTCTATGCTGCAAAGGCATCAATAGAAATGTGAATCTACAGTTTGAGCTAAATTGGTAAGAACATTTAGTGAACAACTTTAGGGGGTATAAAGCTGTATGCATTATTCTCTTACCATAGGGATAATTCGGTTTTGCACCAAAAAAGCACCAAACTGCACCAAAAAAGATTTGGTGCAGTTGTTCATTCCAAACATAGACATGTAATCAGCATAGTCTCCCCTCCTAAAGAAATACTGATTTCCCATGTAGTTGAGATGATCATACATCATCCAGCATCCACTCTCCACTCTGCAAGAGTGACAGCGGCTCATGTAGGAGGAGAAATCGGCACATTCACTCATACAGTCATAAGAGCGACCCTGGAAGTTCCTGTCCTCATAGAAGAGAATATATTTTGGAACACAAATTAAGCAATGAGACATTTGTGTGCTTTTAAAAGGAGTAAAACAGCATCTTAAAGATTTACTATTGTTTTTATGTGTCGTTGGTATGCCACTAAATTAATTATTAAAAAAAAGATAATGTATGTAGCTGCTTTCGATCTTCTTACCATGTACAGTAGCAGCATTTCACTTAAAATTACAAATATTGGGAAAAGGGAAATCAGTAATTTTGACTGAGAGCTTTGTTCATGATCAAGAATTATAATAATTTAATTTTTTCTAGTATTAATAGTTTATTATGTTTAACATTTAAAGCATCATTTTGGGAATTAAAAAGCTAATCACACAACAGGTTTAAACAATCAATAATTACGCATTAACTATATAAACAAGTCCTGCTTAAACAGATCAGTTTTGATCAACATTGTGTTTTGCAAAAATAGACTTAGAAAATCTGTATTTCGAAATGTCTGAAAAGCGTTACTGTGGAAAGCGTATACAACCTGTAGGTTATGTAAAAATGTCCAACAATGAATGCACTCTGAATGCTTCAATACTGATCTGCTGAGTCAGGAGGTTGTCCTCAATCTCAATTGCAAGCACACAGTTTTATTCAATTCGCTCGGGTATAAAAGTAAGGGTGAGACCTGGCAGAAGGACAGAGCAGTTTAAACGGAAGAGTCAAATCGTTTTAAAAAATGACTACATCAGGCATGAACATGTGCAAGGTAAGTAATGACAATGAAATAACAAAATTTCTCTTTCACTCTCCAGTAGAATGCAATATTTATTGTAATGCATACCTCAAAATTCCTAGTTACCTCATGTTTAATCTCATCAGGTCATCTTCTACGAGGACAAGAACTTCCAGGGTCGCTCTTATGAGTGTACAAGCGACTGTGCTGACATGTCCCCCTACTTGAGTCGCTGTCACTCTTGCAGAGTTGAGAGTGGATGCTTCATGATGTACGACCGTCCCAACTACATGGGAAATCAGTATTTCTTTAGGAGGGGAGAATATGCTGATTACATGTCTATGTTTGGAATGAGCGACTGCATCAGATCTTGCCGTATGATCCCCATGGTGAGAGAATTCTACATCCTTGACTTGCCACAGAGCTGGTAGCTAAATGCTCTTACAACAATTTAGCATAAATTTTAAATTTCTGTTTATATATTTGCAGCACAGAGGATCCTTCAGAATGAGGATCTATGAGAGGGAGAACTTCATGGGGCAGATGTACGAGATGATGGATGACTGTGACAGTACCATGGACCGTTACCGTATGCCTCACTGCCAGTCCTGCCATGTGATGGACGGCCACTGGCTCATGTATGAGCAGCCCCACTACAGAGGCAGGATGTCATACTTCAGGCCTGGAGAGTACAGGAGCTTCAGAGATATGGGTAGCATGAGATTCATGAGCATGAGGCGTATCAGTGATTCCTTCTATTAAAAAATAAATTGCATTAATGTGAGAACATTTGTTACTTGTCAATAAAGTACTTTTAAACAGCTCTCTTAAAACACCTTAGGTGTTCTTGTTTTTGTTTTGTTTTTGTATACATACTGAAATGAAATCTAGTCATCAAATTATGTCCTGTGGATACTTGACTAAGCTGGAAACAGCATCACTTAGCAGTCAAAAATAGACTACTAAAAATATAAAATAAACAAATAAAATAAAAACAGACAAAAATCTTATATCTTCACTCCAATCTAGTCACTCTACTTCCAATCTAGTTCCAAAGTAAACTACTCTTCAGAAGTCATGCCAGAAGTAATGGCTGTATCTTAGCAAGGATATCATTGAGTAAAATAATTTTGTCTTTGATTCACCAAGTAAAACAAGTTAGTCATTAACTTTCACTGACAGCAGACAGAATAAACATGACAATTAAACATTATATATATGAAGAGTTCAGATGCAAAAGCCTCTAAATGCCATCTGAAATTTTCATCTAAAATTAGGATTTTTATCAAGCTCCTATGCTTAGGTTGAGTCATTTTACTTTAATGGCAATGTGCAGGTCCTTTTCCAGGCTATTAAAGTGAAATAACTGAATATAAATATAGGAGCCTGATGAAAATCCTAATTTTAGGTGAAAATTTCAGATGGCACTTAGAGGCTTCTGCATCTGAACTCTTCATATATATAATATCACATAATTAGTAAATTATAGCCAACATATACTGTATACATTATACATATAAACATTATAGCCAACATAACTAATAGTCAGTTATTTAAGCTTGCCAATTTTAAACTGTACAACATTATTTGACAGTGTACCACCAATTTGCATATTTACTGTAGAATAGTCAATGTCCAAAACACTCTGCACGTGACATATCACAGTAAGGTCATTTTGCGAGGTGGGAATATATATATATATTATATGTCAGAATAATTTAAAATAATATTTCAGGTTTTATTCCAGCCAGGCTCTATCAAACAATATCTGCTCAATGATTACCATAGACAAACACTGACTTGCACCACATTTCATGTCATACACATGCAGATCTGGGCAGTGTTTCTGTGAAATGGGCTGTGATAGCCAGTGCGTCTTGCACTGCATCAGGGCTGTAGCAGTAGGCAAGGCTGCTGGGTCATGAACTTGGGCATGGTAAATGGGACAAAAAATTATAATGCAAACCCATGTCCTGTGACCATAAGACAAAGACTATCAGCTTATAAAACTATGCAATATCAGCAGTAATTGTAGCTGGATCAGCAATCTCTTGAGCAGAGGGATCTGAGGATGAAGCAGGAACTGAAATGTTGTGGCTGTGACCAGTACAGATTGAGAGACATGGGCTGGTAAGACAAGAAAGAGATAACAGGGACAATACCAAAAAAGCAAACACTAGATAGACAGAAAGACATTCACAGAAGCTGGAACAGTTGAAAATCCAGGAGTATGAACCATAACAGTTAACAGGAATCATAATTGTTGTGACAGAAACACGGACCTTTGCTCATGTTTTTGGATTGATGTATTGCTTTAAATTGAAAGAATATTTCACCCTAAAATAAATTCTGTCATCATTTATTCACCCTCATTCCAAATTGTATGAAGTTCTTTCTTCTGGTGAACACAAATGAAGATATTTTTAAGAATATTGGTAATCTATAGCTCTTAGCAACTATTTGGTTACCAACAATCTTCAAATATCTTTTGTGTTCAACATAAGAAAGAAATATTGTTGCTGACAAGGTACACCGCTCAATGGGTGTTCTAATGGAAGTGGCCTCTTTTAGCAGAACAATGCATACTGCATACATTGTTTAGGAATGGTTTGAAGGACATGATGAAGAGTTAAAGGTGTTCCCCTAGCCTCCAAATTCAACATATCTTAATCCAATTCAAGGATCTATGGGATGTGCTGAACAAACAAATTTGATCTATGTGGCTCCACCTTGCAACCTTCAGGACATGAAGGATCTACTGCTAATGTCTTGGTGCCCGATATCACAAGACACCTTCAGAGGTGTTGTACAACAACAAGATCAATAGAGCTTGCAAACTGTTAAATGTTTTAAATTATATTGTAGGCATTCATCAGTTAAGGGGATGGAAAAGATGAGCTGCGCTAGTGGAAACAACATGAGACCAGGCTACAATGACCATCAAGAGTGTTTAGCATCGCACAGTGTTTAGTGTCACCACCAGCAGCAGTAGTGAGCCTGCCTTGAGTGCAGCTGGGAGAGTTATAGAAGAAAGGAGAACTGGATTAAAACTAAGACTGCCCTCGACTGAAGATTTAGTTTAGTCACTCATTTAAGCCATATAATATAGTTGTATATTAACTTAATTACTTAAATATATACTCAACCATAATGAACATTTAAATATAGGCCTATAAGCCAACTAGGCATTCCGCACTCACAGAGACGTTTTCTTTATTTTACTGAAGCACAACGTTTTGTTGATAGTGTGAGTGTACACAAATAAAAGTTGCCTTTATAGTTTAAATGATTTATTATCTGTATGAGCAAGATACCTCTATGCATTAAGCATGCTTTAGCTTCCACAAACACTATGCACCTGATAGCACAGATTATGTAGGTTTAACATTTAAAAAAACATTGTGATAAGCTTAAAATGTTTAATATCTAAGGATTTTATTGTAAGCAAGTCAAGTGTTTTGATTTGAAGGCTAAATTTATCAAACATGTGGTAAACGGAAATAAATAACCATTTTGCCATTAAACAAAAAAACGAAAAAACAACAACAACAACAAAAAAGAATTATTTTAATGGATGCAACAGTATACAGTAAAAGAAGAAAAAAAAAACAGTCATGGGCTCCAGTCGAACTTGGTCCAAGAATTCTGATAAGCTGTCAGACAAGGGAAGTGTCTCAGGACAGGGCTGGGCTAGGGCCTACATTTAAGGACAATGCAGGGCATCATAGCAGGAGTCACTCTGTTCCTAACAATCAAACAATCAAAGGGGGAAAACTTCCTATTATAGTTGACATTAAAAATTAACATAATAAATATACAGGTTTGTTAACTTCAGAGTGTTAACTTGGTACAACCTGTATTTTGGCTGTAGAGTGCAATCTTTTTACTGGAATTGCTTTACAAGCAGAGATTTCTAATATTCTCCACAACAGGGCTTGAAATAATATAACCCTTTCAGGTCTGCAGTAGCAAACTGTACAACTCATTACACCATGCAGCTGACTAAGGCCTTTTTAAACAATAGGAATACAAATTCTTTCGGCGTCCATATAGTATAAATAAGGCAGCAGGCTGTCATTACAGTAGCAAATTTGGAAAGACCCCAACAGCAACCATGCATGGAAAGGTAAGTCAAGACCAAAAAAATAACCAATTCCTCAACACCTTACTAAACTACACGATTTGTTTGCATTAAACTGATTGCTTTTCCTCTCTAACTGATATAGAACACTTCAATTTCAATTCACTTGGATATTGTGTTGGGTAATGTTTAATATGATGTTGATAAATAGTAATTCATTCAATACTGAACATTTTTATGTTTGTTGCAGGTCATCTTCTATGAGGACAGGAACTTCCAGGGTCGCTCGTATGAGTGTATGAGCGACTGTGGTGACTTCTCCTCCTACATGAGCCGCTGTCACTCTTGTAAAGTGGAGAGTGGATGCTGGATGATGTACGATCGTCCCAACTACATGGGAAATCAGTATTTCTTTAGGAGGGGAGACTATGCTGATTACATGTCTATGTTTGGAATGAATGAATGCATCAGGTCCTGCCGTATGATCCCCATGGTGAGTTCCATGAACATTTAGCATTTGTTAGAAATTAACTCTTTTTTATTATTATTAAATCCAAATTCTGAATTGACATTATAAACTACTAAAACTAAAAGACCTCATGACAACTTCTTCACTACAGTACAGGGGATCCTACAGAATGAGGATTTACGAGAGGGAGAACTTCATGGGTCAGATGTATGAGCTGACTGATGATTGTGACAACATCATGGACCGTTACCGCATGTCTCACTGCCAATCCTGCCATGTGATGGACGGCCACTGGCTCATGTATGAGCAGCCCCACTACAAAGGCAGGCAGTGGTACTTCAGGCCTGGAGAGTACAGGAGCTTCAGCAATATGGGTGGCATGAGATTCATGAGCATGAGGCGTATCATGGACTCCTGGTTCTAAAGGGTCAATAAAATAATTTCTCTACAACACTATTTGTTTTGAAAATTCTTTAATGCAAATAGTTGATCTGTAATGGATTATCCACAAACAAATATTCTGACAAACTTTCAAGAAACAGAATACAAAATGTTACTGACATAAAGCTACTCTCCTATCTTGTTTCTTTGTCAGACAAAATTGCAGATTTGCCATTATGATCGGTCAGATAGCCTGTCAATCAAGCTCATGGCCCTAACAGCAAAAGAAAAATAAATCCACTTTTACGTTTCCTTCAGTTTCCAAATAAAGGGAAAAAAGAAAGACTTTTTTCAGCCCATTCCTCAGCATTTTGTATTTGAAAGCACCCCACATCTGTTTTTGAAAAAGTCAAAAAGAGCATGCATAATATGCATGAACAAACCCATTTGAGTTATCTTTTTCCATAGTCAGGGTTCGAAATTTACTTTAAAAAGTTAGGACCACCAGCTAAAATTTAGGGGCACCCACTGAAAATTAAGGAACACCACAACTGCCAATTGAGCATAACAGACGACAGCATCATAAGGATTGAACCTGATCCAACACACTTGTCCTAACATTTTTTGTTTGATACCAATTGCCTTTATTTTACAAGCACATACACACACACATTCAGTATCTCAGAAAATTTGAATATTATGAAAAGGTTCAATATTGAAGACACCTGGTGCCATACTCTAATCAGCTAATTAACCTTTAAATGGTCTCTCAGCCTTAGTTCCGGAGGCTACACAATCATGGGGAAGACTTCTGACTTGACAGTTGTCCAAAAGACGACCATTGACACCTTGCACAAGGAGGGCAAGACACAAAAGGTCATTGCAAAAGAGGCTGGCTGTTCACAGAGCTTTGTGTCCAAGCACATTAATAGAGAGGCGAAGGGAAGGAAAGAGATGTGGTAGAAAATATTGTACAAGCAATAGGTATAAGCGCACCCTGGATAGGACTGTGAAACAAAACCCATTCAAAAATGAGGGGGAGATTCACAAAGAGTGGACTGCAGCTGGAGTCAGTGCTTCAAGAACCACTATGCACAGACGTATGCAAGACATGGGTTTCAGCTGTCGCATTCCTTGTGTCAAGCCACTCTTGAACAACATACAGCATCAGAAGCCTCTCGCTTCAAAAAGGACTGGACTGCTGCTGAGTGGTTTAAAGTTATGTTCTCTGATTAAAGTCAATTTTGCGTTTCTTTTGGATATCAAGCTCCCAGAGTCTGGAGGAAGAGAGGAGAGGCACACAATCACAATAATACCTGTGCCTAAAGTCTCTAGGGCTATAGCCCTTGGAGACTTTAGACCAGTGGCACTCACTCCACTCTTAGCTAAGTGTATGGAGAGAGTGGTCAGCACCCATCTTATGTCTTCTGTTGGGAATCAACTTGACCCCCTTCAATTTACCTATAGGTCACACAGTGGCACAGAGGACGCAACTCTTACTCTTGTAAATCAAATAGCTGAACATTTGCAACAACCAAAGTCACTTGCTTGGGTTCTTTTTATTGATTTTACTTTTGCTTTTAATACTATGCAAACTGACATTCTTTTAGAACAACTTCATAGGATGAATGTGAACGGTGGGCTCATTCACTGGATTAGAAGTTTCTTAACTGACTGCCCTCAGAGAGTCTTAATGAATGGGGTCTACTCAGATGAGCTTGTTATAAATACTGGAGCACCACAAGGCTGTGTGTTGTCACCTTTGTTGGTTATTTATATAAATGATATGACTGTGCACAGCACCAATGTTAGTTTCCTTAAATATTCTGATGACATGGCCTTGGTAGGACTTCTCACAGAAAATAATGCAGCACATGAGGAAGCTTATTTTAGCCAAGTTACTTTATTGCAGGATTGGTTTCAAACTGTTAAATTGGAAATTAACGTGACTAAAACAAAAGAACTTGAAATACAAACGAATCCAAGAGGGGCCAGTAACATCAACCCTGTTGTACTTAACAGCTGGCCCCTGGAAGTAGTTGAAAATTTTAATTACCTGGGTACAATCATTGATCGTACTTTAAGTTTTAATGTTAACTCAGAGAGTATTTTTAAGAGAGCTAATCAGCAATTGTTTTTAATTAGAAAACTGAGGAGTTTCAGGGTCAGTCAGCATATTCTCGAGATGGCATATAGGGGCCTGTAAGTATTTTACAGTTTAATATAACAGCTTGGTATGGTAAACTGAATGTTTGAAACAAGCTTTCTAAAATTGTTAATACGGCAGGGAAGGTGATTGGCAAGTCACAAAGGCAGCTTGGGGATGTATTTGATAAGGCGGTACTCAGGAAGGCCCGACAGATATCAACAGGCACCCTAGGGGAAGTCGTGGCCTAATGGTTAGAGAGTCGGACTCCCAATCAAATGGTTGTGAGTTCGAGTCCTGGGCCGGCAGGAATTGTGGGTTGGGGGAGTGCATGTACAGTTCTCTCTCCACCTTCAATACCACGAGGTGCCCTTGAGCAAGGCATCGAACCCCCAACTGCTCCCCAGGTGCCGCAGCATAAATGGCTGCCCACTGCTCCGGGTGTGTGTTCACTGTGTGTGTGTTCACTGCTCTGTGTGTGTGTGTGTGCACTTTGGATGGATTAAATGCAGAGCACAAATTCTGAGTATGGGTCACCATACTTGGCTGAATGTCATGTCACTTTCAATGTCACTACACCCACTGAACTCAGAGTTTGAATTGCTTCCATCTGGCCATAGATTCAGGGTCCCAACGGTGAGCCGGAACATCTATAATAGATCTTTTATTCCCCATGCCATACAGGAATTTAATCTAACTGTTTATTGTAGACTGAAACCTATCTTATTTTAATCAGCTGCACTGCTTTCCATTTTCTGTTGTTGTATGTTGTGATGGTGGTAGTATTGCACTCTTAACTGTGTGTATTTTAATGTAAGTTTAAATGTGGTGCCATTGAGGTATTTCTGTTCGGAGAAGTCGAAGACAAATTTCCACTAAGGTGGACAATAAATTCTAATGAATGAATGAATCCACGTTGCTTGAGGTCCAGTGTAAAGTTCCAGTCACTGATGGTTTGCAGTGCCATGTCATCTGCTGGTGTTGGTTCGCTGTGTTTTCTGAGGTCAAAGGTCAACACAACCTTATACCGGGAAGTTTTAGAGCACTTCATGCTTCCTTGCTGCTGACCAACTTTATGGAGATGCAGATTTCATTTTCCAGCAAGACTTGGCACCTGCACTCAGTGCCAAAGCTTCCAGTACCTGTTTTAAGGACAATGGTATCCCTGTTCTTAATTGGCCAGCAAACTCGCCTGAACCTAACCCCATAGAAAATCTATGGGGTATTGGGAAGAGGAAGATACGATATGCCAGACCCAAGAATTCAGAAGAGCTGAAGGCCACTATCAGAGCAACCTGGCCTCTCATAACACCTGAGCAGTGCCACAGACTGATCAACTCCATGCCATGCTGCATTGCTGCAGTAATTCAGCCAAAAGGAGCCTTAACTAAGTATTGAGTGCTGTACATGCTCATACTTTTCATTTTCATTATTTTTAGTTGGCCAAAATTTAAAAAAAAAAAATTCTTTGTGTTGGTCTTAAGGTATATTCAAATTTTCTGAGAAACTGAATTTAGGATTTTCCTTAGTTGTCAGTTATAATCAAAATTAAAAGAAATAAACATTTGAAATATTTCAGTCTGTGTGTAATGAATGAATATGACATACAAGTTTAACTTTTTTAATGGAATTAGTGAAATAAATCAACTTTTTGATGATATTCGAATTATATGACCAGCACCTGCATTTGCTAGCACACGAGCAGCTCCGTTTCACCTTGAGGACAATTTCTGTCTTTGCGCTTGCCAAATTCCACCGTGTAAATAGCAAATCTGTCATGGCATGAGCGCAACTGGCTCTTAAAGGGGGGGTGAAATGCTCGTTTTCACTCAATATCATGTTAATCTTGAGTACCTATAGAGTAGTACTGCATCCTTCATAACTCCAAAAAGTATTTAGTTTTATTATATTCATAAGAGAAAGATAGTCTGAACCGATTTTTCCCGGAAAAACACGAGCGCCTGGAGGCGTGACGTGTGGGCGGAGCTAAAGAATTACGAGCGCCAGTTGCGTTGAGAGCGTTTGGAAGCTGTGACAGCTGTGAGGGCTGAAACTGAACGAGAGCAGCAGCAGCAAGGACTCGCTCAGAGCGGGGCTCGAACCCGGGTCTCCGATGGGAGGCGGACGCACTAACAAGGAGGCAGAGATATTTTAAGCAGTTTTACTCACCGCCTGTGGTTCCAACACACAATCGTGACCCTTTTTCGTTGGGATTGCATCATCCTTAAGAAATAAACGATACGCAAATCCGTCGTCAAACTGGGCTTTGTTTGTAAAACAAGCATTTTAGAAATGCAGGGAACAAACACAAACACTTGCACAACTCCGTTGATGCTCTGTAAAAATAAACTCCATCCACTGGTCCCTTAATGCTGTTTTTTCTTTGGTAATCTGTGCAGGGTTGTCTTGCCCTGGCAACCAAAAACACATTCCTTTTGTGACATTTCGCGACGCTCTCGCTCTGATCAGTGATTGTCTGTGCACAGCCTCTCTCTGCTCTGCTATACGGGAGCGCGCGCTCTTCCGGCAAACGTGCCCTCAGGACCCATATAAGGAAATTCCGCTCCATCTAACGTCACACAGAGCCATACTCGAAAAAAACTTTCCGAAACTTGTGACAAACCGGAAGGAGTATTTTTGGAACAGAAATACTCCTTCAAACGTACAACTTAATTTTTGAAACTTTGTCCATGTTTAGCATGGGAATCCAACTCTTTAACAGTGTAAAAAACTCAGTATGCATGAAATAGCATTTCACCCCCCCCTTTAAAGGGAATGGAAGATGAGACTCTAATTGGTTAATTGCACGTTACACCCAAAAACACCCATTACTCATTAAGAGAATAGGGAAACCCCGTTTATACCATGCGCCTGGGAGGGCCAACTGTTTTCCGTCATTAAAATAGCAAAAGTGGGTTTGGACATTTTTGATCGTTAAAATAGAGCCCAATATTATCAGAGGTGAAAACTGGAAAAAAGGTAATTTATTGAACTAATATTAATCTTTATGTTCTCCCACAGGCAAAAAGAAAAAGAAAAAGAAAAAGAAAAAGAAAAAGAAAAAGAAAAAGAAAAGAAAAGAAAAGAAAAGAAAAGAAATGAATGTGGCAGCAGAAAAAAATATACAGTACATAAAAATATAATTCAATCAGATAAAGCTTCAAGCGTAAAATGGGTGCAGCCTAACATTTCATTTGACTTGATATTCTGTCCCGATCATCAGCTGGGGTGCCCATGAACTCCAGTAGAGCGCACTCCACTCAGTACTCTTGCATTTGGTGTCCATTTCCATTCCCAACTCGATTTTCCATAATCCCATGCTTAGGGCTAATCACCACCATTACCACTCCTCTAGCTTTTTAAGGACTTGTTCCATTTTGGACTTGTAGAACCAATTAAATCATTGTTAGCTGGAGGGGAATTTAATGGCAGTTTGAGGGACATCATGGACTATGCTCTTTTGTTGTGTGACCCTCCGTTCACTGTCCCATCTGCTTGGCTGTGTTGCTGTAGTGGTCCTGTGGTCTGCCCTGGAGGGCTCCAGTTCCACCTGATCTGCCCCAGTGGGCTCCAGTTCCACCTGCTCCACCCTGGCTTCCTGCTCTGTCGGCACTGCCTCGGTCCCCAGAAAATCCACTTCCACGCGGACCTGGACCTCCATCCATCCCCCTATTCCACCTCCGCTCCACCTCCCACATGAACTTTGGACTGTTCTTAGTTAAGAGCATCTGGAAGCCACTCCTTAAGGGGGGTGGGGTGGAGAGACTATGTCACGATCATCAGCTGGAGTGCCCATGAACTCCAGTAGAGAGCACTCCACTCAGGACTCTTGCATTTGGTGTCCATTTCCCTTCCCAACTCCATTTCCCATAATCCCATGCTTAGGGCTAATCATCACCAAGTGTTCCCCATTACCACTCCCCTATATAAACTGTGTTTGGACTCTTAGTGATTGTGAAGTCTTGTTTAGCCCCGTCTAGCATTTCCGAGCGTTTCCCTAGTGTTTGTTCTTTCCATGTCTGATTTTGGATTGTATATACCACCTTTGATTCTCTGCCGCCTGCCCAGACCTCTGCCTGGTACTGTCATTGATTCTGGATTTCCCTTTACACACTTGACGCTGTTAGTTGATTACTGCCTGTTTTACCATTCTATAATTAATTCTGCAAATGGATCCGAATGTCTCTGACTCCGCGTAACACATTCATTAAATATAATTCAGTGTATATCTATTTCAATGTGCAGCAGCTTTTCCCACATAGTCTAATGCACATAATTAAGTGTTCTCTAATCCAACATGCTATTTCTTATTATAAATAAAATAAATTTCTTAATTAGGGTAATAAAATTCAGAAGCCAAGAGCAAGAAGGCAGAGACTTGTAAAATGGGGGGATAACCTGCACCAGCATCACTAACAGATGAAGAGGAGATTGCCACAATAGCAATATTAAAATCCAACAGGGAAAATAATTTGTTGCTTTTGTATTTGTAGAATAAATTTATTTGTAGACCAAATAAATTGTGAATAATTTGTGTTTATTTAACAGCTCTGGTGGTGGTTAAGGCATATATCTCGCACTACCTTTCCATCTGACATCCTTCCATTCCATACATGTAGCCTAATCAACTTCATTTTTAGAAGGTACAATGGTGAGATCAGTGCATCCAACCACACTGAAAATCCTAAAGAAAATTCTAATTATTAGGTTGCAAAAATATGTTATTAAGGGAGTGCCAAAATGCAGGACCATTCAAATGAATATGCATGTGGATATGACAAAATAAATAAATTAGATTGAATTAAATTAAATCCTCGCTGATTTAAATGTATCTCCCCACAAATTAACGCAGCCTACAGGATCCCTTATTAAAAGACATGCCATTTTTGTCAAATTTACAATGTCTGCATGATGAAAATGAAAGTGGTCCAGTAAGAAAAATAATGTTGTTTCCATTTCCATTAAAATTATTTTTCTTACATCGCTGGCAATTCATTTTACTTTTTTACCCAAGAAAACAAGGCTAAATATAGTATATATTTTATCTTATATAGAAAATGCATCATGATTTTTTTTATATTTGAACTTGAAATAAAACAAACATCTCAGCAATAATAGTGATTTTTACAGCATGAATGAATGAATGAATGAGGTATTTAAACATATCTTATGCTTTAAAAGGGTGGAGGAGTCCGAAATAAACCATGGATTTACCAAAGAACACCTGCTCCCAACCATGTTAGGTTCACAAGTTGTTACTATGGTAAATTACCGAGAGGTTTAGTTTTGTCTTTTATTGGAACCGAAAAATCAGACATCCCTTTTCAGGGGTTAACAAACTCTGAATTTCCAACAAAACCCACTTTCTGGAATGCACCCCAGGTGTGTGCACATTGTTTTCCTAGGCAAGGGATGGCAGCAGAATGGAACAATGTTCTAGGAAATGTTCTGCTGCGAAACCTTGGGTCCTGGTATTCATGAGGATATTACTTTGATTCAAAGCACCTACCCTTCATTGCAATGATGTTTCCTGATTCCCTGACTTTTTCAGCAGCATAATGCACAACAAGGCAAAATACTTCAGGAATGGTTTGAAGAAAATGACAAAAGGTTAACGTTGTTGCCAAATTAACCAACTCATAATCTGGTTGAAAATCAGTGGGTTGTGCTGGACCAACAAATCCGATCCATGGAGCCCCCAACTTACAACTTGAACTAGGACTAAAAGGATCTGCTGCTAATGTCTTTGTGCCAGATACCACAGGACACATTCAGAGGTCTTGAGTAGTCCGTGCCTTGACACATCAAAGGAATGGGTGGCATGAAATTTGTGAGCATCAGGCACATTACAGATCATTGGTATTGTTTTACTGTGTTTGATATTTCTATTAAAGAAATCATATCTCCATTTGGTTTCAGCATCAATTGGTCTGTTACATCATCTAAAGTGGTCTGTTACATCATCTAAAGTCACCTAAAACATCCACAACTTGATATCAATGCCATAACAAGTCAAGTAGCTTGCCTTTGAAGAGCTTGGAGGAAATTTATATTTACACTTATATTGGTATTTATCCTGCTTAATACAATAAAATCATAATTCAAACTTTCATGAACACAATGAGTTAATAAGCAGCACTGTTACCATTCACAAGATAACAAAAAAATGATTTGGTCTACTGCCAAATGATGCAGATTCCTATTTTTGTTCAGCAGCTGACCACTCTTTCAAAGCAAAATGCTGACATCTGAAGTTAATTGATGTTACTGACAATGCCTCTTTTCCTAAAGTATATAAAAGGATCCCAGTAGCCCTTTCTCAGCATAGGAAAACACTGATTCAACACAATGGGAAAGGTGAGCCTTGTCGAATCTTTTTCTCATTTAATATTTGTAAGTTTAATAAACAGGGATATCTGCAAAATGTCTGGAAGGGGAGTGGGGTTATTTGAGTGTGAATGCATAACATACATTAAAAATAAAACAACTAAAAAACTCTGTTACAGATCATCTTCTATGAAGACAAGAACTTTCAGGGCCGCTCCTATGAGTGCACTAGTGACTGTGCTGACCTGCACTCTCATTTCAGTCGCTGTAACTCTATTCAGGTTGAAAGTGGAAACTGGATAGTATATGAGCGGCCACACTTTATGGGTTACCAGTACTTTCTGCGCCAAGGTGAATATGCTGACTACCAACGGTGGATGGGTTTCAATGATTGTGTCAGATCCTGTCGAATGATACCCCAAGTGAGGCCTCCCCTTTTACTTATTCCAAATTTATTTAATTATTATTAGTTTTATTAGTATTCTTTTTTTTTTTGCATTACACTTTACTGTGATGTTTAAATAAGTGTATTTTCAATCCGTAGCATCAGGGATCCTACAAAATGACAATTTATGAACGTTCGGACTTCGGTGGTCAGATGATGGAGTTTACTGATGACTGTCCATCCCTTTATGATCGATTCCATTACAATGATATCCATTCTTGCAATGTTCAAGATGGATACTGGATTTTCTATGAGCACCCTAATTACAGAGGCAGACAATACCTCCTGAGACCTGGCGAATACAGGAGGTATAGCGACTGGGGTGCCATGAGCTCAAGAGTTGGTTCTATCAGACGTATTACCTTCTAAAACTGAAAGGCAAGAATTAGATCTGGCATGAAAGAAACCATGCAATTAACCTTATCTTTTCTGACATTACTATTGGAAAATAATTGTACCACTTTTGTTATGTTTTTTCAGAATGTACTTTTATTCTGCCTATAGCTGATCTGATATCAAGAAACTGCAAATAATTTTTGTTTACACATTAAAATAATAAATAAACTTTACATGGGGGTATATGGGTGTGTTGACTAGTTAAATCAGCCTGTTCTCGTTTCTCATTCATTATCAAATAAAGCTGAGCTTACAAATCAAATTGCTCTATTATTTATAGCAATCTCTACAGCAACACATCCAAAGCAACTGCTCTACCACAAAACATGGGACACAAAGACAAGATACAGGGGAACATAAAGGCTTTAGATAAATGGATACAATAACTTAGTAGAAGTCTGAAGGGGTATTTTAGTTTCACTGACAGCATCAATGCAGTCATGCATTCTTTGTTAGATGTTTTATCTTTTCTCACCAAATATTTGAGTTTCTTACCAAAGGCCTACACCTGTTCAACACACTTTATAAGTACACATCATTCTAGTGACTTCTATCCTCCTAAAACAACATTTAAACTTCAAACCCAACTCAGTTCTTATCAATGAAAATTATGTGAACACAAGATCACCTCCTGTACTACAACCACAGAGTTAAATTGGTTATATATTAAAGTATTGCATCTGTGGCCCTAGTCTTTGATCCAGTTCTGGGCCACTTCAGGGCCGTCATTCTTTGCGGTACTTGGGCCGAGGGAAAAGTGATTTTGTAGCCTGGAGCCAATATATATATTTATTTTATATATATATATTATAAAAACAAAAAATTAATTAAGAAATCCAATAAAACATCTCGGTTACGTATGTAACCGTGGTTCCCTGAATAGGGAACGAGATGCTGCGGTGACGTCCCCAGTATGGGAACTCCCCTCGGTGTGACGAATGTCTGAAGTCCTATACCATCCTGCCAATCTTATTGGCCAAATAGCGCTTGGCACTACCCTTACGCATGCGCACACATCATACACCTGGGTGCCACGCGCTATTTTGCTCAGATATCATGAACTGAAGAAGAAGAATGCTATCATGGTATGGAACGGCCAGGACCGCAGCATCTTGTTCCCTATTCAGGGAACCATGGTTACATACATAACCGAGATGTTCCATTTCATAAGTCACTTCGATGCTGCGGTGACGTCACCAGTATGGGAACGCTATACCATAACGCCTGACATACCTGATAGCTGGGATCCAAAGAAGCATCTGCTCAAGTGGAGAGAACCCGGGAGCCAGGAGCCATCCTCACATCCATACTGTAGGACTTGATGAAAGTGCTCGAAGAGGACCATCCTGCCGCAGCACAGATATCATCCATAGAGGATCCACTGAGAAAAGCTCTTGAAGAAGCCACTGGAATGAGCTCTAATTCCTAAGGGGGAAGCGAGTCCGCGTGCCTCATAGGCTAAAGATATTGCTTCCACCAGCCAATGGGACATGCGTTGTTTTGTAACAGCATGGCCTTTATTCTTATGTCCAAAACAGACAAACAGCTGGTCAGACTCACGCCATGGGACTGTTCGATCAACATAAGTCTTTAAAGCTCTGACAGGGCAAAGACTTAGATCTCCTGACCCTGCATCAGCAGGGGGTAAAGCCTCCAAGACCACTTACTGAAAACGAAAGGGATTAGAAGCGACCTTAGGGACATAATTAGGCCTCGGTTGCAACAACACCTTCATTTTATGACTACACCCCAGCATCCAGTAATACTAGAAAATCCCTTGCTAACCATCCACAACCCACAGATTTCTTGGGGTTCCAGGGAACTTACCAAATGGTCTCCGCATTGTCACGATCGTTGCCTACAAGGTCATACACAACTGCCATGTCTAACAAGTATTGAAAGTCCAGAAAGTAGCAAACCAGTTCATATTCCCACAGAGTACATTGAATTCCTGGAAGACTTCAGCAAAGCTAAAGCTGCTATAGTACCTCTGCACCACCCTTGGGACTGTGCTATAGACTTATTACCCAACACTGCACCTCCCAGAAGCAAAGTATACCCACTAACTATTCCTGAAACGCACGCCATGGAGCAGTACATTGAAGAGGCTCTGGAGTCTGGCTTTTATCCGCCCATGCACATCACCAGCAGCATCTGGATTTTTATTTGTGGAAAAGAAGGATGGAGGCCTATCTCAACTCAGTCACTATCAAGAACAGGCACCCACTCCCATTAGTTCCCTCAGCCTTAGAACAATCACGTGAAGCCACAATTTTTACCAAGCTTGATTTACAAAGTGCCTATTATTTAATCAGGATCAGAGAAGGTGATGAATGGAAGACAGCATTTATCACCACCAGGGGGCACTATGAATACTCGGTGATGCCTTATGGCCTATCCAATTCACCGTCAGTATTTCAGTAATTTATCAATGAGATCTTTCGGGACATTCTAAACAACCACGTTATCGCCTACATTGATGACATTCTAATATATTCAAAAAAAACGTGAACAGCATATCCAAGATGTGAAAGATGTTCTCTCTCGATTGCTGGCAAATCAGTTATATGTTAAGGCAGAAAAATTTGAATTTCATGTCTCGAATACCACTTTTCTAGGCAACAAGATCAGTCATCATGGAGTGGATGCTTAAAGGAAAACCAAGGAAACTAGCATGGACACCACTTTTAACACTGCTCCAATTCTGAAACACCCAAACCTTGACCTACCATTCATAGTGGAAGTAGACGCTTCTGACGTCGGCATCGGAGCAGTTTTATCTCAGAAAAAAAGGAAACCCTGGTAAATTTTTTCCCATGTGATTTCTTTTCCAGAAAACTAACCACAGCGGAGAGAAACTATGATGTAGGAAACAAGGAATTACTTTTCCATCAAGGAAGCGCTGTCAGAGTGGAGACACTGGTTGGAAGGGAGCAAGTCATTCATTTCTGGTGATTACAGATCACAAAAATTTGGAGTATATCAAGAGTGCTAAACGTTTGAACCTTAGACAGGCTCGGTGGTCATTATTCTTCACCAGATTTCAATTTACAGTCATGTATCGCCCTGGAAGTAAGAATGGTAAAGCCGACACGTTGTCACGAAGATATGAGCCAAAAGAAACTTCTTGCTGCCAGGGACCAATTCTACCTCCATCAGTCATCGTGGCACCTATCCGTTGGGATATAATTTACAGTACCACCTGGCGGTGGATTTCGTCACTGATCTACCCAACTCTAACGGCTATACTGGTAATTGTTGACAGATTTTCAAAGGCCTGTCGTCTGGTCCAACTAAAAGGATTACCCACAGCTATGGAGATGGCACAAGCTTTATTTCAACATGTTTTTCGAGTCTATGGCATACCAGAGGATATCGTTTCCGACAGAGAATCACAATTCACGTCTCGAGTGTTGCAAGCTTTTTGCAAAGAATTAGATATTAATGTAAGCTTAACATTGGGTTATCATCCTCAAGCTAATGAACAGGTGGAGCAAGTAAACCAAGAACTTGGGCAGTATCTTAGATCCTACTGTAGTCAAGAACAATAACGTTGGAATTAATTCCTATTAATTCCTATATATATATATATATATATATATATATAGATAGATAGATAGATAGATAGATAGATAGATAGATAGATAGATAGATAGATAGATAGATAGATAGATAGATAGATAGATAGATGATAGATAGATAGATAGATAGATAGATTATTTAAAAGTCATATATATTATATTATTTTGATATCACCATTTTAAAAAGTTAGCCATTCAGTAATCCAATAAAACAATAGACAATACAGCTAGTTCTGAAAATAACACTTTATTTCCTTCAACTGTATATTGTAGCAGTTTAACACATATCAGTGATACGCCTCATGCTCATGAATCTCATGTTGCTGTATCCCATATCTCTGAAGCTCCTGTACTCTCCAGGTCTGAAGTAGACCATCCTGCCTCTGTAGTGGGGCTGCTCAAACATGAGCCAGTGGCCGTCCATCACATGGCAGGACTGGCAGTCAGACATACGGAAACGTTCCATGATGTTGTCACAGTCATCCATCAGCTCATACATCTGTCCTCCAAAGTTGTCCCTCTCGTAGATCCTCATTCTGTAGGATCCCCTGTACTGTAAAATAAAGCATGATGCATTAGAATTGTCTCCATTAGCTGTTTCCCAGCAATGGATGCAGAGTAATGTATAATATAATAAAAAATAGAAGAGCAAGTAAATCGACACAACACTGTAAACAAAGTGAGACGCGTACTGAAGGAATCATGCGGCAGGATCTGATAGTGTCAAACATCATGCCCATGCTCATCATGCGCTGCATGTCATGGTACTCGCCCCTCCTCAGAAAGAACTGGTTCCCCATGAAGCTGTTGCGCTCATAGACCATGAAACAACCGCTTTCCACCCTGATGGAACCAACACGGCTCAGGTATGAGGATATATCAGAGCAGTCGCTCATGCAATCATAGCTGCGCCCCTGGAAGTTCCTGTCCTCATAGAAGATGATCTGTTGATGGGTTTAAACATTCAGCTCATTTTTCAGTAAATTACTTGCCTTTTAGATCTGAACTGCAAAAGAGTTATGCAAATAAAAACTGGATGCAATATTAACCTAAAGCTTTCTATGAAATATTAAACATACTTATTTTAAACACTATTACCTTGCCCATGGTGGTAGTGTGTTGTTTGTCTCAGTGCTTCAGCTCACCGTACCAGCTGTACTTTGATAGCCTTGTGTTGGTGTTGGTGGTTTTTATACAAAAACCAGTGACCTACATTTTGTTGTTATTCAAATGCCAAAAGCTGATGATCAAGCAGTATGACTTCTGCTGAAATGGTCCAGTAAACTGAAACAATAGTTTTTAACCATACATCTCTGACAGCTGTTTGTGCATTGACTTTTACAGTATAGGCAAAACTTTAGTCAAATCCAAAGCGAATGTTCTCTCAATATCACGAGTGACATAAATGTTCTGTATGCAAAAGTATAACATGTCTCACATGAACGTTTAACATTCAGTGCATTTGACTCTAGCTACTGATTTAATAAGAGATAGAATAAGATGAAATAATTATCAGAAATGTTTAAATTACCATATTTCATTATCTTTGCATCTACAATTTCTTAAAATTATGCATGTGCTATTTTTCATTAAATGTGCCAAACATTATTCATTTTCACATATTTAAATGTTGCATTGGACAATTTAGTGTTCTCCAAACATGCACATTACAAGTAGGATTGATACTGCAGGGAGTCATTCAGTTTACCAGGTAGATAACCAAAAATCCTATTAAAATGATAAATTTTATCAAAATAATAAATATTATTCTTGAACAACTGAAAAACGATATTTAACGATTATGTTTTTAGATGTTTGAAATGGTATTATCTATACCTCTTATATGCAACATTGTGTTTCTTTCACCTGTAGTCAAGTAAATGTCATGATGCAAGTGCACTGTGATGATGATTATATATATATATATATATATATATATATATATATATATATATATATATATATATATATATATATATATATATATATATATATATATATATATATATATATATATATATATATATATAAAATCATCATCACAGTTCAGATAACAATTAATTGCACAATGTACAAAGACAGTAGAATAGATTACAGGACTGTGAGATTCTGTTGTCAAACAGATGAAGTATGAAAATAACAAGATGAGATTATATTTTAAATAATATGTCAAATACTTGCACTATGACATGTACTTGACTACAGGTCAAAGAAACACAATGTTGTATATATACTGTAAGAGGTATAGATCATACCATTTCAAAAATTAGAAACCTTAATTGTTTAATTTTGTTCAGTTGTTTGAGAATAATATTTATTATTTTGATAAAATGTATTAATATGAATTTATTTATTTATTTATTTATTTATTTTGCATGCTTAATTTAATGGTTACCTACCTGGTAAATTGAATTACCCCCATGCAGGAGCAATCCTGCTTGTAATGTGCATTTTTGGAGGAAACAAAATTTTCCAGTGCAACATTTAACATAAATAGGAAGTACTTGTTATTTAAGAAAAATATAATTATATTTCAGAATGACATAAAACGGGGTAAAATGCCCCCAGGGGGCTTAATCACTGTAATTACTCTTTTCTGAACATCAGATCTATTGTAACAAGTTAGTTGAATAAAAATATTTGTACCATTTTGTACTATACAGTTAGCATCAGCTAAACACATTTTTCAAATAGGCTACTATAATTTTGTAATTCATAATTATTTATTATATTATTTTTTATTTTGAGATGATACTGCCTGTACTCTGATTTTGCTGTAAATGTATAAAGCAAATTGCTTTGTCAGCGTGAGACATTTTACCCCACCTGTGGGGCAAAATCCCCCCTTTGGTACAAATTACATTTTTGTAAAAATTCTAATTCAACTTCTATGTATATATATATATATATATATATATATATATATATATATATATATATATATATATATATATATATATATATATATATATATATATATATATATATATATATATATATATATATATATATATATATATATATATATATTATGGCATTATAACTGAGACTTGTCATGGCACTTGTATACTGTTGTTGTTCTCTTGTTGATCTGATTGCTTTATTGTTCTCATTTGTAAGTCGCTTGGGATAAAAGCGTCTGCTAAATGATTAAATGTAAATGTAAATGTAAAATAGATAGATAGATATAGATATATATATATAGGTATAGATATAGATAAAGATATAGATATAGATATAGATATAGGTATAGATATAGATATATATATATATATATATATATATATATATATATATATATATATATATATATATATATATATATATATATATATATATATATATATATATATATATATATATATATATATATATATATATATATATATATATATATATATATATATATATATATATATATATTATGGCATTATAACTGAGACTTGTCATGGCACTTGTATACTGTTGTTGTTCTCTTGTTGATCTGATTGCTTTATTGTTCTCATTTGTAAATCGCTTGGGATAAAAGCGTCTGCTAAATGATTAAATGTAAATGTAAATGTAAAATAGATAGATAGATATAGATATATATATATATATATATATATATATATAGGTATAGACATAGATAAAGATATAGATATAGATATAGATATAGGTATATATATATATATATATATATATATATATATATATATATATATATATATATATATATATATATATATATATATATATATATATATATATATATATATATATTATGGCATTATAACTGAGACTTGTCATGGCACTTGTATACTGTTGTTGTTCTCTTGTTGATCTGATTGCTTTATTGTTCTCATTTGTAAGTCGCTTGGGATAAAAGCATCTGCTAAATGATTAAATGTAAATGTAAATGTAAAATAGATAGATAGATATAGATATATATATATATATATATATATATATATATATATATATATATATATATATAGGTATAGACATAGATAAAGATATAGATATAGATATAGATATAGATATAGGTATATATATATATATATATATATATATATATATATATATATATATATATATATATATATATATATATATATATATATATATATATATATTATGGCATTATAACTGAGACTTGTCATGGCACTTGTATACTGTTGTTGTTCTCTTGTTGATCTGATTGCTTTATTGTTCTCATTTGTAAGTCGCTTGGGATAAAAGCATCTGCTAAATGATTAAATGTAAATGTAAAATAGATAGATAGATATAGATATATATATATATAGGTATAGATATAGATAAAGATATAGATATAGATATAGATATAGGTATAGATATAGATATAGATAAAGATATAGATATAGATATAGATATAGATATAGATATAGATATAGATATAATTTAGATAGTGGCTTTAGATCAGGTTTTTATGAGCAGTTTGTGGAAAAATCCAGGTGAATATATTCCTATAGAATTTCTGTGTTTTTCTACCACTATATACTGCCATAAATCCGTTTTGTATTGTAATTATTGTTTTTGTTTAGTCATTGTAAGATTTGTTAATGTGTAAAAGTGAGATGGTGAATAAAAGCCAATTCATTTCGTTATGAGAGACTGATTTAGTGCTGAGAATTCAGTCAAATCTGAGTACTTTATTACAAATATCATTTTATTCTTATCTGTTGGCTTGTGTTGTCTGTTGGCTTGTTTGTTTGATGTACAAGAAGTGAACAATCTAAATGTTTATAAACACTTATGCTTATAAACAGAAAATGAACAGTTTATATAAATATGTGCAAGTAGAATGGCTAATAATCAGTGACTCGTCTGAAGGAGCCCACAATGGCACAGGAAGCAGACCAGTCTCTGTATCTCCTGTAATCCCCAGATTTCAGGAAGTACTGTCTCCCTCTGTAGTTGGGATATTCATAGAAGATCCAGTAGCCATTCATCACGTTACAGGAGTACACATGTCGATGGTGGAAACGATCAGACACACAGGGACAATCATCTGTGAATTCCATCATGTGACCTCCATAGTCAGCCTTCTCATAGATCCTCAGTCTGTATGGTCCACTGTACTGTTGATGTCAAGACGCAAATGAATGATTCAGTACACTGGTGTCAAAGAAACCGTAATATAAGTAT
The DNA here is from genome assembly GCF_003368295.1 of Carassius auratus. Taxonomy (NCBI): domain Eukaryota; kingdom Metazoa; phylum Chordata; class Actinopteri; order Cypriniformes; family Cyprinidae; genus Carassius; species Carassius auratus. The sequence continues at coordinate 16,929,068 of NC_039276.1, forward strand.
CTCCACAAAACAGCACATTCAGTGAAGCTCACCACTGGAATCAGGCGACAGGATCGAATAGAGCTACTGAAGCCCATCCATCTCTGATGGTCAGAATACTCGCCTCGTTTCATAAAATACTGGTGGCCCATATAATTTGGACGTTCATAGATCATAAAACAGCCACTCTCTACTCTGATGGAGTTGCAGCGACTGAAGTAAGTGTGCAGGTCTGTGCAGTCATTGCTGCACTCATGACTACGACCTTGAAAATGTTTGTCCTCGTAAAAAACTATCTGAAAAAGCCAAGAAAATTAACACTTTTTTTTTTAGTGCAGCGATTAGGAGAATAATCCATCTACGCCAAAGCCTAACATACATAGGGGAGGTGCAATTCAATGTAAAAAATCCTACCTTGCCCATGGTCTCGGTTGGAGAGATTCCATATGCTTCCCGAGCTTTTTATACTGCCTCTTCACAAATAATGTATTGTTATTCAAATGAATTCAGGAATATGTCACATGTTTACCTTTTTGTTAGAGCACAATATTGGGTTCAAAAATATGGATTTTACTTGAAAAAGAGTATATAATTACATGTTTGGTGTTTTCTCTTGCATGGTCCTGGGAAAGGACTGGTACGGCACCCACACATTCACAGCAGCACAATGCACACAGAACAAAATGGAACATCCCTTTTGCATTAAAGAACTTGTTCAACAGAGGGAGCAGTTACTGAGTTTCCATTTTCAGCAGCATTGTCAACTGCACTGACATACTGAATTTTCTCATGTGAAAAAAAAATCAATAAATAAATTCCATCAGGAGACATTACAAAGAGATACTTATATTATGGTTTCTTTGACACCATTGTAGAGAAAAATAATATTAATCAATTCAGAGTTATCTCAGCTGTGTTTTGGAGATGTTATGTGAACATTATCTCTGATATTCAAATGCAACATTTTTATGTACTATGTGCTCTAAAAAAAACAATCTTTGGATATTTGTTTGTAAAACTTCTAATTTGTTTCAGCTTTTAGTCAGGCAATATTAATCATTAAAGGGGGGGTGAAATGCTATTTCATGCATACTGAGTTTTTTACACTGTTAAAGAGTTGGATTCCCATGCTAAACATGGACAAAGTTTCAAAAATTAAGTTGTACGTTTGAAGGAGTATTTTTGTTCCAAAAATACTCCTTCCGGTTTGTCACAAGTTTCGGAAAAGTTTTTTTCGAGTATGGCTCTGTGTGACGTTAGATGGAGTGGAATTTCCTTATATGGGTCCTGAGGGCACGTCTGCCGGAAGAGCGCGTGCTCCCCTATAGCACAGCACTGAGAGCACAACAGACTTCACTGATCAGAGCGAGAGCGTCGCGAAATGTCACAAAAGGAGTGTGTTTTTGGTTGCCAGGGCAAGACAACCCTACACAGATTACCAAAAGAGAAACAGCATTAAGGGACCAGTGGATGGAGTTTATTTTTACAGAGCATCAACGGAGTTGTGCAAGTGTTTTTGTTTGTTCCCTGCATTTCGAAGATGCTTGTTTTACAAACAATGTCCAGTTTGAAGCTGGATTTGCACATCGTTTATTTCTTAAGGATAATGCAGTCCCAACGAAAAAGGGTCACGATCGTGTGTTGGAACCGCATGCGGTGAGTAAAACTGCTTAAAATATCTCTGCCTCCTTGTTAGTGCGTCCGCCTCCCATGCGGAGACCCGGGTTCGAGCACCGCTCGGAGCGAGTCATTGCTGCTGCTGCTGCTCTCGTTCAGTTTCAGCCTTCACAGCTGTCACAGCTTCCAAACGCTCTCAACGCAAAAGCTTACTCGCGCTTGTGATTCTTAAGCTCCGCCCACACGTCACACCTCCAGACGCTCGTGTTTTTCCGGAAAAAATCGGTACAGACTATCTTTCTCTTATGAATATAATAAAACTAAAAACTTTTTGGAGTTATGAAGGATGCAGTACTACTCTATAGGTACTCAAGATTAACAGGATATTGAGTGAAAATGAGCATTTCACCCCCCCTTTAAAACCAACAGCCATAACAACTGACAATAAAATTACCTGTAACCATCCAATTTATTCATAACATAATTACTTACTTTTACTATAAATCCAAATTACTTATTAAGATCTTCTGATTCACTCTTCACATTATAAAGCTGCACGTCCATCAAGGTCAATGTGCCTTGCAATGGTGCTTTTGTTTTCTGACAGTCAAGGTAATGATAGATTAAACTACAATGAGGACAGTTAATCCAGATTGAGCCCCACATTGTTCGGTCAAAAGCATAAACAGTGTGAGAGTTTTTCAGTTTTGCTTTACCAAATTTTTGAATTAATGTTTTCCAGTCTGGTAACCAGATTTGCAACAACAACAACAAAAAAATTCACTGATAGGTCAATTAAATGTACAATAATTAGTTATAGATTAACAACTCGACTTTTTATGTTATTAATTTCACATACGAACAAAAATAATAACAGGTTAAGCAAAAGTTTCAGTTAAGAAATTTTATTTAATGAATATGCTGTCACTCAATTCATGTTGCCTAGTTGAAAGTGGTTATTCTTCTGAGGGACCCAATTCTTGGGGCCGTTCCTCCCCAGTCGCTGTACTTCCTGTATTCACCTGGTCCGAGGTAGTACATTCGTCCCCTGTAGTTGGGCTGCTCATATAGAAGCCAGTGACCATCCATCACGTGACAGGAGTGAATGTCAGGTGTATGGAAGCGGTCCGTGATGTTAGGGCAGTCTTCTGTGAGTTCTAGCATCTGACCTCCCATATCAGCCTTGTCATATAGTCTCATTCTGTAGCTACCGGTATACTGTAAGGAAACATGGATTTGGGATATACAAAGCAACACATTTAGCATTTGATGTGACAAGAATATCAAAGTGTGTTTCTGTAGTCAAAAGAATTCTGTTTATTAGAACTGATGAGCTAGTGCATTTTTCTTTTATGTTTATTTGCTGATTTACATTCCCATACATCACTTACCATGGGGATCATACGGCATGATCTCATACAGCTACTGAACCCAATCATATGCTGACAGTCAGAATATTCACCCTTTCTCAGGAAGTACTGCTGTCCCTTATAATTTGGGTGCTCATACACCATGAAGCACCCATTCTCTACCCTGATGGAATTGCATTGGGTAAAATAGGGGTGCAGGTCTGCACAGTCACTGATGCACTCATGATAGCGGCCCTGAAAGTTCCTGTCCTCATAGAAGATTATCTGTTAATGATAAAAGGTACCATAAATCTACTATACAAAATATGAAAAAATGTGAACTCATTTTATAGAGTTGAAAACCACTTTAAGTCTAATAGTCTATGAGAGTGAGAGATACCATCTTACCTTTCCGATAGTCATGTTGGCATCTGGCAGGACTACTGCTCAACACAGGCATCCAGTTTATCACTGTCTTTTATAAAAGCTTTTATAGAAGCTGCTCTGTGATTGCACAGCATAAAGTATTGTCATTCAAATAAATCTAGCTCAGGGAGAAACTAATAGGGGATAGAATCAGGGGGTCAATGAAACAATCTGATTATATTTGGCTTGGCCCTGGGGCAGTTTTTCCTTGTTCATCAAAATGCCCTGTCCTGTCCTGCTAGTAGCAGCTTCAGTCTGACTGCAATCAGCAAAAAAAAAAAAAAAAAAAAAAATGCAATAGCAAAAGGTCTTACACTGAATCAGTTGAGAAATTGATGGCCCATTTAAGTCTGGATGAAGCTGCAGTATTATTATATGATTCATCTTATATAATGTAACTTAAATACCAATAAACTAACATTAAAGTGGATCATAAAATAATTAAAAAATAATAATAACAATAAAAATGCGCTGATTTATAAGCAGTGGTATTTAATTAGTCTGCTAAGAAACACAGTTACATTATGAAAATGATAGTCAAATATTAAGTAAAACATTCTATCAAAAATAATAAACATTTATAGGTTCAGAATGTATAAACATTTATTTCTGAGGAAACATATAAGAGCATTTAAAGTGTAAAGCCCTAAGTTGTTATTCAACATGATTGCCTGTGTTGTCTAACATGTCAGACCAATGTTAAGTAATAGAAGCTAATATTAATTTTAGGTTTGGTGTGTATGTTAACAACAGTGTATATTACATAAAAAATAAAAATAAAAAATAAAATCTGCTGAGCAAACTGAATGAATGCTAATTCTAGTTATCAGTTATTCGTTTGATGGAACCCACACGGGCACTCAAGCCTCCCCATTCAGTGAATCTTGTGTATTCTCCAGGCCTTATGAGGTACATCCTGCCTTTATAGTTGGACTGTTCAAAGAAGAGCCAGCTTCCGCTGATCACCTTGCAGGAGAATATGTGATTTGTTTGGAACATGTCCATGACATTTGGACAGTCATCCACAAGAGCCATCATTTGACCTCCATACTCCATTCTCTCAAACAGTTTCACCTCATGAGAAGATCCCTGTGTCTGATAGAGAGAATAACAAAACATGTAAATGAACTATTATCTTAATACAAAACTTTTTCTTCTAATTTTTCACTCATTCCTGACACTCAAGCATATAGTATAATTAATATAGCATAATCACCATGGGAATTTCACAGCAGGAGCAGACGCAGTCATTTTTGCCCAACCAGCTTTTAAAGTCCGGGTACTCTCCTTTACGGAGCAAGAATTGCTGGCCTTTGTAATGTGGTTGTTCATAGATCATGAAGCATCCACTCTTCACCATGATGGAGTTACAGCAGCTAAGATAGCAGAGCATATCTGAACAATCACCACTGCATTCATACTGATGACCCGCAAAATTCTTGTCTTCATAGAAAATGATCTGTTAAAAAAAAAGAGAGAAGAAAGTCCATATACATATACAGTTCACAATAAATCCAGTGTAAATATCTTGAATATAAGGTGAAAAATATTTTTGTGTGACTTTTCTCACTTTCCTTACAGTATTGCTTTACCTTGCCCATTTTTGACTGCTGCTATACCATGAGTGTGAGTGTTTGGTATATATAGACATGAAGTGCCGACACTGTATGTGTCTTTCATATTATAATTACACACACACACACAAAAAAATGCTTTATTTCCATTTGTTTTTAAAAAAAGGTTTATTGTTATGATTATTTTGTTAAAAATATTGTCAATACTGCCATATTGTAACTGAATGCAGCAGAAAAAAAGTGTTGTAATCATAATGTACAGATGAAACACACAGATAATAATTAATATTTATACCAAATATCAATATAAATTGTACGTTCCATGTAAGACTCATCATGTGATATTAACTTAAATATATGAATTAACATTAGCCAATTGTATGGGATTTGCATACTCACAGAAGTGATTAATGCTAAATGTAAATGTATGCATGTATTGTTAATTAAATCATGTTTTTAAAACAAATTTTATCTCATTTTAAGGTTAAATGTTTTTTTTTTTTTTTACTTTATCCTTATCATAAGCTTATATAGTGGTTGTGCAGTGAAAAATTCTGATATCATTGACATATACATATAAGTTTAACTGAACTTTGACTATTTTTAATATATACTGTATACTTTAATAAATATAACGGATTACTCTTTAATCCACAGCAATTTCACCTAGAACAGGGTATACCCCATATTTACATTGTAATAACAGTCATACTTTTTAATGTTTATCTATATGAACATTGTATTAAACATAAGCTATGATATTATAAAGGAGGTTTTCTACACTTCATCTGTTTATCATTAGTTATTTACAACGAGTGAGCGTTAATATACAGCACAAGCAGAGACAACACTCAAAACCTGTCTCAATGATGAAAATTTCTCTAGTTTTATTCAGTTCTCCGAACAGTGTCAAGCAGTCTGGCAGCCTATAGCAAGTGTCATCAGTCACCAGGCAGTGACCCCTCCAGGTAGAGGGTGCAAGAATAAAACTCAAGACACTTGAGTACAGACACCTTTTTATTTAGTGTGTGAAAAAGGGCATACAGCAGATATTTCATGAGGACTCCTTTCATTAGAGACCCATGATCCGTCTGATGGAGCCCATCCTTGAACTGCCGCCCCAGTCACTGTACCTCCTGTACTCACCAGGCCTCAGGTAGAAGTCCCTGCCCATATAGTTGGGCTGCTCATAAACAAGCCAGTGATCATCCATCATGTGGCAGGAAGGGAAGTTGGACATGTTAAACCGATCCATGATGTTGGGGCAATCTTTCTCATAGAGCCTCATTTTGAAATCCCCATGATGCTAATGGGTGAATAACAGGAAGTTAAAGCTGAGTGTTTCATTTTATTCCATTAAAACAAGAACATTGATAACTTTAGATAACAATTAGCTTCAGTCTAGGGATCGTGCGACAGAATCTGACAAAATCATTCATTCCCATCGCACGCATGTAATCAGGGTACTTGCACTGCTCTCAGAAAGTACTGGCGGCCCATGTAATTCATTCAGTCATAGACCATGCAGCAACAGCACAGCAGCACTATAATAATTAATATGTGACTAATACAATATTCAAATCTTTACAGACCTTTCCCATGCTTGTATTGGCTTTGAACGTTTTTCCTGTTCAGTTGCCAAAGGCTGCTGGAACTATAAACATATATCCAAGAAAATAATGGTACTACTGTTTGTGTTGTCATTTAAATGACAGTGTACTCATGTTAGCAGAAAATGTACAGGAATATTGCAAACATGAGCAGTTTTAAGCTGAATAATCACTTTGATTGCCTCCGTAACATTAGTTTGTCCAGCAATAGCTGCTCTGTTGAAAGCTGCTGGAAAGTTCTGGGGAAACAACACAACAATAGTGTTATTTTTCTTCATTTATTTTAGCATTACACATCACAAGACTGTTTAAATGAGAACATTTAACTGAAACTAAAAGGTTTTGTCCTTGAAATTTTGAAATGCCTTTGGTATTAGTGGATGTTTATGAGGGAATCTGTTCAAGAAATCTATGTATGTTCCACTGCCATGATTTATTTCACAAATAAGTGTATTGCAGCAAATATTCTAGATTTTTTCAGGAAGCCTCCAGTGTAAGATGGCTACTTAATCAAAATAAGGCTTAACACCAGACATCAAGGCTTTGTCAGTGACTGAACATGTTACCAGAATGAAAAGTTCTGTGTGGTTGCCATTAGAAAAGTTAGATTTGTAGTGATCAAAACCTTTGTTACAATCTACCACAGCCAATGGTGGCTTCCCACTGTCAATACTGTATATAACTTGCTTGACTTAAAAGCAAAAGAAGACTATACATTTTTATTGATATGGATATCCAATGGATATGACTACAGTATGTTTTTAAATCGTTTACACAGGCAAACATGAGGAAATACTAATCTTTTAGGAATCAAAGCATGTCCCCGCAGATGGCACACAGTCTGAAATCTATACGTTTGATTATGGACAGCTGTGGTAATAAACAAACCTGCAGCATGAATACATACACTGCCAAGCATTTGATTCTGTGGCATTTTATTGACATGTCAATGTCAGAAAAGGCACAATTATTTTCATAACATGAACTCTAAAAATCAGTGATTCTGCGGAAGGAGCCAATGGTGGCACAAAGAGCACCCCAGTCACTGAACTTGCGATACTCGCCAGGGGGCAGGAAATACTGACGGCCTTGATAACTGGGATTCTCATAGAAGGTCCAGTAGCCCTCCATAACATTGCAAGAGTGAACGCTGCGGCATTGGAAATTTTGATGAATGGACTCGCAGTCATCACTAAATTCCATCATTTGACCTTGGAAATCTGGCCGATCATAGATCCGGACACGGTAGGATCCACCACTTTGCTGCAAAACATTTCAAAAGGTCTTTTTTAAAAAAAAAAATTGAGTCCTAGTGCTTGAATGTCTACAGTGTAAATATTTACAACAACACAACATGCAAGTGTGGATACTGAGAACAAAAGTTTTATGTGCGGCAGAACAGTGAACAACAAAAATGGAATAATAAAATAATAAATGTAGATGTCGAAATGGATCTCATGACAAAAAGTATGAAACCATTAACATACATATTACTCACATAGGAAAATGTACGGCATGAGCGAATGGTGTCATTGTAGCCCATCCAGCGCTGGTATTCAGGATATTCACCTCTGGTTAGCACATACTGGAAACCAGAGTAATTGGGTCTTTCATAGAGAACCCAGCAGCCACTCTCCACTTTTATAGAGTTGCATCGACTGAAATGAGGGTGCATGTCTGGGCAGTCTGTGTCGCACTCATAGGAGCGACCTTGGAAGTTTCTCTCCTCATAAAAGACAATCTGAAATCAAGAGATGTCACAGATTAAAGCAATACAGACAAATGTAAGAGTTCAATTGTTCTGTTTATAGTCATCTCTAAACTTTCCTTAAGAAACAGGGAAATAAAGAAGTTATCAGACATCTTATTTACCTTACTCATTTTGATGTGAGCCTCTGAAAACGAACCTAAACATGAGAAACAGTCAAACCAACTAGGGCACGAGGTCTGCTTTATAACCCGCCATCAACGCAGTGGATCAAACTTTATTTGTCCTTTCAATGACTGGGATTTGGCACTCCGATGGTGGTGCCAGCCTTTTAATCCCATCCATAGATTTAAAACCCCTGATTCATCGAATCAAAATTCCTAGCTGGCAAATTACTGACCTCAGCTGCCCTCCTTCTGTTTTGATTCAGACACTAATGAAATGCTTTATGTGACAGAATTTTGCTTATGACATGGAATGCGTCAACACTTCCAAAATTCTCTATAACACACCACATGTTGCAGAGTTCAGAAAGTAAAAGTTCAAGAACTTAATTGGTTACTGTAAACTTAACACTGAATGCCTGGACAATTTTCAAGTCAGTAAAAAGTACTCTTATGAAAAATATTAATCACTATCATTAAAGGGGAATTGAGGAAACACTTGAAAGGATTTTACATGTGTAATGATGACAACAATGTTTAACAAACCAATATGTATTTGCTTGTTGTACAGCTGCTGTTTCAGTCGCTGTCCAATATATTCACCACTAATAAGGTTTTTAAAAAACTTTGTTCGGAAAGTGTGTCCTTACTTATGAACAATTTATGATCACATTTATCCTGATAAACTACAGTAAATTTATTTTAATGCTACTTACAGCAAAGTTTTAACATCTCTCTTCACTCGCATGGCCTCTATTTGAAACTCTTTATTTCAAAATGTAGTCGGGAACAATATCAGAAATCCCATTAAAACAGCAACATTAGCAAAAAGAAACATTACAAATAATAATAAAAAACACGTATAAAAAGCATAACTTTACCTTGTAGTTAATCCTCTGCCAGGGGCAACACTAAACACAGAAAGCCAACTATATTTTGGCTTCTAACAGGAAAAGTGAGAGAGGATGTCTCACAAGTGTTCGATTACCAAATCTGATGAGACTAACATTTGAAATATACAAGTTGGATTCTCTAAAAAATAAATAAATAAATACTGAATTAAATAATTAATAATAATAAAACAGTATGTGACTATAAGCTCATAACATTTAAATTCAATGCATTTTCCTAAGACTGATCACCTCTAAAAATAGAAATTTATAATTTTTCACGAAAACACAGAAATTATTTAAACAAAGAAACCTCATTGACACTTACCTAAAACTCAGATACCAACAGCACAATAAGTTAACTATATTCAGTCAATATAAACTGGTTAAACAGACACTCCTACTCGATCTCAGAATTGTGGTCATCTCAGGTGAACGGTCTTCTAAATGATTAATTCAGTACTTCAATTACTATAACACTGTCGGCCAGTGCTTGGTTACATAACACACAGACTCAAATTTCCTGTATACGACCTGTAAGGGTTCTCTTTATCAACCATTAAAATGATAAAATAAAAACAATATTTCCTATATATTCAAAAATTAGCTATAAAGGCAAATTAACAGCTGTGATTAAAATTAATACTTTAATATCAATCTATTTAACATTTGCATTACATAAAAAAAGTCAAAGTAATGAGAAAAAACTAATGAAGGTCTGAAATCAATAAATGGGAATATCACTATGTTCATTTCTTCTTCTTTTTGTCTTTGAACACTGGAGAGTTTAAGAATTTTGTGTCCGAGTATTTGTCCCCACGCCTCATCTTGCTGTTAAAAAATAAACAAAATTTAGACAGAAATGCATTATATTTTATTGCATTACATTAATCTGTGTTATTTTATTTGAGTGTAACTCACCAGTTGAGAGCTGGCTCTTTGTAAGAGACTGGTGCTGCTCTTCTACGTGTTTTCCCAAAATCTGTGTTATGCTCTGTATTTGTTAGACTCTTCATAACCCTACCTTCTTCTGTTCACAAAATAAATATATAAGATAAAAACAAACATAAGACACGTGAAAAGCAAGAAAGGAAAAAATGAAAATGAATCTGTATTAAAAAGTGTACTAACATGTATTGGCAAAGCATTTAGACTTCATACGGCTTACCTGGAGCTTGGTGCCTCAAGTCTGAGTCCTGGTCCTGGTAAATGTCCATAGTTTGACAGTGGGTCTTTGGTTGAGGGCTGTGGGCAGAGCTTTCATCTGAGAGTGTTTCTGTGTAACCATCAAGGGTCTCCCAGGGAGGTCTCTCCTCTGTGAATTGAAGGTTATTTGTGTGTCCACTAAAACCATCTGAAGTCACATTAAATTCTTCCACGACAAACATGGTTCTGTTCATGACAGATGAAACATTATCCATTTCATTAGTAAAAAGATCATGTTCAGAAATGTCACTGGAAGCTCCACTGTCAGTCTTTTCCTTAATGAGGGATTTATGTGAAGATGAAACAACATAGGTTTTCCTGCACCTGTCCTCGAGAGCTTGGTTGGTTTCATCTAGATTTATGCTAAAAGAGTCCGTGTTAATATGGTCAACTTGATCGAGCTTGTCAACAGAGGAAACAGAGCTTATTCCAAGGGTTACAGCATTACGCTCATCCCTGAAGCCCTCCTCTGATACTGAGTAGTGAGATATTACTGGTAACTGTAAAGTATTAGACAAAGAACTGCCTCCTGCTCCATTCTGAAGATCATTCATATATTGCCTTCCAGTCAACACGTTTTCATCCATACTCACAGGATGACTGTTTTGTTTCTTTGTTAATGCTTTGGGTTTTTCTCTTGATACAGCATTCTTCTTTTTTATTTTGTCTTCCCCCTCGTTTCTTTGTTTTTTGGCTTTACCAGTCACTGATGGCATTAATTCAGAGAGTTTCTGTACAAGGCTGGTATTCGCCTCTTGTGAACATTCTGGATGATAGGTGTTTTCTGTCAATATCTTATGAAAATCATGCTCTGGCTCCTTGTGCTGTTGTGCAACATTATCTGAATTAATATCGAGAGGTGTTATTTGGGTTTCTGATATTACTTCCTGTAAACCTTCCAGTCTGCTGGGATCCTCTAATTTATTGGTTTCATTCATAAATGAATTCCTGCTGATTAATAATTGACTTGCCTGTATCATAAATGTCCCTTTGTTTTTCTGTGTCTCGCACTTTTCAGACTGAGAAAGTGGGTGTACTGCAGTTTTGTTTTTATGTTTTTGAACAGCGGTCTCAACGATATGCTCATCAGTACCAGCAGACTCCAAGCAAAGAGTACTGGCAGACTGAACATTTTCATGCACATCAGATAAACTTTGATCCATCATAATGGACAAGACTTTGGTCTTCTTGCTCTTCTGAGGTCTTAGCTCATCTTGATCTATAAAGGTTCTCCTGGGTTCCTGGGTAGCATGGGACTCTTTAGCTTTGTTTTTAACAGCTTTACTTGAAGTATTTTCAATTGCCTTGTTTCTTTCAGAATTCTGAAGCTCGAGATCACTAAAACTATCTTTAAAAATGTCATTAGGAGGATCTTGGGAGATTACATATGTTTTTCTAGGATCTGGGTTTGGTTCTTTCCGTTTACATGTACGACTCCTACTTTTGGTACAACGAGAGGTGACATGAGTCTTCCTGCGTGCAGTTATTGACTCTGTTTGCTGCTCATTCTCCACCTCTATCTGAACAGTGAGAGAGCACTGCGGAGTCATAGGGGCCGTCTCTTTAGACACAGCTGATGTATAGTCTGACCTAATAGATTCAACTGGTGAGTCCACCTTTGCAGATATAACCTCGCTACCCTTTTCTGACAGACACAAATCCTTTTCCTGATGTTCCTCTGTAACTCTAGAGGTTTTTCTTGCGTTTGTTTCAACTGTTACTATTTTAGCTGCAGTGTCACTAATGGACACCTCCATTTCAGAGTCATATATGGTGTTTTGCTGTGCTGGACTGTCACTTTCTTGGCTGGGATCATCAACGGCTGTATTCACTGGTTCAGAATTCTCATAATCCTGCTGTGGACACAATGGTTCGCCTTGCAGACTCCCAACCTCTTTCTCTATTTCAATCATTTGGTCTGAAAAAAAAAAAATCACAATACTATAATTAATAATCATCAAGACATTTTTAGCTTTAAAGTACAAGGAATTTATATAAGTTGACATAACAGTGCCAATCAATCAAACTTAATTAAACTTGACTGACATACTTAAGGAAATTTGTATTCAATGAGCAGTCTACAATGTGTTTCCATACCTTCACTGGTGTTGTGTTCAGAGTCTGGATCCTTTAATAATAATAATGAGTATTATTATTAATTAATTATAATGAAAATAGTTCATAATAATGTTGTGCCTATTTAACCCTCTGGTGTTGTTCAGTTGTTTAAAATGTTTGGAAATTTTAAAAATCACTTCTTCATCGGAATGGTACAAAACTCATTGAATTTTATGGCAGTAGCTAGGTGAACCCATAAAAAAAAATTGTGGACTTGATTCGAAAAATTCAAAATAGTCACACTTATGTTGTTCGCAGTGACCACCATAAGAAATGAATTGCAAAAATTCAAAAGTTTTTTTGTGTGTGCAATCTCCAAGTAAGCCAAAATGCACAGAAAGTGCACAGCAATGAAGTGGTGACAACATGTAAATGAAAACACAAGGTGGAATAAATCTGCCTCAATTCATTGGATTTTAAATACTTTTGCTCTATTTTTTTACTTAAATACTGTACTGATTATTATTTTATTTTTTTATTTTTTTACATTTTATACTGAAAATAGTCCATAATTTAGATATAAATATTAATTTATAACATGAAATACACTCAAAATGCTAAATATTAAAGAAACATTATTAAAATGAAATGTAGTATTAAACAACACAAGTGTGACTCCCAAATTAACAATACCAGAGGGTTGGCAATTAGACCTAGCTATTTGTGAAAAAGTCCTGATAATAATAAAAATAACTACTATGATGACCATTATTAATAACAACAACAACAAAAACAGTAATATAATTTAATTATTTAAAAAATATATACCGACAGCTTACCTCCTCATTGCAAAAAATATCAACTGCCTTTGTCATCCAGTTAAGGGAAGAGTCATAAAACTCTCGTATAATGGCAAACTAGAGTCCGAAAAAAGAAAATAACTACATATATTGTTATGAATAATTCATAATGATGTATGTTCGTTGTTTTTCCAAGTACATTACAAGGTCTGTTAAATAAAAGACAGTTCAACAAGACTTGTAATGACTTATGCCTGTACAGCATGAATAAGTCACACTGTCACAGACTCACCAGTTGTTTGTTTCTGTGACGCTGTTGAGCGAGATCAAAATGAGTCTTCTGCGCTTCTTTCCTCAGTCGCACCACCTCTGCCTCCAGCTCTCTGCTCTTCTGCTTCTGAGCTACTAGAGCTAGAGCCAGAGCCTTGTTGTTACTTTTCAAAGAAAGCTTGAAGAATGATGAGGTATCTGAGAGATAATGAAGAAGGCCACTTGCCAACTCACAATTTGACACCAGTAACACAAACTACTAGTAGTAATGCATACAGGTAAATCTGTTTAGCATATCGTACTGTGTATCTTGGTCTTTATCTTCGCTGCGTACACAGATGCCGTCTGTTTGCCCATTCTTATGTTTTCCTTCTTCTCTTTAGACGCCATTATTAGCGTTTTATCATTGGGAGCTGTAATGAAGACATGACTGATGATAATAATACATCGTAAACAATATGAATCGATATTTCCGACTACTCACCGGTAATAAAAGTAGACGACAAACTCGACTGTTGATTATGTTTATCTTTATACTTGTTAAAATGCATTTCTGCTCGGAAAAAAGTATTCGGCATATAAATAAAATCGTTTTATACTTATTTAAAACCAAACATCGCCGCGGAATCTTAAAATTCTTCTTCTCACACTTTTAATATTGTTTGTAGAATCAACTGCTGAAGTATCGCCACCTGCTGGACTAAATCTGCATCGTGACACCTGCAGCTTAGCATCCTCCGCCAGGTACTGCTATTGCGAGGAGGCATAGACTGCTGTACTCTGTAGAAGACATTATATTTTAGTGAATTTCTCTGAGACTATACACGCCACAGTCTGTACAGAGCACATTCAGGGCTTTTAAGAGATATCAGATGTTTGGAGGTTTGATCATAAACACTCCCTCTCTTTGGTCTTGATATTGGCAGAATGATCAAATTTAGCAATCTTAGGAAAATTTGATAATGTTTTGTAATTATCATTTAATCTGCCTTTTTTGTATTTGTTGAAATTGAAAAATGAAATAACATATTCTTATTAAATTGTTGCCAAGTTATTACTCCCATTATTACACTTCTTTTTTTCATTATGTTTTTCCCCATGAACACATCATTATGCAAATTATATGCAATCTATAGAAACACTGTACAGAATGGTTTCATGCACATATTCCATAAAGTACCAAACCATTCTTTTACATCCTTCATAACATAGATGAAGGTATAAAACAGTTTTTGCCTTACATGCCTTTTCGTGTTGATTTATCTTTTAAATAACTTAGTCATAGCATCCTCTAAAGGACATAGTGAAATATACTTTTTAAATATATATTTTATAAATATATTCAAATATATATTTAAGAATGATTTATTTTTCTCTCCATTTTGCTCCAACCAATGTAATGACAAAAAATAAAAAAATAAATCACAAACCATTTTTTCCAGCTTCTAAGGAGGATATCAATTACACAACTACTAATGTTTTAGAAAAAACAACAACAAACAAAACAACTGACATAAAACAAAAATAGAGGGTATTATGTGTATTTCAGAATAGCACAATATAGACTATAATATAAAAATATTTTTGCATGTAACCATGGTCAGAGCATCAAATACTGTACTTTCGTGAAACTAAACATCGTAAGAGAGCGTTTCTCAGACGATGAAGCGGATACTTTTATTTTGGAATATGAGCCTTCACTTCCGGTTTTACGCCAGTCGCTGAATTCACACACACTCACATTATATTCCATTGAACTTCCTCTCAACTGTCAAAGCGTCTGCACACTGTTGCTCCAGCTAGCAATATCCTCTTTTTTATTTAGGATATCAGACAGGGCTTAATCTGAGATGGAGGGCCAGCGCTGGTTACCACTTGAAGCCAACCCAGAGGTATGGGTTTCTCACGATCTTTTGTCGCCAATCCAACTTTATATCGTTCATGGGCTAATTTTTTCATAGGCATCTTTTAGCAGAAACGGTAAGCTGCTTCCTATGTTTTTGACGTAATATTTTATATGATACTGTTTTGTGTTCTGTGTCTTCTTTACAGGTTATGAACCAAGTGAGTACAGGTCTCTTCTGTCTGGGTGTGTCTAGGATTCAAAACTTGTGCCAAATGAATGAATCAGGTTCATTAAAGCACGTCTGTGATAAAGCTAATTGCATCGACATTGGTTTATTATGTTTATAAGCAATACTTCGCTAAATATCTGTCTTTAACCGCACTGTTGTACTAATGTTAAATGTAGTTTATGTTCCACATTAGTTTATTGCTGATATGTTTAAATAGAAACGATATGAATTGTGTAGGCCCTTGTGTGCCTCTAACTTAATCTAACCTTTACTAGTCTTTTGATATATGATTTAAATTTAATATGTATGTGTTGTGTTATACGTTTGTTAAGTTCTTACGGCAGCTTGGCTTGGTACCCACCTGGCAGTTTGGGGATGTGTACGGTTTGGAAGCTGAAGTTCTCAGTTTGGTGCCGAGGCCTGTGTGTGCTGTACTTTTGCTCTTTCCTATAACAGAGAAGGTATGACTGCAGTTTATACACATATTGACTTTGTCAACAAACAAGCTCTCTATTTATAGATGCCTGTCTATAAATGATGGTTTATAAATGATGAAGTTGCAACTGGATACAGCTGTTGCTGGCTGAACTTGCAAATTATATCATATCATAGTTTTATAGATTTTATTTTTATGTAAGGCTCTTTCTTTATTTGACATAAAATGGTAATTTCCTTTATATATATATATATATTTAAAGTGCTGAATTATTTTACTAAAGATTTGTTCTATATAAAATGGAAATAAGAAAATAAGAATGAAATAAGAATGAAACTCATCATGAGGTTCATTCTTCACCATAACCCAAAATGAAATGATGCAACTCAATTTGCTGCACCATCATTTCTAATGATATTTATGATGGTTTGAGCATTTTGTTCAGTTGGTGTGAAGTGATAGTTTACCAATAATCATTTTGTGGTTATGCAATTAGTGTTTGTAACCATAAGAGTATAAAAACTTGTGAATGCTTTATTTATTTGTATATATATATATATATATATATATATATATATATATATATATATATATATATATATATATATATATATATATATATATATGAGGGTAGTTAGGTTTCAGCATGACTCAGGGTGTGACAAAAATTGTTACACAGTCCTGTGGCCATAAACTTAGACTCTTATGTTAATACTATTTGTTTTCATTTATTTATTTTATTTTTTATTAAATGAATTAATTCTATCTTTGTATGTAACTATTCCTGGAGGAGTAGGTTAGGTAGGTTTTGTTTAATTTTGACAAATGATTTTGATACTTGAAACTAAAGCATAAAAAAAAAAAAAAACACGATCATACCCAACAGGACTTCACCCTATTATGTACGTTCACAACCCCGGCAGTGATGATGGAGGAGTCTGCTATGCCTGCTGGCCACAGCATATTCAAGTAGAAGGCAACACAGAAAAGTTCTGTGGAAAAGCAAAATCAATGTGCCTCACATATAAAAAAGAAACAGAGTAACCTTGGTGTCCTATTCTCTTCTGCTCCATGAGTTTCTCCATCGCTGGAGATTGGTTGCAAGTGTGTTTTGGGACTCTGTCTGACACAGTGGTGTTTCAAAATTGCTTAGTGGACCTTTAAGTGATATTTCATGTCAATTAAAATTTTGTAATATTTTTGTTTCCTCAATGTAGTATGAAACATTTAGACAGGAGGAGGAGGCAAGAATTAAGTCGCAAGGACAAGAGATTTCCTCGGATGTTTACTTCATGAAACAAACCATCGGCAATGCTTGTGGTACAATAGGGCTGATTCATGCTGTGGCAAACAATCAAAGGTGTCTGGAGTTTGGTAAGTATCAGTATTTCTTATTTATTTTTTATTTTTTGCAGTGATTTCCTCTGTTTTGAAAAATATTAGTTGGTGTACTTTAGTGTGGTATGGCATGACTTTGATTAAATTTTTTGACAGAGCCTAATTCACCGCTTAAGGCATTTTTACTGCAGTCTGCAAAGATGAGCCCAGAAGAAAAGGCAGCTTTCCTTGAAAAAGATGAGGTGATAAAATAGTATATATTTATTGCAACTAAATGGCCTCTGAAGGAATTAACCGAACTAAACTTTTCTTCATAGTACTGATATTTTTTATGATTTCAGAGTATCCGAGTAACACATGAGTCAAGCGCCCAGGAAGGACAAACAGAGGTTTGTATTTGCTAAATACAGAGCAATTGCTTATAAAACATCCAAAACAGTACAGAGTATTTTAGTTTATTCCCATTGATGAATTTTCCATGAAATGTTGTTTTGTTAATGTTGAAGTAACAGAATTTTGCAAATTGGAACATGCTGTGGATATTGGTATGTTAATCCTTGATAGACAGTTTCTTTAAAAAAATAGAGGCAAAGAGGCCCAGCTTGTTTATTTAATAATTAATTCTGGACCCATATATTAACACTACAGATTTTGTATATCTGGGATGTCTGAGGCAGATAAAATCAAACTTGACAATCCTTATTGAAAAAAATATAATAATAATATAAATTAAATATATAAATGCAATTTTTTTCTCTTTAATCAAAACCATTAAGTTCTCTTCACCCTTGCAAAAACATATTTGATGATGTGTGCACAGGTGAGAGGATGAGAAAATAATGCCTCGCCTCCTGCAACCTGACACTCACATAAGATTGCAGAAAAGATCACTGCTCCGGGTGTGTGTTCACGGTGTGTGTATTCACTGCTGTGTGTGTGTGTGTGTGCACTTTGGATGGGTTAAATGCAGAGCACGAATTCTGAGTATGGAATTCTGAGTTATTTACTTGGCTTTGTCACGTCACTTCACTTTTCACTTTAAATATACAATGACCCAATCAATTCCCAATGAACAAAATCAAGTCTTGGCCTACAAATTTTTCTGTTTTTTTTTTTTTTGCCCGACTCAACTACTCAATCAACACAATCTATCTAAATGGCTTGTGAGCTACTATCCTATTCTCACTTTAGATCATTTTGAACTTGGCAACTGCAAGAATTATTGTTGCAGTCACATCTACCTACAGTATAACATTTAAGACATTTCCAATCTAGGTGGGGGAAAACTGGCCTAATGGTTAGAGAGTTTGGCTCCTAACCCCCTAGGGTTGTGGGTTTGAGTCTTGGGCTGGCAGTACCCGACTGAGGTGCCCTTGAGCAAGGCACTGAACCCCCAATTGCTCCCCGGGCGCCACAGCATAAATGGCTGCCCACTGCTCCAGGTGTGTGTTCACGGTGTGTGTGTGTGTGTGTGTGTGCGCACTTTGGAGAGAACGAATTCTGAGTATGGGTCCCCATACTTGTCTGTATGTCACGTCGCTTTAACTTCCTTATAGGACTGAGATGCTCTCTTAATTCTTCATTAATTTTGAGAGCTATTATAGTGTTGGATCTCTGTTTTTTTTTTCTGTTTTTTTATTGCTGTTCCAGTGTCAGAAAAATTATATCATGCTAATTATTTACTCTGCTCACCCTTATAGGCCCCAAGTTTAGACGAAAAAGTGGATTTGCATTTTATCGCCTTTGTAAATGTTGAGGGACATTTATATGAATTGGGTAGGTAAATGTAATTTTGTAATTGTTTTAGGAAATTGTCTCACAAAAGTTTGAGATATACAGTATCAGCATTTATACA
This sequence comes from Carassius auratus, assembly GCF_003368295.1. Classification (NCBI taxonomy): domain Eukaryota; kingdom Metazoa; phylum Chordata; class Actinopteri; order Cypriniformes; family Cyprinidae; genus Carassius; species Carassius auratus. Next base: position 16,948,423 of record NC_039276.1, read on the forward strand.
TTATTATCATGTGCAGCATTATGAAGGGAGATATCACAGATGTTCATATTTTGTTCATGTTTCAGATGGACGCAAACCTTTTCCTATTGTTCATGGTAAAACAACAGAGGACACATTTCTTGAGGTGGGATTTTTCTCATTCCTGGGCTAAGATTATCTCTAGCAATATACATGGATACCTTTTGTTTCAGTCAGAATGACAACATGATAAATCAGAACGTAATGTTTACATGTAGTGTTGATGTAAACATTTCTGTGTCACAAGCTAAAAATCAAATTTGATCTTTTGACGTGTATACTGTGTGAATATACAGGTTCCCACCGTTTGTACATACTATTCTCCTACCATCACTTATTTTCTGTTTTAAAGAGCAGACTTAAAATCTATCTATTTCTGGTCCTAATTACACTGAATAAACTTCTAAATGAATCACTTTTGTTTTTGCCCCCATTTTTCATGAGCTGAACTCAAAGACTTATTCCATGTACACAAAATGCCTATTTCTCTCAAATATTGTTCACAAATCTGTCTAAATCTGTGTTAGTGAGCACTTCTCCTTTGCCGAGATAATCCACACTTTAGAGTGGCCTTTTATTGTTGCCAGCCTACAGCACACCTGTGCAATAATCATGCTGTCTAATCAGCATCTTGATATGCCACACCTCTGAGGTGGATGAATTATCTCGGCAAAGGAGAAGTGATCAATAACACCGATTAAGACCGATTTGTGAACAATATTTAGGAGAAATAGGCCTTTTGTGTACATGGAATAAGTCTTAGATCTTTGAGTTCAGCTCATGATAAATGGGGTCTAAAACAAAAGTGTTGCATTTATAATTTTGTTCAGTATAGGAGACAAGGAGTACATGAAGATTTTAGCCATGCTGCTTATATTGATTTAGCAGTAAACTCTATTCTAAAACAAGCCGTCTGTGGATGAGAGTAAGAACGGAGGACTGATGTGATGTTATTCTGCTCCACTTTACAATCAGTGAGTGGAAGGAGAAATTTAGAATAACATGACAGTCATTTTTTGACACTTATGGCATCACATGTCATTACGCCATTTCTATGTCACGGCACGTGCACTGTACTTAACAGTTTCCATTTTCAATCCGGTCAAGTGTCCTCTCAATTAGATTCAAAAAGGTCTACACAACCCCTTTCAATCTGATCAAAATTTCGTTCAGATCAAGCTCAATCGAATCGTTTGTGGTGTTAACATGAAGGATTTCCAGTCTGATTGAGCCATCAGTTTGATTACTAACGGATTAGTTCCATGTAAAAGTAGCTATTGTAAACCGTTGTGGATTGGCTCCCCATTTTTATGCATTTGGTATATGTTTTGCCTGATCCTACAGGATTCTGCAGAGGTCTGCAAGAAGTTCATGGCACGTGATCCCCAGGAGCTCCGTTTCACTGTGGTGGCTCTTTCTAAAGTATAAATATTCTTGTAATTTAACCTAAGAGGAAAAACTGCCAATCATTCAGAAGTGCCGAATACTTTAAACCTTTATAAGTACAATTTTGACTTTGAATAAAAAAAAAAGTTTGTTAAAGGTTTTGACCATAAGGAATGAAGCAAATGAGAAGCAAATTAGCTAATATTAAAAAGTGTACATGCACGTCGAAAATGTTGTGTCTGAATGTTAACAACTATCTGATTGAATTAATGTTTGTGTTAATTTCTCCAGAATTATATATATATATATAAAAAAAAAGTTTTCTTGATGACATTAATTCACCTAATGGTGGGGTTCTTATTTTCTGCCGGAAAAGAGGATCCATTTAAAATAAAAGAATAAAAACAATAAAGAACAAATTTCCAATGTTTTCATCTCATTGTGACCTCATTACTGTGTTATGAGTGACAACAAGCAATGATTAATGTGCACATTTTGTTTACATCCAGTTAACCCCCCCCCCCCCCCCCCCCCAAAAAAAATAAATAAAATAAAAACAAATAAATAATGGATTCAGACTTATATTTTATTTTAAGACATTGATTATAGTTATATTTAAGATAAATATGTAATTGATTTGTATAATTAATTACTTACAATACATGCCTTTTGTTGAATACTTGATTCTGATTGCTCAGTTGCAGCATTCAGTTAAATTAATAATGAAAATTGTCCAGGGGAAATCAGGAAAGCATTGCTTACATACTGTAGCTGTGATTTTTTTTTTTTTTCTTCTCATATTTAAAGTAAATCAAAGCTGTCTTGTATTTAACTTTTATAAGGTGCCAAGCTTGAGCACCATTTGATCTGCCTGCGTCGGCTACTTGTAAACACGTATTTAACTAAATCTATAGACATTCGTTTTTTTTCCCCCAAAAGAGCTTTATTGTGCCCTTGGACATGTAAAGTATAATCTGACAGGAGTTTAGGTGTGTATCTTGACGCACTAGGGGGCGTAATATAAAGTACACAAAGCAACTGAAGTTTCAGGACTAAAAAGACGAGAAGATTTAACATTTCACGGCTGTTATATAAGATCTCTGCTCGGTGACTTTCGAGAGCTAGTTAGTGATACTTGTAGTCGAATACAAAAAGCGTTTACCTGCTGACTTCAGTTTTTAAGAAAGCAGGTAGTGTTATTATAAAATTATAACGAGACGCGGCAGAACAAAACGCTCGCGGTATAGCTGTACGCGCGTCTTGCTCGCGTTTTTGCAGCGTAGACGCCTTTTTTAGCCTCACCAAGAAGTGCACTTAAAGCTGGCGATGGACTGGCGACTGCAGTGGGATGGGAAATTGTAAAACCTGGGTAAAATATAACATTTACAAAATTGTGATTATGTAGGCTCTCATATTTTCAATAACATCAGCTCCCTTTTGCTTTTCAGCTGCTTTTTTTTTTTCTTTTTTGCTTTGCCGTAATTGTGTATTTAAATAAAGGTTGCGTGAAACTTTTATATAGCTGTCAAAACTGAAAAACATGGATGCTCTTTAATTTTGATAAATTGTTCCTTTGAGCACTGTCAAAAAAAAAAAAAAAAAAAAAAATCACATATATATAATAGTTAGTTAGATTAATATTTTGGCTGTTGCTATCTTCCAGTCCACAATTAATGAACAAATTTGTGATTGTGAGGAGGACAGAGAAATGCATTGTTTAATCTTATCCCTTTGAAGGGATAGTTGACCCAAAATCTGAATTATGTCTTTTTATACTTCCTTTCATGTCATTCCAAACCTGAATGACTTGAATTCTACATCGGGACACAAAAGAAGATCTACTGTAAAATGTAGGAATTCCATCAGTTTTGGTTCCCATTGACCTTCACTGTATTATTGTGTCCATACAATGTAAGTCAGTGGGACCAAAATTTTTAGTTACCAACATTGTCAAAATATCTGCTTTTGTGTTCCATGGAAGAAACAATGTAAGCCAGTTTGAAATTATGCAAATTATGAATATTTTTGAGTGGAGTATACCTTTAAAGAATAATCTATTTTCATTTTTCTGTCAAGCTCACTGTGGAAAGTCCTGCAACAATTTTCACGTGCTTTACTTTATAAAGCGCGTTTATTATACCCTCTGCAACACTCTTAATCTAGGGCACAAATGATTAGGACTTCCCTATCCTTGTGAATTCCCTTCTCAGCAGGAGATGGCAGGGCCAAAGCACTGGCTGTAACTGAACAAATATTAATTCATGAGGGGGTGAATCTGAATGCTTTCAGTGTGACATCAGTCTCTCACAAATGCACACTGGTTCATTGTCACAGGCAGTGGACCTTGGCAGGGCAGTTTCAGCCCCGAGCCGATTGCTCCCCTGCAGAGGAAGGTGACGTGCCATTCAGCGTCCGATCTGAAAGACTAGCGGGTTGTCAGGCATGAGGGTTCACTGAGCAGTGCTGGAGTCTGAGTGTTTGAGTGTGTAGGGTATTATAGTCCCCTGAATAATCTGGAATTTGTCACATGCTTATTCTTGCATCAGGTGCCTGTAAAAACTAAAGGTTCCTGGAGGCAACTTTTTGGGTTCTTCTCTTTGCACACTGACAGAACCCTCTGTAGAGGCTCTAGGCACTGTTCTAAATGGGGTGGTTCTCTGAGGAACCTTTAACAGGAACCCTTTTATTAGGATGTCCAGGAACCACCTTAATTGGGTGCTTCAAGGCGCCATTTCCCTTATTTCAGTTCTTTAATATTTACACCCTCCACCCCTCCCACTAGTTTATTTTTCCTGCTATTATTGAAAACAAATGCATACAAACATTGTTTATTGATAACAACAATATCCATAGTTACGAATAAATAATCACCTTAAATAATACTGTGCATCACAATCCCATTCATGGAAACATCAATGTTAATACTGTTATAAACAAAAAATAAAACATTTATGCCTTGACAAATCAGTAAACAAATAAATGTGACTCAAACATCTTCCAACTTTAAAACACATTTCATGTACCTCAAAAATAATACAATTTAAATTACTAAATTCAATTACAAATTTTATTAAAATTTTATTTACAGTGCAATCAATAGTTAATTTTTTTTTCCTGTTCTAAATGGAGGTCACTGATTGGGTTAATTCACACAGGATATTTTAAGAAATTGGTAAGTCTCAAGCTAGCTGTATGTAGCTTAATAAACCTTTTTCACATTTCCAATTTTCTCAGCAGTGGAAGGTGTCATAGTTGGGTAAACTTTGAGAACAGTGAATAGGAAAGAACCACAAATATGTTTTTTTGCATTTTCATTTGCTCAAATAGCAAAAGAAAAATAGTGCTTCTCTGTGAATCCTTTGATATTTTTAGAGAACTCATACTGGATGCTCTAAGATGAGAAAATAACATTATTTGTAATTAATTTCAAATATATTACAATTTAAAATTACATTAATTGCAAAAAGTTGAACTTTTGAGTGATATTTTTGAACCACTTAAGTGGGACTTTAGAATATTTTATATGTGATTTGAAATATGGTAAATATGTACTTCTGAATAAGCAATTGATGTGAACTATACTTAAGTTGAAAGGTTGAAATTTAGTATATTAAATAATAATAATCTAGTTACACTCAAAGCAAAAACACAAGATGGTAAACCCTTTACATTTATTGACAAATCAATCTCTAAAACAAACACAAAAATGCTTTTTGCTGATGCACAAGAAAAGCCCAACACTATACAGTTACAACACTTCAACTCCCTTGAAGTCTGGAGAACAATGCTAATTTCACCATCATGGAAAACATCATTCTGTAAGATGTGTAAACCGGTTTCCTCATTGGGGACCTAAAAATGTCCACAAGGATAAAATTTATTGGTATTACTATACGTTTATATAGTCCCCGTAACATATAGGATTACTATCACCCAAATTACATTTAATACAAAAAAAAAGAAGAAAGAAAATTACCTATCCATGTACAACAAATGAGACCTTATTGTAAAACATTACCAAAGTGGGTTACTTGTACCCCTGGTTTCACAGACCATCAGGCTTAAGACCAGCCCAAGACTAAAATGTAATTCTGAGCTGTTTCAACTAATAAAACCTTGCACTGACTGATCTTTAAAAATACCAGTGCTTTGTTTTGTCTCAAGGTGCACACCAGTAATGTTTTTTCTGAAGCTTGTCAAGGAAAATTACTTAAAATGTCCTTACTGAACTATGATCCTGGCTTAGTCTAAGCCCTGTCTGTGAAACAAGGCCTTTAGTTCCCTCTCGAGGCGGTAACTCAACATTACGTCAGCTAAGACGTATATGGGAACTCTTCCCTTCTCCACTTTCACTGAAATCTTATTGGCTAACGCCAGCTGGGGACAGCTGGCCAATTGACGCGAAGCATGCAAATACTGGCGGGTAAGCGTGCAGTATAAAATGCATGGGCGCGAAAATTACGTCAGAATCTCTTTCTTCACGCTAGAAGTCTTATCTAAGTCATCGTGGAAGTTGCAATAGAGGACTACTCACCCTGTTTTTCCTCTCCGCATCCGATGGCTGCTAATGCTAGATTCGGACCTTCACCAGTTCTGTGTGACCTGCCTGGGATTCTCAGACGGACCACACTTGCGCCCACTGTACCGAGCTGCCAGTGCGCGCCCTCAGAGCCAGAGTGGCTCGGAGGACGGCGGGAATGAGGCCCACTGCCGCCAGCGAGCCGCTGGTGGGCCCTCCCCCGCCCGAAGACGAGTTTGACGTCGGCGTGGTGGACTATAGCTTCCGCGAACTTCGTCCTCTTCGGAGCTGGCGAGGAGAACGACTCCATGTCGCTTCGACGTCGAAAAAGGTTTGGGCCTCTCAGTGGGACCGCCCCGACCAAGAGGGCCCTGAGACCTCCAGGAGAAGCTCGTCAGGGTCTTCGGAAAGGTCGTCACGGAGCTGAGTCTCGTTTGCAACGCACATGACGAGCCTGTGATAGGTAACTAGACTCGTGGCTCCTCCAGTCGAGCTGCTACCAGATGGCATTTAGGCATGCAAGAGCTCGTGGTGAAATCGTGGGCTGCACCCCAATCGGCGGGCACCCACTCTGCTACGAAGGCCATATCACGCAAGTGCTCGTCTCCCTCTGCTTTTGGTCCGGACCACAGTCTAGAAAGAGCGAGTGCAGCTTCTGCTCTTCATGCCAGGGCAATACTCAAGGTGTTTCAGGCAAACGGCGGCCCCCCCGTCTAGGAGACTGTTACCACACACCTAAAAAAAAACAAAAGAGCTTTACTTCCTCTTACACTCATCTCTGTGTCACTCGCCCTGTCTCAGAACAGTGCAGAGCCACAACCGATTATTATAATGGCCTCGCGAAGGAGCGAGAGTGCCAACACCACAAAGACATATGCATCATGTCCCCCACATCACTATGGGTGACAATTGCTATATTTGTTTAAATGATGTTTTTGTGAGTAAAAATTGTACTAAGGAAGCATATATACAAATTCTTGCACCCAACGTTGTGTCACTCGCCCTGTCTCAAACAGCGCAGAGCCACAGTCCATGATTATAATGGCCTCACGATGGCGCAAGAGTGTCACACCATGGCCCGCCCTCCCGCCAGTGCTTCCAGCCTCGCGGGGGCGGGGCCCTGATTAAAAGAAGCCATCAGTGGCTGTAGACGTAACGCGTCCGCCGTGTCATCTCATGGACGGTAAGAGGGCTATCCCGGGCGTTTCACCGTGGATACTGGGAATAATTCACGACGGATATTCTCTCCAATTCAAACGCAGACCTCCCCGCTTCAATGGCGTGGTCCCGTCACTGACTTTGCCCCAAAACCGTCCTGTTCTGCGACAGGAAGTTCTCAGTCTGCTCGAGAGAGAGCGATAGAGCGAATGAGCGAAATTTCCCCTCAGATCGAGCGGAATGCGCATGTTGAATTATCTGGACGATTGGCTGATTTTAGCCCACTCAAGAGATGTGCTATCAGTCACGTGGAAACAATGCTTCGCCGTTTGGATACGCTGGGACTGCGTGTGAATATGCAGAAGAGCGTGTTTTTACGAGTCGGACTGTAACATATCTGGGAATATGTTTGGACTCGATGGCGATACAAGCCCATCTCTCTCTAGAGCATTTAATCGACTCTGCGCTGTTTCTGACTGGGCAGGTCGTTTGCACTGAGGGAATTTCAGAGGCTTCTGGGACTGATGGCGGCGGCTTCTTCAGTGTGCCATCTGGGTCTGCTACATTGCGGCCGCTACAGTTTTGGCTATAACTCGAGTTCCGCCGAGGGCGTGGTCTTCGGTCCACAAGCACTTACGGTCATTCACAGTTGCGTCAGCACTCTGAGACCGTGGAACAGCCCGGATATGTTCAGCCCAGGAGTTCTTTTCTCTGCGAATCTAGGCTGGGGAGCAGTGCGTCTGGGCCTGTGGTCGGAGTCACAGAGAAGGTGACACATAAACCGTTTGGAATAATGGAAGCGGTGTCCTAATATCCCTGCAAGCCTTTCGGTCGAGATTGGAGCGGAAACATGTACTGATTCAAACCGACAACACGTCTGTGGTCTCGTACATAAATCGCCAGGACGGCGTGCGCTCCAGAGCTCTATTCAAACAGGCAGCGAGTTTCCTGTTGTGGGCGGACCGACACTTAATCTCCATAGGAGCGTCGCACATCCCCGGTACTTTGGACCGTGGAGTGAGCATGCTTTTGAGGAACGGGATTCCTCAAGGAGATGTTGGCTTCACCCAAGATCAGATCTAATGATTTGGGAGGGAGGAAGTGGATTTGTTGCCACGAGCGAGAACACGTTTGCTATCTCACTCCCCCTGCTGGGAGATGCTCTGACATCGCGCTGGCCGGAAGCCAGGCTTACACATTCCCTCCTGTGAAGATTCTGCCTGTGTTGTGCAAAATCAGGGAGGAGAAAGCATCAGTTATACTCGTGGCCCCGAACTGGCCGAATCAGCCCTGGTTCGCGGACCTGAGAGAGTTACTGATGGCTCCCCCATGGCGAATCCCCCTCAAGCAGGACCTGCTGTCTCAGGCGAATGGCACAATATAGCACCCCAGCCCCGAGCTGTGGAACCTTCATGTGTGGCCGCTGCGGGGACCCTAATGAGCGGGACTCTCTGCACTGACGAGTGCATAACACACTTACTGAGACGCGAGCATCATCAAACATTCGCTGCTACGCGCAGAAGTGGTGAGTTTTCACAAAATGGTGCGAGAACATTTTTATTGACCCGGGGACCTGTTCCGTGTCGGATGTTTGCGCTTTCTACAGCACAGTTGGATAGCGGGAGTTTGATACCATCCACGCTGAAGGTGTATGTGACCGCTATTGCCGCTTTCGTTCCCCGGTTACGGGTAAACGATCGGTAAGCACGCTCTGGTATTCAGTTTTCTCAGGGGAGCAAGTCGATTGTGTACTTCATGGCCGCCCTCCGTGCCGCCGTGGGATTTCGCTCTAGTTTTGAGGGCTCTATCTCTTATTACCGTTCGAGCCATTAGCTTCGATTGTGGTTAAGGAGCTTCCCTGAAGACTGCCTTGCCTCTTGCTCTCGCCTCAGCGAAGTGCCTTGGAGAATTCGTGAGTGTTTGGTGAACGATATTGCATTGGTTTCGGGCCTGGCGACTGTAATGTCATTCTCCGGCCGAGACCGGGTTTCGTTTCTAAGTCACTCTATACACCGTTTTGTTTCCCTGCCCGCCTTATCTGTTGAGCCGTCAGCCTCGCGTGACGCTGATGCTCAGAGCGCCAGGACCCTGGTTTTACGGATGTATATGAATTGCTCGGCCGCCTTTCGTCAGTCGGACCAGCTGTTCGTGTGCTTGGTGGATGTAATAAGGGACGTGCTGTTTCTAAACAGAGACTTTCTCACTGGATCGTGGACGCTATCAAATGCCAGGGGAAGGATTACCCCCTCAACATCAGAGCTCATTCTGCGAGGACATTATATATGCTTCCTGATGGGCCTGGTCTAGAGGTATGTCTGTCCAGTATTTATGTTTTGCTGCTGGCTGGTCTTCCCAGAACACAATCGCCAGGTTTTACAAGCTGGATGTACCCTCTGTAGCGTCACATGTTTTTCGGTGAGTTAAATTTTTATTCATTAAAGCTGTTATAACCAGCTATACAGTGGTTACCATGGCTGCTAACTCTGTGTTATGGTTTAAATGGTTTATGCAGCAGTCACCGCAAACGCCGTCGACTCTGTTTAACTCTCATGCTTGAGTGCTTATTGCTTTGTGTCTGCCCTGGTTAGTGCAGATTTCGATATGTTGCTTGAAGTTATGCATATTTTGTTAGGGTCGGAGCAGATGTCTCATTGGCCTAGTTCCGCCTATCAGATGCAAGCACTCTTAGCGACACGGCCATTGGCTAGAACTGTACTGCTTGTGTGAGGGTGATTGACTCCGTTCAGGGCTTATCTTCACTGCTCTCACGGCGGGATTTTATACAGTTCCCATATACGTCTTAGCTGACGTAATGTCTCGTTCCCGCCTCTCAGGGAACCGAGGTTACGATAGTAACCGGAGACGTTCTCAAACCTTTACTAGCACCAACATTAAACAGGACTGAAAGTTTTCTTCTGAAATCATACTCCAGCAATAGTGAATGCAAGTAAAAAAAAAAAAAAAAAAACCAAATTAACTTGCTCTCTGTCAATGTCCCAGAAGCATCGGCACTAAACTTCACATGTCATGAAGCAGCACACCATCCACAATTCTTCATGAACAGAAAATTATCCAAAGAGGCAGGAAAGTCAAAAAAAAAAAAAAATTTCCTTAAAGAACAGTTGTTATACAGTATTGTTCAAAATAATAGCAGTACAATGTGACTAACCAGAATAATCAAGGTTTTTCGTATATTTTTTTATTGCTACGTGGCAAACAAGTTACCAGTAGGTTCAGTAGATTCTCAGAAAACAAATGAGACCCAGCATTCATGATATGCACGCTCTTAAGGCTGTGCAATTGGGCAATTAGTTGAATTAGTTGAAAGGGGTGTGTTCAAAAAAATAGCAGTGTGGCATTCAATCACTGAGGTCATCAATTTTGTGAAGAAACCGGTGTGAATCAGGTGGCCCTTATTTAAGGATGAAGCCAACACTTGTTGAACATGCATTTGAAAGCTGAGGAAAATGGGTCGTTCAAGACATTGTTCAGAAGAACAGCGTACTTTGATTAAAAAGTTGATTAGAGAGGGGAAAACCTATAAAGAGTTGGAAAAAATGATAGGCTGTTCAGCTAAAATGATCTCCAATGCCTTAAAATGGAAAGCAAAACCAGAGAGACGTGGAAGAAAACGGAAGACAACCATCAAAATGGATAGAAGAATAACCAGAATGGCAAAGGCTCAGCCAATGATCACCTCCAGGATGATCAAAGACAGTCTGGAGTTACCTGTAAGTACTGTGACAGTTAGAAGACGTCTGTGTGAAGCTAATCTATTTTCAAGAATCCCCCGCAAAGTCCCTCTGTTAAAAAAAAAGGCATGTGCAGAAGAGGTTACAATTTGCCAAAGAACACATCAACTGGCCTAAAGAGAAATGGAGGAACATTTTGTGGACTGATGAGAGTAAAATTGTTCTTTTTGGGTCCAAGGGCCACAGGCAGTTTGTGAGACGACCCCCAAACTCTGAATTCAAGCCACAGTACACAGTGAAGACAGTGAAGCATGGAGGTGCAAGCATCATGATCTGGGCATGTTTCTCCTACTATGGTGTTGGGCCTATTTATCGCATACCAGGGATCATGGATCAGTTTGCATATGTTAAAATACTTGAAGAGGTCATGTTGCCCTATGCTGAAGAGGACATGCCCTTGAAATGGTTGTTTCAACAAGACAATGACCCAAAACACACTAGTAAACGGGCAAAGTCTTGGTTCCAAAATTAATGTTATGGAGTGGCCAGCCCAATCTCCAGACCTTAATCCAATTGAGAACTTGTGGGGTGATATCAAAAATGCTGTTTCTGAAGCAAAACCAAGAAATGTGAATGAATTGTGGAATTTTGTTAAAGAATCATGGAGTGGAATAACAGCTGAGAGGTGCCACAAAGTTGGTTGACTCCATGCCACACAGATGTCAAGCAGTTTTAAAAAACTGTGGTCATACAACTAAATATTAGTTTAGTGATTCACAGGATTGCTAAATCCCAGAAAAAAAAAATGTTTGTACAAAATAGTTTTGAGTTTGTACAGTCAAAGGTAGACACTGCTATTTTTTTGAACACACCCCTTTCAACTAATTGCCCAATTGCACAGCCTTAAGAGCGTGCATATCATGAATGCTGGGTCTTGTTTGTTTTCTGACAATCTACTGAACCTACTGGTAACTTGTTTGCCACATAGCAATAAAAAATATACTAAAAACCTTGATTATTCTGGTTAGTCACATTGTACTGCTATTATTTTGAACAATACTGTAAATGGTAAAGTTGAGTGAAAGCAATAGACACAGTTGCAGTCCAAAGTTTATATACACCTTGCAGTATCAGCAAAATGTTAATAATTTAAGCAGTAAGAGGGTAGAGAGGTAAAATAATAATAAATAAAAAAATACAATTACTACTGTAATGAAGCAATATATTTTCAAGGTGTGTGTAAACTTTTGGCAACATCTGCATCACCTAAGAGCTGAATTAACCTCAATCACTGACGTAGAGACCACATGACAACAGTGTCGTGGACATTGCGGAAGTAGCTTCGCGATAAACTTCAACTAGAAAGAGATGCCGATCTCGCTTTTGTTTTACTCGACAGTTGACTTGATTCATATCTTTAAAGAAAACGTATGCTATTATAACGATCAACAAAACTAGTATTATGGGGGGCCAAACGCGGGGCATGGCGTCTCTAGACCGGTGCGAGGATGGATCTGATCGCGTCTTTGCATTGACTTTGTATGTAATCTATTTACGCAAATCGTTGAACTCGCGTTAAATCCATGATTTATCTTTCCGTCTGATTGATGGTCATCAGCGGTTGAGTAGAAGACAACAAATCCCATCATTCCATGCTCTTTCTTAGCATCGTCAAACCACACAATTGTTATTGTTTTGGTAGTGCGCCCTCTCGCGGCAGGTCCTACAACCTGTACCTTTAAGCGCTTTTAGCTTGTCATGCGTAATCAGGATGAGCTGACTTCTAACTTCTAACATCACCTCTTCAGTACTGGTCTGTGTCTCCACATTGTATCTTCAGTAACAAAACTGTACTGATCTTGCAAAAATGAATTACACCATAGCAGTAGAAACATATTACATTTCAAACACAAGCAGTAACGGAACATCTTGCTTTTCAAATGCAAAAAGAAAAAGAAAGAAAAGCATTATTTCTAGAGGTGGCTGATAAATCGAATATTACTGGTGGTTATGTTTAGTTCTTACAGTATACTGTGCAGACTCAAACTTAACTTGATGACGTAAATGTCACGTGAGCAACCTGTAAGTCTTCTAACCGCTATGCCAAAAGAAATCTGAATCACCCACCGAATCTTGCATACATTGTTAAATAATTTTGTCCCGTTGCTTTTATGGAGACTCTATAGGCTTCTCCATTGACTTCATGCCTCCACATCCCCCTGATTGCCTCATACAGTAAAAGATTGCCTGCGAGCTTCTCCTCCTATCCATACGGTAATTTCTCTACTGTGCAACAGAGTTTATGATGCAGATTATGACGCAATCGTTAGCCTATTTTTCACAAAAACTGCTTCTATGGGGCCACAACGTAAATATATAAGGTAATGGGGCCTTTTATACATTTTCGTGTTTCTTAAGAAATAATGAATGGACAAATGGAGTCTTTAAATGCCTCAGATGTAAAGTTATTCGCTGTCAAAGTGACGCCAAAATGAGTGGGAGTCAATGGAATGCTAACAGCAGGTGGGGGTCCGCTAGCCAATGGCAGGGTGCTTCAAAAAAAAATTTAAAACCTGCGACACTGTCGCACATAGTAAATTATTCAACAATGTCTGCAAGATTCGGTGGTTTATTCAGATTTCTCTTGGCACAGCGATTACAAGACTTACAATTCTTTGACAGGTTGCTCAGAGATTTTACGGTTCATTATAGCCGGTTCATTATATTAGAAAGCAGATGTAGGCTATTTGAATCCAAATTTATTTGGTTTAGATTCATTAATCTTTTTTTTGCAATTAATGCACTTAAATGTGTGTTTAAGTGACTAAGAACAGCATAATGATATTGAAAGTATTCTGTACACAGATGTAAATCGTGGTACTATTACATACAAATACATCACTTTCAGAAAATATTATATAGAAAATGTAATTTATAGAATTTATAGAGCAGGAGTTGATGAAAATTTCAACAATTCAAAGTTTTATTGGAGTATACTGTATAAGAAAGTGTATTGAAGTTTATTTTTATTAATTGCATTAATGCACATAGTAGGTTATATATATATATATATATATATATATATTATAGTCTAAATAGTAATACACTTAAAGTACATTAACAACTGTAATTTGAGATTATTGATTTGTAGAAGTTGAAAGTAAAATCAATTATTTTACATGTGCTTTAGTATATTGATAAATATAAAAATTGTATTTATGATGTTATTGTATCTATCCATTTTTATAAAGTGCACTTATGTTAAGACCTATTGTGATTAAAGTGTAATCTCTTTAAGTATACTTAAGTGGCCTTTAAACTATGATATTATCTGCAAATGTACTTATAAAATATATACTTTTAATATTGGAAGTAAACAACAAGTACACTGTAGTATGGTTCAACGATCAAAGAGGAAGGAGACCGGGGTCGGCGTTCTGAGGCTCGTGGGTATTTATTGAAATAACATAAAAGATATAGAAAATAAAGTCGCGCCACATGCGCACACGTTTAAATGTCTTTCCACTCTACGTTACGGCTGTCTGCTTCGAGGCTTCTCCAGCTCGTCTCCGCTCTGATTCCCCATGAGTCCTCAGCTCTCTCGCCCTTCTCCGGTTGTCGTGCGGCTTAAATAAAGGTTCCCCACGCCAATCACTGCAATGAGACCCAGCTGTTAATCGTCTCTCACCTGAACCACTTACCACCGCTCATCTCTTTATTCAATCTCCCGTTGCAGACTTCGCTAAACCACGCCTCCGCCGCCACATACACTTTTAATACAATTAAGCATGTTTTTTCACAAGGGTTGCATCACAGTATAGAATTGTATCAAAAATATTTTCTGCCTCACTGAAGAGACAGAAGCAACAGTTTGTCTCTAAGTGGAACCCACCAGGGCGGCACAGGCGGAACTGGATCCCACCGGGGTGGCGCAGGCAGAACTGGAGCCCACCACAGCCGAGCAGACGGGAACAAAGCCCACCAGGGCGGAGCAGAGGACCACCAAAGCCGAGAAGACGAAGAAGAAGCCCACCGGAGCAGAGCAGAGGATCACCACAGCAGAGTCCATGGCCCAGGAGAGCAAGTCTGGTCAGGTAGGACTGAAATAAAGAACATGAACAGGTCAATGGTGGCCTCCGTGGCCATGATGAGATGGTAGTTGGCCTCCATGGCCATAACAGGACAGGCAATAAGTTCATAAGTGGCCCCCATAGCCATGACGAGAGGGTAGATGGCCTACGAAGGTTCTGCAGCAGTTGCCGCCACCTCTGGAGGTTCCACCGCCATAACAGTCTCCTTGACAGCAATAAAACGGACTGAGAGAGCAAGGCTGGGTGCAACAGACAGGATGTGACGAGACTCTGGAAGTTCAGCTGATACATGACCAGGCTCTGGATAATCTGTTGTAATATAACGAAGCACTGATTTGACTCGACTCTGGAGAGTCCACGGGGACCTGACTCGACTCTGGAGAGTCCACAGGTCGCCATCTTGTCTGGAGACACAGGTGTAGAGTCAACCATCACCCCAGCCCTACTGCCATGGTCCAAAACACTTGAGCCAGACCACCCACCTTATTCCCCCTTTGACGGAGGGTGGTTAAATTTAAGAGTCTCCCCCTCCGCTCCTCCATGGTGGCTGGGGAACGGATTCGAAAACCCACACTGCTGGATCTGGGCATGATGGAGTCCTTCTGTCACAAAGTGCACACAAGCAAGAAGATCCACAAGCAGTGTTTTATTAGGGTAATCCAGAATCATAAATCAGCCAGGCAAAGGTCAAAATCCAGAAAAGCAGTCCTAAACAAGAAACACGACAAAAACCAGGGAACATGAAAATACCAGGTGACATTAACCAAGGACTCCATGACAATGACAGAAACAAACAGGGTATATGAAGACAGGTGCAAACAATGTGAGTGGGAACAGCTGTGTGCAATGATTAGTCCAGATAAAGGCTTGTGAGAAATGCAGTGCTGAAGTGGAGTGAGGATATGGGAAAGTGATACCTCTAGTGTACACCCAGGGATACACAGATAAAACACTGTGACACAGTTTTCCCAGCATTCACCTTGTTCGTTCCATGTTTGTCCCTCACCAGGGTCCCATTGACACTCGTAAGGTTTTGTCAGAGATTGGTGTGATAATTGACAGTATGTC
The DNA here is from genome assembly GCF_003368295.1 of Carassius auratus. Classification (NCBI taxonomy): domain Eukaryota; kingdom Metazoa; phylum Chordata; class Actinopteri; order Cypriniformes; family Cyprinidae; genus Carassius; species Carassius auratus. The sequence goes on from NC_039276.1 coordinate 16,964,355, forward strand.
CATGCTGCCCGTGTTCCTGCACCGACCCCTGTCTGAGATCCACTCGCTTGTGGAGAAACTCAAGAACCCCGATGCTCTGGCTACCAAAAGCGTCCCACAGCCCACCTGCTAAACCCAACTACACCACCTGGTTAGGAGGTGAGCAAAGAAAGGCACGGCCAAAGCTTTGAGACTCCTGTCCTCTGCATCAGACAAGAACAGTTTTATAAAGCAGTAGTGACAATGAAGATTTTCTGAAAATGTGCTTACCCTCGGCCCATCCAAGATTAGGATGAGTTTGTTTCTTCATCAGGTTTGTAGAAATGTAGCATTGCATCAATGTCTCGGCGATGGATGCCCTGCATGAATAGGTGCTGACAGAATGAGAGTAAAAACATCACAATAATCCACAGACATAAAAACATCACAATAATCCACACCACTCCAGTCCATCAGTTTACATCTGGAGAAGACAAACACTAAAGCGTTAAGATGTTTTTAACTTCAAACTATTGCTTCTGGCTAAAATAGGAGTTCATAATCAAAAAAAGATACCATAGAATGCATTGCAATGCATACAATATTTTTAAATGATAATAATAATAATAACCTTTATTTAACCAGGTAAAATCAGTTGAGAACAAGTTCTCATTTACAACTGCGACCTGGCCAAGATAAGGCAGAAACAGTGTGACAACACAGAGTTACACATAGAAATAAAGTATCCAATCAATAAACCAATCCCTGTACAACATACAAACCTAATACAAATAACAATATAATGATGTAGCCTACACATATAACACTAAGTAAACCTTAAGAGCTTAAAGCGGAAAATAAAATATAAAAATTCTATAGTGCACCATAACAGGGCTGCTAACAAGAGCAGGAATCAGTAAATAATTGTGAAATCTGATGCTTAAAGTTACCAAGGGAGATCGGTACTTCTATTTTTAAAGATTTTTGCAATTCATTCCAGTCGTTGGCAGCAGAGAACTGGAAAGAAAGGCGGCCAAAAGAAGACTTGACTTTAGGAATGACCAAAGAACTATACCTACTAGCACGCGTATTACGAATTGAAGTTGCTACTGTAACCAGTGAGTTGAGATATGGAGGGGATAAACCTAATAAAGACTTATAGATAACCAGGAGCCAGTGAATTCAGCGACGAGTATGTAATGAGGGCCAGCCAATAAGGGAATAAAGATTGCAATGATGAGTAGTGTATGGTGCTTTGGTGACAAAACGGATAGCACTGTGATAAATTACATCCAGTTTACTTAGTAGAGTTTTAGAGGCTATTTTGTATACAACATCACCAAAATCAAGGATCGGTAAGATGGTAAGCTTTACAAGGGCATATTTGGCGGCATAAGTAAAAGAGGCTTTTTTACGATATAAGAAACCGATTCTAGATGTAATTTTCGATTGTAAATAATTAATATGAATCTGAAAATTAAGTTTACTGTCTAACCAGACACCTAAATATTTATAGGAGTCCACTTTTTCTAATTCGGTCCCATCAAGAGTAGTAAGGATAATAGGATGAACAGCTGTGGGCAGTGTACGATTAAAAAGCATGCGTTTAGTCTTATTAGCATTTAAAACCAGTTGAAGGTCAAGAAAGGCATGTTGTATGGCATTAAAACTATATAAACTATATAGTTAATAAATAAACTTATAACTAAAACATACAAATGGATTAACGAATCACCAGCAGCACTAGCAACCTCATTGATATATATAGAAAAAAGGGTTGGCCCCAGAATTGAACCCTGAGGCACCCCCATTGAGACTGCCACAGGACTGGACTACATGTCCTTTGATCTTACACACTGAACTCTGTCTAAAAAATAATCTGAGAACCAAGCAATGCATTCTCTTGAGAAACCAAGGTTGCTGTGGATGGGACAAAACTCTTAGCCAGATCAGAAGCAACATTAAGAGCATGACCAGCAGCAGCAAAGTGTTCATTCAAATTTTGAATTATCAATAATTTGTCAGTGGTAACAGTGTTCCCAAACTTCAATGCTGCGGGCAACTGGGCGGAGATGTTTTTATTCTCCATAGACTTTACAGTGTACCAGAACTTTTTAGAGTTAATACTACAAGATGAAAATTTCTGTTTAAAAAAACAGGCCTTAGCTTTTCTAACTGACTGTGTGTATTTGTTCCTGATTTCCCGAAAAAGTTGCATATCTCGGGGACTTTTTGATGCTAATGCAATGCGCCACAAGATGTTTTTTTGTTGATTTAGAGCAGTCAAGTCTGGGGTAAATCAAGGACTATACCTGTTTTTGGTTCTCAGTTTTTTAAAAGGAGCGTGCCTATTTAATATAGTTAAAAAAGTTTTTTTTTAAAAGAAACCAGGCATCATCTACTGATGGAATTAGTTCGATACCATTCCAAGGTACCCGAGACAGATCGAATAAAAAAGCCTGTTCACAGAAGTGTTTTAAAGAACGTTTGACAGTTATTAGGGGTGATCGTTTGACCACAAACCCATTACGAACACAGGCAATTATGCAGTGATCGCTCAGATCCTGGTTAAAAACAGAGGAGGTATAATTGGAGGGCATATTAGTCAGAATGATATCTATGATAGTACCCGCATTTACGGATTTAGGATTGTATCTAGTGGGTTCATTGATGATTTGTTTAAGATTGAGAGCGTCTATCCTAGATTGAAGAGCAGCCGGTGCATTAAGCATGTCCAAGTTCAAATCACCCAGCAACACAAACTCTGAAGATAGATGCGGGGCAATCAATTCACAAATAGCATCCAGGGCACAGCTGGGGGCTGAGGGAGGTCTGTAACAGGTAGCAACAGTGAGCGACTCATTTCTAGAAAGATGGACTTTTAAGAGTAGAAGCTCAAACTGTTTGGGCACAGATCTGGACAGTAAAACAGAAATCTGCAAATTATCTCTGCCATAGATTACAGCTCCACCTCCCTTGGTAGTTCTATCCTGACGAAAAATTTTATAGTTCGGAATAGAAATTTCAGAATTTTTTATGGGTTTCCTAAGCCAAGATTCAGACACGGCTACAACATCAGGGTTAGTTGAATGTACTAAAGCAGTGAATAAATCTAACTTAGGCATGAGGCTTCTGATGTTGACATGCAGGAAACCAAGATTTTTACGGTTACAAAAATCAACAAAAGAAAGCACCTGGGGAGCCAGTGTGATACTGGGGGCAATAGGACCTGGGTTTGACTCTACATCACCCGAGGAACTCAGAAGAAGTAAAATAACTATCCGACTGAAAACTGTCAAAACTGGTCTTCTAATACTTTGAGTACATAGAATAATAGAAACAGAATTCTGAACATGATCAAATAAATTGAAGGCATAATATGTTGGCAAGGTAATAGTGAGTTGTGGGTTCAATGACGGTAAACCTAAATGTTGGGTAATAAAAAGAGAGATTACATCTCTGGAAACACCAGTTAATCTTGATGAAGTCTCCACATATGTAGGGGGTATAACAAAAGGACAATTAAAGATTTGTTGAGAGGGGCTGTGGACTCTACATTGAATAAAAACAGTGATAGCTAGCCTAAACAATAGCATACCAGACATGTTGAAACAGACAAACAAAGTAAGGCCTTGCAGGGCCTAGCAAATAAACAAACAGACCTGCAAGCGTCAATAGTGAAGCTGAGAAATTAGCGTCCAATAAGCAGCAAAAAAAAGCAACAGTTTGATGGGCAATTCAGTAGAAGATTGCGAGGCAGGGCGTCTAGCAGCCAAAGGCTGACAGGTATCAGCCTGTCAGCTGATGCCTGATATCTACATAAAAGGTATGTGGCTTGGGTAAGGGCAAAAATTCTCCAGAAACGGTTTTACATGTCCATTTACAAACCTAGGATTTGTTACTAGAATTATTTGGAAGGGTCATGAATAATAATGCTCTGCTCTGATTGGCTGATTCATGGCACAAATCTTTTCTGTCCAGCGTGAACGATGGAGAGATTAGGCATCCAACCTGATATGTCTGAGCCTGTATCAGACAAAGATACAGATTTTAAGAGATTCTGAAAGAATGTTTAGCGTCCGAATGAACGATGCTTGAGAGAGTTGTCGGTGAAGATGTGGACGCAGCCTCTGTGTTGCTGTTATAAGCATTTTTGCACTTATCTTTCCCACTTTTTTGACACTTTAGAAAGTTAATAAAGTAGGACGTTGCAGTTTAGGGTCAGTGATATCTTTATCTATCTTAATTGCTAAATATTTGAAAAAAAATTCAGTTTATTTTTTAAACTAGAACATGGGCTGGTAAACGTTATGCAAAGGTTGGGGGTTTAAAAATTAATGATCCCTACTGTAACGTCACAGTCGGTGTTTCGGTGTTATGTTTGGATTCGACTCTTTTTCAGTGGACTATTGCAGCACGAGATATTCAGTGGTGTTTGAGGGTAACAATATTTCACGATCATTTCCATGTACATAACTCTTATTCAACTATGCCAAGGTAAATACAGTTTTCCATTCTGTGGCACCTTTAACAGAAATATTTTCAAATATCATTTGGCAAGCTTTTCCATGAAGTTTTGAGAACACTATTAAAGAGCGGATAACTTTGAATGAAAATAAACTCAAAGCAAATAAAAATTGCAATGCTAATTGACATAGCTTGGATCACGGAAAAAAATAAACTTTCCAAAATTGTCGTTTGCAGCTGGGGTCTTCTATTGTACTTGTCCATTATGTGTCAACTGATTTAGTCATGTTAACTCCGATTGTTCTTTTCTTTTTCTTTCTTTTATTCTTTTTGCAGTCATGTTTTACTAAAGAAAGTTTGAGGAAAGATTAAAAGGTTGTTAGGGTTTCTCTTTAACAATGTTTTTTTTTTTATGTTTTTTTAAACTTGCTGACAAACTTCTATGGATTCTATGGAATTATTTCCCCCAAGAAATCAAAAAAGTCAATTTGGAGAAAAAAAGTCAGCAACCTAGAGATATTAGTGAACTGTGAGATAGATCAGTCATGACATAAATAGTCAAAATGACCTTTTTTTTCTTCTCTATTTATTTATTTATTTATTTATTTATTATTCTGTGGTGGAAATAAGCTTCCATATACTTAAAATCATTTACTGCTTAATATAGTATTTTCCTATTTGTAAGAGCACACTTGTCTGTGGAGAGTGGTAAGGAAAATGGCACCAAAGAAAAACATCTACTTTTGGCAAGTTCCAGTAAACATTGGACTTGAACCATTCTTATTTGTCGTCAATATGACATTGGACTCCAGAAACACCATGTTAACAGAATTTAAAAACCAATTACAATCCGATAAGATTGTTTTTCAAATTCAGTTTGTGCATTTATGTTCAAAATAGGAAAAATAAGAATTCTATCTTGAGATCCAATGAGAATCACCCAGCTGCATAAGCTCCCCTTTCTGCATCACATGATAACCATTAGTGTTAATGAAAAGGGAGGGACTATCGTTAATTAGCTGAAATCTGTAGAATACAAAAAGACCAAAGGGCAGTATCTCCACATTGTGTTTAGCTGTTAAACAATGGTTGGAATTTGGTGTTTGGTTCAGCTTTTGCTGGTTTGTGCTTTATGTCATGCCGTTCCACACTGGGGTAAATCGCTTCAGGATGTTCAATCTCTGATGACCCAGCAGTTTCCGCTTCAGAAACCAGTTCAACAACCAACTTACCAGCAGTTTCCGGTTCAGAAGCCAGTTCAACAACCAACTTACCAGCAGTTTCCGGTTCAGAAACCAGTTCAACAACCAACTTACCAGCAGTTTCCGCTTCAGAAACCAGTTCAACAACCAACTTACCAGCAGTTTCCAGTTCAGAAGCCAGTTCAACAACCAACTTACCAGCAGTTTCCAGTTCAGAAACCAGTTCAACAACCAAGTAACCAGCAGGTTCCTCAGCAGATTTCGCTTCAGAAGCCGGTTCAACAACCTAAACCACAGTTTCCGCTTCAGAAGCCAGTAGTGCAGACAGATCCTATTAATAAATGTGCTGTAGCTGATTCTGAGCAGATCCAATGTGGTCTACCTGGCATCAGTGGTGCTGAGTGTGAAGCTATCAACTGCTGCTTTAAAGCACAGCAGTGTTACTATGGGAGGACGGGTAAGTGTTCTCAGTCTTATTCTGTTCATGTTAAACTGATTCTCTGCATTAACCTGCTCTTGTACCTTGTTCTAGTAACTGTCCAGTGTATTCGAGATGGTCAGTTTGTGGTAGTGGTGTCTAGAGACGTTACTCTGCCTCGACTGAGTCTGGATTCGGTTCATCTACTGGGTGGAAATGACCCACCTTGTGCTCCTGTGGGGTCCACACCTTCCTTTGCCATATACCAGTTCCCTGTGACCGCATGTGGCACGAGTGTGATGGTGAGCAGCTGCTACTGGTTTTATTCTGCATTTGCTTATGATGGCCTGGATGCTGCCACTGTTTCTGTTCACAGGAGGATGGCGGATATGTGGTGTATGAAAACCGAATGACCTCATCCTATGAAGTGGGGGTTGGACCATATGGTTCCATCACAAGGGACAGTAATTTTGAGTAGGTGATCTATGACTGTGTGAACTGTAATCCCTGATAAATGCTACAAGCTTGCTGTGTGTTGTCCAGGTTCCTCTTCCAGTGTAGATACTCTGAAACTTCTGTGGAAGCTCTGGTTGTGGAGGTCAACTCCGTTCCTCCACCTCTACCAGTAGCTGCTCCAGGGCCTCTCCGGGTGGAGCTCAGACTGGCCAATGGCCAATGTGTCACCAAAGGCTGTGCTGAAGGTAAGGTCTTGTCCTGTGTCTGCCTAAAGCCTTTCAAACTTGAGTCTGGTTAAACCCCAGTGTTCCTCAGGAGATGAGGCCTACACGTCCTACTACAGTGACGCGGATTATCCAATCACAAAAGTCTTGCGAGAGCCTGTGTATGTTGAGGTGCACATTATGGAGAGGACTGACCCCAAAATTGTCCTGATGCTGGGACGTTGTTGGACGACTTCAACCCCCAGTCCACTCAGTCTCCCCCAGTGGGACCTTCTGATCGATGGGTGCGTATACAGCTGATCTTTATCCCATTAGTCTGCTGGGAGACCCTTTCTAACCTTCTCTTTTGTCTTCAGATGCCCTTACCAGGACGACCGTTACCTGACCACACTGGTTCCAGTGACTGGATCATCTGGGCTTCAGTTCCCAACCCACTATAGGCGTTTTGTTGTGAAGATGTTCACATTCGTAGACCCAGCCTCACTGGCTGCTCTGCAGGAAACTGTATGCCCCCCCCCCCTTTTACTTGAACATATTTGTATCTACTACTTGTGGATTCTATGACTTGAGCCTCTTTCTTCCCTGTCAGATCTTCATCCATTGCAGTACAGAGGTGTGCCATCCATCATCTGGCTCTTGTGAGCAAAGGTGCACCAGGAAACGTGAGTTCTCACTCTTTTGACAAGAGGAAGTGCGCACTTTAGAAGTTTTCTCACTTCTAACTCTTCTCTTTCAGGAAGAGATACTCGTATCAAGGCTGTCTCTGGGGAGCAGACTGTGGTTTCTAGTGGAGCAGTTACTCTGGTCATGTAAATATAGTTTTTAATAAACTTTGCAGAACCCAGAGGTATCTTGTCTTTGTATTCTGCAGGATCTGGTATTAAATGCCCCTCTTGCCAGGTTTTTTTTTTTTCTAAGCCGAGGTTTCACAAGCTTTTGTAAGGTTGTGCATTGAGTCATTTATCCATCCTCCAGTTGCTAACCTGGAGCCAAACCAGGTTCCCCTCTGGTTTGGTATCTTGCTCAAGGCTACCTCAGCTGTGGGTATTGAGCTGTATTCCAGTGGGCTAAGACTCAACCACCACAGCTTGTGGGTCATATTCGCTGCGTCTGTCAGCCATCCTAGTACTACCTGCTTATATGGGGAAAGATGTGGTTGCAAACTGGGCAGTTGTGGACTAATGGTTGGAGTCAGACTTGTGATCTAAAGGTTTAATACTCAATACAAGTAGGCAGGAACGTGGCTGAGGTTTGTGGGGCCCGGTGAAGGTTGTACCAGTGGTCCCTGTTTGAAATGGTTTAATTTGTATGTTCAGTTATTTGTGCTATTTAAAGTTCAAGTAGGTGTCCAGGTACAGAAACGAATAATTAAATGTAAAATAGCACTGGATAGTCTTCAATGTAACATGAAATATACAATCAAACCAAAGTTCAGACAACTTATGACTATCCAGCTATCAATTATTTATTTTTTTTTTTAAACCAATTACAAAGCAGTCTTTTTCTTTTTGTCCAGACTGGTGCGAGGTTGCATTAGCAATTCATGGAAAAAAGGCAATACATGGTGCTTTATAAGCTGCTGTTTAAGGTATAATTTTCCATCCCAATTTTGTCACACCATCAATTTCACTAGTAGCTCACCATATGAAGAATCTTTTGGTATAATCTATCACCGTTTGCTTAATCTTGCTATAGCCTACTCACATAAATGTATCACAGTGGCTACTAGTAAAATACATGTAAAAAAAAAAATTATATCTGGTGTCTGAATTTTTTTTTTTCTTTTTTTTTTTGTGCATAAATTCTTATTAAAACTACAAAGTAATTCCTTTTTAAAAGCAGTGAGTTTTCTTGGATTAACATTACAGCAGCAAGTAGCTAAATTAGGCGCAGTCACTTTAAGAGACGATTAATGCATCCCAAATTTTTTTCAACAGTTTACTTTCAAAACATAACTTTTTTTTTTTTTTTGAGCATACTTTCCAAGGTGGGTATTTTGACATTTTGTATTTGTCGGTACAAGAGCAAGTGTTTTGAGATGGCTCTGCGTGAGCCCAGAACACCGCGAGTACTGAATTGGACTCTTTCACATCTTTTTGTTTGTTCAGGTGCAGGAGGGATTTCGAGGAGAACTTTGCAGAAGAGAGCTAGGTTCAGTGTCGCTGTCCGTGATACGCAGCTCTCTCTCTCGGCGTGCGCACCGAACACCGTGCGTGAGTAACCAGCTACTCTGTTAAGCTTTTCCGGGTCTTGTGTTTGGATACTTAAATGTTTAAAATACGTGAAAAAGATAAGCTTTCGTGAGGAAAGTGTCTTTTTGAGCGTCTTTTTTAGGCTGGCTTCAGCAAGGCGGTTGAGATCGTTGGGGCCCCGCCCACCCTCAGCCGTGGGCCTCTGTAATAGTTTCCACCTTTCACCCCACTAGCGACGGCCCTGCCAGTAGGGAATGTAGGTTAGGGATTGAATGAACCGTGCTCCCTTACACTTTCAATACACTCAGTTGCTCCCCAGGCACCACAGTGCAAACGGCACTGGGTGTGTTCACTGCTTCTAATGTGCATGCAGTAACATTTTTATAAAGTGCACTGTAGTATGTTAAAGCTGCGGTAGGTAACTTTTGATGCTTTAGCGGTTAATAAACAGAACTGCTTGCATCTTGTGGAAGAACATCGTAGCTGGAACTACTTCTCTCTGTTTATGAAGAATCACAAAGGTACTGGGTTACTCCTCCTTGGTACCCCCGAAGCAATCTAAAATAGTCATAATATAAACACTTATTATAGATGTACCCTAGTGATTCAGGACAAGCTAAAAACACGGTTTGGAAAATGGATTCATGGTGTACTCGCTTATTATATACATTTTTCTACATTTTGAACACAAAGTTACAGACGGCAGCTCTGATTGGTTGTTTCTTAGTGGATGAATTTCTACAAATGGCAATAGGACCACTGGGAGGAGCCAGAGGAGCTTTATTTTTTTCACAAATTATCTATATTCTACTGTCAGGACATAATGACAGGTTTAACAAATATGTAAAAAATATACTTTTACAAAAGTTACCTACTGCAGCTTTAAGACCTATTGTGATTAAAGTGTAATCTCTTTAAGTACACTTAAGTGGCCTTTAATTTAAACTATATGATATTATCTGCAAATGCCCTTTTAAAAAAAAAAGTATACTTTTTAAGATTGGAAGTACACAAATACAGTTTTAATACAATTAAGCACACTTCTTTTTCACAAGGGTTAGCTACATAAAAAAATTTACCTACTCAAGCAAGTGTGTGTGTGTGTATGTATATATATATGGAAGTGACTAAAACTGCAATTCATCGACTGGCCGCTTGAGGTTGTCAGCAAAAGGGAGTCAATGCCTAACTTTTCAGCAGAAGAAAACATGTTTACAGCCTGGTGCAAAAAATGATTTTGGTCTAAATAGCTAATTTTGCCCTTCATGACAACTGTGAGGGGGTGAATCTTTTTTATATATATCTATCTCATCCATTTAAATTATATTAAGACTTAAAGTTCTGCATAATTAAGGGCGTAGCCACTTGAGTGACAGGGGGATAGAGCATCACAGTCCCGCCCACAGCCAGTGCTGGAAGTAAAATTCAACACAATTTCTGCATTGACAGTTGGGGTATAAGGCATAAAAACGTAACCATACATGGTAGACAAAACCTTGTTTTGAGATAAATGCCTTTTATTCGCAATGTCTTGGATAAGTACTTCATTACCCGCAATCCTGAACAATCCCACAGTGATGCATCTGATTGGTGGAATTCGTGTAACCATCTGGTTAAATCCTGCCAAGGTCCGTGAAGACTGTCAATGTTGTAAAACAGTTGTTTTTTTTTTCTGTTTTTTTTTTTTCCAACCGTGATTTTAATGGATTCTTGCTGAATAAATAATTATTAAAATGGATCTATTTTTCCAATATTCTATTACATTTCATAAATAGTACCTTCTTCTGCCATTTAATTTTAGTGGATTACAACAATGCAAGATTATCAGGAAATGAGGAATCCCAAACTAAATTCAAATTTGCAGAGCATGAGTCAGTGGATTTATTTATTCATTTATTTGTTTATTTATATATTATGTTTATTGGTCATGTAAGTGATTTGTTCAAGCTCTTAAATAGTCCTTCACCTGCTACAGATAACATTTTAAACAAAACAAAAAAACTTTACAATGACAAGAACAGCAGGGGTCAGGATTTCTTATGTCATTGAACTGATGTTTACTGCACCATGCTGTGTGAATGTGCTCCATAGATTAACCTCTTGTCTCTTCACAATCCATATCTGTAAGGGTTTGTAATGGATACATTAAATGTAATATTATTTAATAGTATGAATCCATAACGGACGTTTTGGCCATATTAGAAGATTATCTTATTTACAATATTACAAAATAGGATACAAAATTCCTGTTTAAATTATCTAGCTTCAGTTTTTAATTTGCAGTGTAACTCGATCTAGTATTAGGATAGTATTTGTCCACACATTATTGTTGTCCTCGTTTTGTTCAGCATACATAGAATGTGCCCTTTGAAATTCGGCTTCTAAAAGAGAACAATTGCGGTTCAAATCTCACAGTCAATACTGATCTCAACATAACCAGTGTCCTTTTACATGTAAGGCTCACCACACCCTCTGATTTCATGCCATGTTCCTGAGCGACAGCCAAGTAAAAGCAGCTTAAGAGTGTGCTATTCTGAACAACAGATGTTGTGTTGTTGATAAGTGGTTACACTTAATTGACATATCAAGATTAATGTATGGCCTGATATTTTGTATTCACAAAAAAAGGCTTTACTCGTAGATTGTTATATGAGGTGTAGAGCAACAGGGCTCACACTGTGACAGTGTAGTCTGAGGATATAAATGCAACATAAATGCTTTCCTGTGTGTGAGCAAAAACAATGGGCTGTCTGCCCTCTGTGTCTAGCAGGAGTAGCCTGAGATCATTGGCATGAAACTGTGTGTACAACTGGGACATTCCTCCAGATACTCTCGTTCTCTGTGTTTTGGCTGCTGGGCTCCAACCCTGATTACTGAGTAACTCATGATTCTTCAAAAGAGGCTGTGTTAATCTCTTGGACTTGAAGCTAGGAAGAACTACTTTCATCTCCTTTCCCTGGACATCCTAAACTTCCCACTCACTGGTTCTTAGTGCTTCCTGTGTTTGTCCTCGTCTCGCCGGCATTCACTAAGAAGTTTGGGAACAGTCATTTCCGGAGTTCTCTGGTAAATGGACTTCTGTTCGAGTGCGAGTAAGCTGTTTTTACTTGTACTTCTCTAATTTTGTTTTACTGTTTTTATTGCTTAATGTATGGCAAGGTTTCTGCTATAACTTTGTGTCGATTACCTTTTATAATTGCTTTTAATAATAACTATTGCATAACTCCTTTGTGCATACCAACATAATATAATGTAAGGCTTAAAGGGAAAGTTAAAACAAAAATACAAATTCTGTTTTCATTTTCTCATCCTCATGTTGTTCCAAACCTTTATGATTTCTTTCTTCCATTGAACAAAATATATGTGCATACTGTATATGTAAAAGTAATCTATACAACTTATGTGGTTTAAATCAAGTGTCCTGGGTCAAAAAAGTTCAGTTTATATTATGTAAAAAGCAAAAATGAAGTGGTTATCCTTAAACCTTAAATATGCCTGCCTAAATCCAATATAGTGACATTTCAATAACACCTCATTGTTGCTTGTGTCATGATGTTAAGTAATAATATTAGTTTTTATGTTTCAAGTCTTATTTGTTGCTTGCAATTTTGAACCCCATTGACCTTCAGTCAAAAAGAGTTAAAATATTCATCAAAATATATTTTGTTTTATAGAAAAAAAACATTAATATGGATTTAGACCTTAAAGGGTTAGTTCAGCCAAAAATGAAAATTAAGCCATAAATTACTCACTCTCTGCAGTTCAGAAAAGAAATGTCCACTGAGTGCCACTAAAAGGTTAATGCTATAACGCAGTGGTTTTCAACCTGTGGTCCGCGGCCCCCTAGTGGGCCGCGGTGGTATTGCAGGTGGGCCGCCAATTATTTTCCATCACATGTATAGTGATAATTTTGACTTATGTCTGTTCTAGAGATGTTACAACTTTTTGATAAAGCTCTGATTGGTTTTCTTTTGGAAATATGTTTCAAATTAATCCTGAATGCATTTATGACTGTAAAAGCACAATTGCAAAATTGATCAAAAAAATCGCGATAGTTTTTTTTTTTTTTTTTTTTTTTTTCATATCGCACAGCCCTAGTTTATTCAATAAATATAGTTTAAAATCTAGCTTCTGAGTACTAAGTTATTAACCCAACAATAGCGGGGTCAGTTAATTTTTTTGAAGTGGGCCGCGCAAACATATGTGTTTGGTTGTGTGGGCCGCGAGTTGAAAAAGGTTGGGAACCACTGCTATAACGCATTTGAAAGTAATATGCCATCTAGACTAAACCCAACCCAAAAACTAATCAATAGTGTTAATAAAAGCAAGTGTGATATAAAAACAAGCAACCATACTATTTTAGCCCGTTTCTACAAGTCTTTGAGGTCTTTTCTGTAACGTTTTGCGCAAGTGCAATGCTGTACCAGGGAAGTTGCAGAGCAAGTTTACTATGTCAGAAAAGACAAACATATGGAGATTTAAATGTCAAAACAAATTTGTTTGCAAATCGTGCACTGTGTTTGAGTAAAAATAAATCTTTATTATTGATTATGTGAGTGTGAATCTGCCCATGTAATCATAATTTGTATAAAAAGGAATAAATGTTGCCACTAGTGTTCATTTTAGTTGAATGTAGGTGATTGATTGCTGCTGCTTTTTTTTTTTTTTTGCTGCAAAAATCATGCACATGGGGAGTGGGGGCACTCAGGCCTCTTGAACAGCAGTTCTGTTGTGCTGTTTATGGAGAGAGAGCATTGAATCGGTGGACTGTGACATGCTGCAAGCTCAGGGATTTCAGCATATTTCTGAACCTGACTGGATGGTTCTGGGGCAGTGTGTGGGCCGGTCTGACATGTTGGTGTCAGTCGAGTGTCTCAGTAGACTAATTACCACAGTCCAGTGCGGAATCTCAACGTCCTGCTCTTGCACCCTCATGCTTCTTTCTTACAGTCTGTACTAAGATATCAGCTTTGCCTTTTCCACATGAGCAGACAAAGGCACACATTACCTGAGGATACTGTCACTCTGGATCTCACGCCTAAACAAAGACTCCTGTGAAACTGCCGCTGGGGTCGGCACAAAAAAGTCTCGACTTGAACCTAAAGAGTGTACAAATGCTCCATAGATGCGGTAACAGGTTTCTCGGTGTGGCTGTGCAGAATACACATTTTTTGTGTTTTCTAGATCACGAACAGGGAAGATATTGCCAATATTGTTTCGAAAAATAGCAGCTCTGTTATACCCACAGTATAAATGTAAATTAATAATTTACTCACCGTCATGACATTTCAAACCTGTATGAAAAAAAGTCATTTTATGTCACTAAATGAGATAAGATACACTGTGTGATTAAGTTCATTAAAATGTTCATGCCTCTCCCTTTATTACACATAACCAAAAATGCCATAAATCAAGTTTCTCACATAGTATATTTCATGCTCATTACACACCTTTGATTGTGCAATTAAATGTTCAATGTTTAAACCGGTTTTTCACACAGACTTACTTGGAGGCTTTTGACTGATGTCTGCTTTCCCAGATTTGTTTGTATTTTCTTCAGGGCATTAGATGGCTTTGTAAACTGAAGCAAGATGGTCAGAATTAAAGGAAGCCAAAAAAAAACAAATGGCAACCGACACGATTGAATTGTTTGTGTTGACTTTTGTTCTGTTTTTCTCATTGTAGTCTGATCAACAAGATCAGGTCTGGTGTCGTCAAGAAACTAAACAGATTATCCACACCTATTGCTGGCCTGGCAAGTTTGTTGTTATTATTATTATTATTTGTACTTTGACATGCATATATTATTTAAGCTGTAGTATCCCACCTTGGCTAAGAACCTTAACTCTTACAAAGAAGTTTGAATGATTTACTAAAAATGTATGCATGTGCAAGGGTGATAAGTGTGAATAAAAAAAAAAAGTGGCATTTGGGCCTGAATTAAGCTGCTTTATTAAAGCTGTATTGGTCTAATCTATGCAAAACCTTCTCATTTATTTCCCATTGCCCTTTAAAACTCTTGACACAGGTAAACTTACCTCCCGAGCACAGTAAACTCACGATTGTGGCCTCACATGGCAAGAGCTAAGCAAAGCCATGCTAAGAAAAACACATAGTTTGGAGTATATTTTAGTTTTGCTAATTACTGCTGAGCCTGTAAAGTTTGTCTGTGAGAGAGAGCTGTTCCTGAGCTACCAGCAAACTATAAGATGGAAAAGAACATGATGCTCTTATCCAGTTATGTTCATGACCAATGAAAGATATTTTTCCACAGAATGAAAGGCTCAGTCACAACACTGAAATCTTACCAGCACCATTATTGTTCCTTCTGGCTGCTTTGTATTAGAATGAAACCGTGTCGAACAAAAGCAGAGGTTCTAGATTTTGTGAAATCAAGGCTCATTAGTGCAATAGCGGAAATCTCTGGTTTTGTGGACTGTGTAGCGACTCTGGCTTTGGATCACTAAACTCTACTTAGGGTTTGGGTTTGGCTGATCTCTGGATCGCATTCCCATAGCTCCATCAAACTCAGAGCCATGGTTTTACCCTTGTGTTTCCCCGGATAGCTGATCCTGCTTTAAACAATTTGAAAAAAGGAAGCCTACTATGGTGTGGCACATTGGTCGGCCACATTAGAAAATACATTCTGGAGCTTTGGCCTGAGGTTTAGCTGAGAGACAACTCCTCAGAGCATAGCCATTCATAAACCCCCATAAATAAGAAGGATGGATATATTTGCAATGGGCCTCACCACTGTGAAACGAGAATTGGCAGAGCTGATTATTTGAATAGAATTTTCCACAGGCCTGTTTTCTCTCAAAAGTGTCCATTTTTGCATTTAATTATATTATTTACTTTTATTAAACCTATAATGTGTAAGTGTACATTTGTTTTTATGAACTGACACATTATTCCATAATCCCTCTTAATAGTTTACTGAAAAGGACATGTTTCATATGAGAACTTGATCTCTGCTGACATACTTTATCACAAGTATTTACTTTAGCACCTTAGTTTACATACTTTGATGGATAAAATGAATAATGAATATATGGTATACAACACCTTGAAATTCCTAAATCATAATCAATCAACCAACCAGCAGTCACAAAACAGGAGGCTTGATAGTTCTGTCAGAGGATTGTAATCACTAAATGAGAATTTCTAACAGGATTAGGTGCACTGACTGTAAAGTTAGACATTCTTTCAGCATCATCTTGTCTGCATGATTTGGCTCTTGAGATGAATTCTAATATGCACAATTAATAAAAGTTAAACATGTAAACCCTTTTTTTTTTTTTTTTTTTTACTATGCAGTTTTAAGATTCGATGTCTTTGCTTACTGAAGTATCTCATCGATTTTACTTGTTTACATACTTATTAGGGTTTTTTTTTTCCTTTTCACTAAAACATTCACATACAGTAAATGCATGTATTCTATTTATTTATAATTCGTAATACTCTATATGTTTCTAAGCATAAATTTTTAAATCAGATGTACAGTATGCTGATTGTAGCAACCTTGGTTAGGCGCCTTGTTCAAGGACACAAAAGTTATAGAACCAGTGTCACATATAGTTGGGACTGAACCTGTAACTGTTCTGTTGTGTGAAATCTAATAACTAAACTTAAATGTAATACATTTGAAGTATTCTGCTGTGGCAAGGGGACATTGTTATAGCTAGAGGTATCTGACACGCTCTAGCCAGAGATTGTCACTTTCCCAAAGCTATCTAATGTGTCCTGTTTACAAATTGTAGGTAATTTTTAATTCCCAGTAAAGGATAAACATGTAAGAGTTTGTTTGTTCCTAGCCACCTGCTCCAAGACATTTAGCCTTCAGGTAAAAAGGTGACTAGTGGAACTTTTTCATATCTCAGATATTTTGCATAAATTTAGGTTAAAGGTTCGCCTTCGGTTGCTGGTCTCCATTGACTTGCATAGTGTTTTTGTACTAGGGGGGGAGCAGCAACTGAATATGAATTATCCCTTTAAGGACACTGATCAAGCTGTTGGGGTGTTAGATTTTTTGTTTGAGGGACAGAACGCTTAGAGACATCTTATTGACATTCATTTTCTGTGCACTGCATTTCAAAAAAAGATGCATTTGTCACCTTTAAACACAGATGAAATGTAGTCCAGGGTGAGAGCTTTGACCCTTTGCCTTAGGATTTAACAGTTTAAGCAAGGAGGTGATTCAGAAGTGGAGCTCCTCATTGCCTTCTGCTAATAAGCATGTTTGCTGTTTAAATATAGACCAGAGCACCCTGTGATTATTTTAGAGCAAGCGGGAAACCAGGACAGGGTGGGCTGCATGCTCTGAACATGTCCTCCAGATGGTTGATCAAATCTTAATGAAATGGTCATAACACGACACCAGTGCTATGATAGTCCTCAGTCATCAACATACCGGATGTGTATGTGAATGCACACACACAATATGTCTAAGCATTTCCCTAACCACCCACCAAATGATTTTAATAGTCTACATGCTTGGGGGAAATAGTTAGTTGTTTCAGTCACCTGTGTTTCATGGCAACCCTGTCTCCAAAATAATCCACCGCCCTGAAGATTCCTCAAATATTCTGCTGAGATGTTTGAGTGGCGGTTTCTGGGTGTGAAAAGGGAGCGTATGCTTGGGTTTATGTAGGTATGTGTCTGGGTTAGTCTAGAGAGAGTGAAAAGGGAGAGTGTGTGTGTGTGTTTGTGTGACTGCCGTACATGTGTGGGGGAGGGGATTAGTGAAGTTGACACTCTCTGTCATGTTTTTGCACCTCCCCGAAGCCAAACTCCTGCTCTCACAGGTACTGTCACAGCTCAATCAATGACGTTCCTGCCTAAATTCTTTACTCTTGTTGTGCCTTCTCTCATCTCCTCCCACTGCTTCAGCTCACTGGACTTTGGATGCAATGATTTCTAGACTGCGTGTGCCAAAGAGTTCCCATATGACTGCTGTCTAACTCACAAGGTGGACACATATTCTCTGTCGACAGGACAACATCAACCTCTTCTTAAAAGCCTGTGCAAAGCTTGGACTAAAACAGGCTCAGCTTTTCCACCCAGGAGACCAGCAAGACTTATCCACACGTGTGACTGTCAAGTAAGTTTTGGTTTTCTCAACTTTTCTCAATGTTAGGCAATATGCTTGACCCTTCACCAGTGTAAAAATAGCAGTGGTTTAGCTGTAACAGAGTGTGTCCAACCACTGTTTATGGCTCACTGGATGCTGATTTTGGTAGATCTTATTGTCCTTTTGTTTCATATACACATACTTTTGTAAAACAGGCTATTTTAGAATGTTATTTTAATTCAACGTATGAGACTCCATGTGAATGGCTATTGTTAATACATTTATGGGATGTTGTGGTTGTTGACATAGTAGCTTTATAACATTTATCATGCAATCATGCCCGGCATGCATGAGCTTGTTTTGATTGTGAAAATGAATTGAATATTAAATTAAATCATGAATTAAATATTCCCTTTTGTCAAGTGAAAAAATTAAAGTTAGATATGAGTCAATAAATGAAGAAGAGCAGAGGTGAGTAGCAATTAAACCATAATCTGATCTTAAAACAGCAGAATCACCCTCATCAGTGAAGCATAAACTCTCACTATCGCTGAAATAGATGCTGACAATTGGCTTGTGTATGTGTAAATCCCAGATTTGGAAAGATTAAGGGATTTCTGCATGTGTTTGCTAAGGGTGAATTTGCCACTCGCAGGCGTTTATGTCATATGCTAGCTGTAATCATGCTATATTATTGAGTTTCAGTGTTTTGGCTCAACCCACACCTGTGACAAGGGTGGAAAAACATGGCATGTTGATCAACCTGTTCATATTCTCACAGGTGTGTCTTGTATGTTTACGTCATGAGATCTGTCAGACCAGCTCTAACATGTTCATAATAGCATTAACCGCAATAGCATTTTGATATTTGCGAACAAAACCACTAAATATTAGGCTATCATGTTTTACAAGTCACTTAAATGAACTAGAAAATGTGTTATTCAAGTTCAACAATTTACAAAAATAATTTTGTCATCTTTTACTTACCCACATCTCATTCCAAACCGACTTTGTTTTATATTGAACAAAAAAGGAGTAATTTTGAATAATGTGCTGGTTACGGTTTTAATAAATGGGATCTAAAGTTTTCAAGCTTCAAAAAGGAAGTAAAAGGGCCATAACTGTATAATAAAAAGTAGTTTGCTTGATTTGTGTGCTATTTTCCAAGTCTTCTGAAGTTATACGAGAGCTGTGACTAACAGATCAGTCATTCACTGAGTCTTCTCTATCAGTGGATTGTTAACCAGATAACTTGGTAACTGGATCAATTAGCTTTATTGTAAATGAATCTATTGGACTGCTTTCATGACCTGATTCAGTAAAATGATTCATTCATGAATTGGGAAACAGTACTACTCCCATACGCTCTTATAAATTATTATGAAACTGGCAATGAGAATGTTGAATGTCAAGTTTTTCTTTGAATAACGACTTAAGTTTGGTCTGTTCCTCACACAAGCTTATAATATGACCTCAGAAGATTTAGAAAGAAATGCACCACACAAGTCACAGTCTGAACCATGTTATTCATAGCTTTATGGTACTTTTTTGGGGAGGGGGGATCATTTTGAGCTTGGCAGCTTCAGTTCTCATTCACTTTAATTAGTTAAAAAAAGAGATCTAACAATATTCTTAAAAAATTCAAGTTATGTCTTTTAAGGAAGAAAAAACCCCAGAACATTTTTGGGTGAACTATTCTTTTAGTGGACTTTCTGCACTTGATTTTCATCAGGTTGTTTTGTTTTCTTATGGTTGATCCCTGAACTGCTTCATTTGACTAAGGTGTGTTCAGCTCTGGCTTGAACTAGTACAGCACAAATGATTGGTTGTAATGGTGTTTTAGACCATTGTATCCCATCAAAGCTATATCACGTCACATACAAATTGGTAATGATTCAAATATGTAAAATCAACCTGCCCATATTGATAAGATTGCTTTGAATGTGGAAAGGGAGGGCTGGTTGTTTCTATCGATCCTGTCATTGTTACCTCAGCTAAAGTGACCGTGCCACCGTCAGACACTGAGATTAAACAAAGCAAGTCCAACTGAACGACGGTTACCATGCCACACCCTCACAGCCATGGCAACCGTACAGAGGCTCTGATTAAACAGGACTCATCCAGTCCCTATAGGCTATAATTATAACCACTCACTCCACTTGTTTATGTCTGAGGGGGTGTGTTTGTGGGTATGTGTGAGCATGAAGTGAAGGTTTATCTGTGTCCACTGAAAGGCTTTTGTCGGAAGTGTTCCAGAAGGTTCTAATTTTAGAATTGAAAGGTCACTTTTTAACACTAGATCAAGTTCAGCAGTGCTATGACTCCTGACTGTTACTTTTTATAGTTTGTTTTCACCTTCGTTCTCTTGGTGTAACTTTACATTCTTCAGGGAACATGTTTGTGTGTTCAGTATGTGGCTTGTATTCTCTGTTGCGGGTTTGTGTAGGTCGTGCAGTTTGCATATACTAACTGTAAGCCGGTCAGACATTAGACTAGACCTGCTGAGCACTGTCCAGCAGTGATATTTGGTAAAACACTTGGTCAAATATTATGCAATGCATTGTTTAGTTTTTTTTTTTTTGTGTGTTCTGGAGCGATACATTGTTCGTGCAGCTTTCCTGCTTCAGTTCTCTCTTACCAACTGCTAATACTGATGGCAGTAAACTATCTGCAATGTGAGGGCATGGCTTCTATGCAACATTCAAATTGTAAGATCTCTCACACTGATGTGAGGTTTATAACCCTTGTGGAGTTTGGCGCAGAACGTTCGTAGTCACACAGAAGGCATCCTGAGGAGATACTGCAGCCTGTTGCTATAGGCTTGAGATAAGCAGGGCCTGCATTCATTGTTACTCATCAGTGCATGAAAAGCAAGTGTCTCAGAGAGGGAAACGACTCCAGGTCATCTGTCCCTTGGGCAGCCTCTTCCAGCATGACAGCTGCTCAATTTGTGGCCCGTTCATTTCTGCTAATAAACATGGGCAACTAATACTACTTATTTACTTGTATATCTATATATATATATATATATATATATATATATATATAGATATATATAGATATATATATATATATATATATATATATATATATATATATATATAGATATAGATATAGATATAGATATAGATATATATATATATATATATATATATATATATATATATATAGAACATAAAATAATAAATACAATATTTATTTTATTGTATTTTTAAATGCTGTGGTAATGTGAACAAAGATTTCGTTATTCATTTGTATATTCAAAATTATTTAAATGAATTATGCAAATTACACCAGTCACCTGTTTGTTTGTTTTATAATTTTATAATTTGCTTTTTTAAAAACATGCCAGCATCCCCTTGTTTAGTACCAATGTGATTTGAATTGGTTTTTATACACAATTTCTGTTTTTCAATTTTGTAAGTCCAACATAAGTGTTATTTTCATGACTGCTGTTGTCCAGATACTGGTGGCAGATTTGTTTTTTTATAAGTTCTGTGTAAATGTAGAATGTATTGAAAATACTTCTTTGTAAATATTCTCATTAAATGCAGGATTGAAAATTTGTCATGGAATGGGTAACACATTTGATGGTAGATGGCAGCTAGTACTAGTGGGGTTCAGAAGATTTCATTACTTGTCACTGTAGTTGTGTGAACTTTGTCTCTGTGTTTTGTTATTGTCTCATTCAATGAATGTATTGCCATGTTACTAGCGATTACATAAAGCTAATGATAAAGAATCTCTTCCTGCATTCCAGAAGTTTATGGAGTGATTTAGAGTGTTGATAAAACCTCACTTTTTTATTTGAAAACAGTGTTAATAATTATGGACAATCATCAGTTATTGATTTCAAGAGGAGTCATACAAAGCTCCAAATCATAAAAGAAATGCAATCACAAATGCTCTTGCTTCATGTCATTCTGTATCTGTTTCAGAGGTTTTACAGCAGTTATACAGTGTGACATTAAAAATATTGTTTATCTCATGCTCCAGCGCAGAACTGATTCCCAGATAAACCACTTCTCTTCTCTTAGTTCATGCAGATGCTTTCAGCATTGATAATAATAAATTAGATTGATTTCTAAAGGATCGCGTGACACTGAAAGCTGAAGTAATGGCTGCTGAAAAATTGACAGGAATAAATTCGATTTTAAAATATATGGAAATAGTTATTTTAAATTATAATAACATTTCACAGTATTATAGCATTTTCTCTCAAATAAATGCCGCCTTTGTGAGCATAGAAGACTTCTTTAAAAAACATTCTAAATAAAATCGTATTCCCAAAGAGTTACATGGTATTATAAGTCCATTAAACCAGTAAAGAAGCACTTTTGGTGGACTGTTGCATGCTGAAAGTGTAAAAGATTCACTTTGCATTCACAGTGTTGTGCACTGTAATATAAGATTTTATATGTAATTATAAGAGTTTGTGGGAGAATGATTGTTATTTTCTCAATGGCGTGTGGCACTGGATGGCATCAGTGGTGTCCATGACAGGGACACTGGTACATTGTGAATTGCTTAATTGTCCACACGGACAAACAAGAGCTGTGTTTGCTCAACACGATCATCAGGCTAGTGAAAATTATATCTTTACAGTGTTTACTTGTGGATTATAGCTAGTGATTCGGAGAATGTATCAAGTCTTAAATCAATCTCAGCTGATGCCTCCATTTAAATGTTGCATCATAGGGCTTTGAGTGAAGTCTTCATAAAAATGTAAAGACGCAAAGAATGATTGATGTATTCTGACATAACTCATTATTAGCATTTGTTCATAAATCCAAAAACATTCTTTACCCACTGAATGTTACTGAACTGGGCTGTGAGGTCTTAATATGCCAGCTATGCACACACACCCATTAGTAATAAAGCTTTTTAAATAATGGGTGTTGATGTGTCATGAACCTGTCCGACCATTGTCGCGGTGTCATTTTATTGCATTGCCCAAAAAGGACTGGCAGGTCTTTACCAGACTTTTATGGACATGAATCATTTCAGATTCAAGACGGATGTACGCCTTAAAAAATTCCAGAAATATGCCTTGGATTTTGTGTAACTGAGGGCTGACTTTTTCCATATGTAAATATTTTAGATTATGTCTAGGCAATATTCTATCGCTATTATAGACCATTCTGCTTTTTTCCCACATAACATCTGTATGGGCCTCTGTGGTTTGGGCAATGTTTAGAGTCAAATAGCATAGTACCATTTAGAAACGTTCATTGTGTTCTACAGTACTTTGAAGTGACACAATAATCACACATACAGAAATGGTTTGGTTTTTGGAGCGTGACACAAGTGACTTTCCCACGGACTAGTACAGCATTTGTTATGATTTTTTTGGGAATGTATCTTAGATTCTAAGTTCATTACACACAAATATTACAGAATGCATCGGGTTGATGTTGTCATTTGTGAGAATGTAACCATGCAAACATTATATCCTTACAAACGGTCATTAGAGCAAAGAACCTTTCTTTCTTTTTTTTTCTTTCTTTTTTTGGGCTTGGGAACATACGGGTGATTATAAGGAATTTTATGGTGTGTTTGCATTGCAGGGACTTTAATGTTTGAAAAGTTCAGTCATTGTAATTGCAAGGACAATATTTTCCAAAGATCTTTTTGCATTCATCAGAATACAGAAAGTCATATGTTTTCATGACACCATGAGAGCGAATATGATGACAGAATTTTCATTTTTGTTTTTCTTTCTCTATAATCAGATTGGATCAGAAATGCTGATTTTGCTGATTTAACTTTTTCTTTCAAGATCAGTGCCTTCACAATAGGATTTTGTCCTTTGATATTTGTTTTCTCACAAAGGATTTGCTGATAAATAAATGCCTAATAGTTGATAAATCTCGCATAATGGTTGATCACATGAAAACAAAATACACCCTTGAGGTTCCCAAAATAATATCTCTCACCCCCACCCCAACAAAGGATTATTTGACTTTTTCGGGCTCATAAATTATCATTAGGTAACCAGCTTTTAAGGCAGAATGATCTTGACATTTTTTCCAGCAGCTGTGTAAATTTGGACTTTGTTCCAATGTGAGACACATACATTTGTCCCCCTCTTACGACTTTTATTGGAGCAATAATTTGTTGTTATCGGGAGCAGTGAACGCCTTCATTCAGCGAGTTGAACATGTCATACAGGTTCATCAGCATGAAGATCACACAGGTCGCTGACTAGCATAATCGCTCTGCAACCTCTCAGCTGTTGAACTCTGTAGCTTGTGTCATATATCTTGGATCATGGCTGTCACAGCTAAAAATGTATTGTATTCATTTTGAAAGTGTATTGTGTATAGTACTGTAAGAATGTCCTCTATAGATATAATGTCATTACAGATTGTTGTATGGTGTTCCTACAGGGCAGGTACTCCCAGTGTCATTCTGGGCACTCTAATAACTAAACTGCACTGTCCAGACATGTGCTTCTGTACTATTGTATTACCTGTATCTCTACGGACATGGATGTTATTTTATGTTTAGTTAAGGCATAAAAGCTGCAGGGAAAAATGTAAATGTAGCCTATAGTCTTCCATCGGCCCATACAAATGGCCTGTGTGTGGCCCATTTAAATCAAACATTCTAATTATTTTACATTTACATTTACATTGTCATTCAGCAGTCACTTTTATCCAAAGCGACTTACAAATGAGGACAATGGAAGGAATCAAAATCAACAACAGAGCAATGATATACAAGTGCTATAACAAGTCTCAGTTAGCTTACACATAGCGAGGTTTTTTTTAAATAATATAATAAATAAAAAGAAAACCGATAGAACAGAAAAAGAATGGATCAAGCTAGTGTTAGAGGTCTTTTTGCTTTTGTTAATTGTATAATAAATGGGGAAGTCGTGGCCTAATGGTTAGAGGGTTGGACTCTCAACCGAAGGGTTGTGGGTTCTAGTCTCGGACTGGACGGAATTGTGGGTGGGGGGAGTGCATGAACTGCTCTCTCTCCACCTTCAATACCACGACTTAGGTGCCCTTGAGCAAGGCATCGAACCCCCAACTGCTCCCCAGGCGCCGCAGCATAAATGGCTGCCCACTGCTCTGGGTGTGTGCTCACTGCTCTGTGAGTGTGCATTTTGGATGGGTTAAATGCAGAGCACAAATTCACAATTTTTTATTTATTTTTTGTTAAGAAAACAAGCAGCAAATGAATAGAGTGCAAGTCTAAAAGTGACTTTTAAAAGAATATAATTAGAATAGTGAGTGCTAAAGTTAGAGGGTCAAATAAAGATGGAAGAGATGGTTTTTAAGCCGATTCTTGAAGATGGCTAAGGACTCAGCTGCTTGGATTGAGTTGGGCATCATTCCACCAGGAGGGAACATTTAATTTAAAAGTCTGTAACGGTGACTTTGTGCTTTTTTGGGATGGCACAATCAAGCGACGTTCACTTGCAGAACGCAAACTTCTAGAGAGCACATAAGTCTGAAGTCATGAATTCATGTAAAGGAGTGCAGAGCCAGTGGTGGTTTTGAATTTAGAATTTTATGCAAGCAGCTATTGGTAGCCAGTGCAAATTGATAAACAGAGGTGTGACGTGCATTCTTTTTGGCTCATTAAAAATTTAAATTTAATCATGCTGACGCATTCTGGTTTAAATGAAAGGTTTGATAGAACTGGCTGGAAGACCTGCCAAAAGAACATTGCATTAGTTCAGCCTGGACAGAACAAGAGCTTGAACAAGGAGTTGTGCAGCATGTTCCAAAAGAAAGGGCTTGAACTTCTTGATGTTGAATAAAGACCGTTTTAGCAATGTGGTCTGAAAAAGTCAGCTGATCATCAATCATAACTCCAAGGTTTTTGGCTATGTTTGAAGGAGTTATGGTTAATGTGCCTAACTGGATGGTGAAATTGTGATGAGTGGCGTTTCTTCTCTGTCTTGACAATTTTGAGATGAAGGTGATGGTCCTTCAGTAAGAAATGTCTGTTAGACAAGCTGAGATGAGAGCATACATTTGTGTCAAATTACAATGTAAAGAAGTATGCCAGTCATTCATTAATGATAATGATATAAGAATTTCAATTAAAAACAAAAACAAACACATGACATTTTTATTTCTGTTTTGTGTTATAGGTTTAGGTTAGTAAGAGAGGTGTTAAAAAATGCTCTGTACATAATGAGCTGGTGGGTTTTTGTGGATCAGTTGTAGTGGGCTGCTCTGTGCCCCTGTACACCGTACATGTACTGTGTCTTATCATTGTTTTATTGTTTATGTTGCTTGTTGAATTTCTGACAAAACATGTACTGTCGATTTAGAGTGGAGGTAGTGTTGGTAGAGCTGCTTGGCTGTTGATCATCAGGTTGTTTTCATATGTTTTCAGTGCATATCCTTAATAGAGCTGCCGGGAGCCGGCCTGATGGGATTGTGCTTTCACCTTGGCACACAGCGACCCAAAACATGCCTACTGTTTTTTTTTGTCTTTTTCCCAGGCTGTGAGTGATTAACCAAACATCTCTTGTTCTCTGCAGGCCCCAGGAGAGCAGCCGGAGGCTAGAAAATGTAAGTGCTAAATTATTTGTGTTGATGTGAAATCATATTTATCTCCTAATTTGCTCATCTGATATATGCTTTGAGCTTTGGGAGTCTGGTTTCATTCCCGCAGTGCCAAATAAAATGCTCCCATTGTGGTTTGTGGTTGTCTGTTTATCTCTTAAAGTAGCTGGGTAGCAGTACATCATAGTGACATTTCAAGAGGCTTTATCTAAAACTCAAAAAGACATCCCTCACCTCTCTAGAGAACATCTTTAGCATCTTTTAAGCAAAAAGTGTAAAAAAGTATACCAATATTTTGGGTGGGCCAAAGTATATAATGGCTTAAAATCTTGCAATGTGATTTAACTAGTTTCAGTTGATATCTCTGGGATGGAGTGTCCTTTTATTTTATCACGGAAATGAATCTTTGTTGCAATATGTTCCAATACATTTGTGTTGATTTGTGTCCTAGATTCTGATCACCATATACTGGCTGGGCAGAAAGGCACATGCTGATCCTTTTTACAATGGACCCTAAAACTCAAGCTTTTCGAGGAATTATTTGGCACAGCACTTTATAAGGTAAAATATGTATTGCCATTATGCAGGATTTGACTGTAGTATTTAAATGATCAGTTATTGAATACTGCAGATTCTTCTAGACTAGCTGACAATGTAAATCACATTTTTTATCCATTCTGGTATTTAAAATATCTTTCTAAGAATGTAGCATACTGGTCTCATGGTTAAATTAAATATTAAAGGGGTCATAAACTCAGAAATCAAATTTCCCCTGATCTTTTGACATACTCTAATAGGTCATTATACTATAAAAACATCCTACAAGTTTCTCGGAAATTAAAACGTTCTCTTCAGTCGCTTTATGACGTAATAGTTTGGTTAAACCTGCCTCCACAGAGGAAGATCAATGCCTGCTTCTAAACCACTGTCGGTTTAGTCCCGCCCACTGATTCGTGCATATAGTGTAAATAACATATTAAGGCAAACACAGGTCTACACAGATTTCTACGCAGTTCACTTCATTTTACCACGGACTCATTTACAAGCAAGGCACAATTTGAAAGGACTTTCAGAAGGATTGAAACTAAATGACGAAAGTGTGCCGACTGTATTAGATCTGACAGTAATGTCGCACCTAATTCTAGGATGTAGGATGTAGGCTATCAAAATGTTACACAACTGTTTGCCAGTCATAGCAGTGGGCGTTTACTTCCGAGTCGACAATCTGCCACGCCTATTAAAGCAGAGCGTTCAGATGAGAAAATAGCCTATCACTTCTGAATTATGATGTTTTTTTTTTATTTTTTTTTTATAAAGGTAACATTATAAGTGGACCTCAGAGTACAGTACAAAATAATAAAAATGGAAAGTTCATGACCCATTTAAAGAACACAGTCAGCCAATAGCAATTAATTGCACTGATACTGACTTTTACGTATGGATGAAACATATTTATTTGAATTTAAATGAAATATTACAATGCTTATTGTATAGAAGTGGCATCAAAATAATTGTCATTAAACCTGCCATTTAAATTTAAGACAGTATACTTTTTAGTTCTTGTGGTCAGAATCAGCCGTGCATATCTTCATACACACCCATAACAAAACATGAGTTCTGTGTGCTTAATCGACTTCAGTGGCATGACTTACAATGGAAGAGACAGGAGATTCTCCCGAGCAAGACTGATGGAGGCTGTATGTTGTGTTCGGTGTTTGTGTTTTTCCCTTCTGCATGTGTATGTTGGTCGCTCACACTCACATCATTGTGCTTGACAGGCACTAGAGGATTTTACAACACAACGGGCAGTGTGCGATACAGCTATTGTAGAGATAGCTGGTACTCAGAGAAATAAAAGCTCTTCCCACTACGGGCCGGACACAGGAGAGAAGACTCTCTAGACATCCTCGACTCTCTGGGCTCCAGACCTTACAGCACATCCTCAGACGTCACACTCAAAGGCAGCAGTGAGGGTAAGACTTTTCAATCTCTTAAGTCTCTCTTTTGCGTTCAGAGCAAGAAAAATAAGCTGTGAAGCTTAAAGACTTGGTCACAGAAAATAAAAACTTTGGGTCTTGCTTATCAAAACTAAGGTGACCGTGATTTCACCAAGTACATGTTTCTGGATCAGCATCCTTGTTGATCCGGGAACAACATTCCAGTAAACCAGTAAATCATAATTGAGATATAACTTTTGAGGAAATATCTGTTTTAGGCTTACAGTCAGAGTTAGGTGCTATTTCTCCCTTGTTAATCAGCTATCATTTCCTACTGATTTTAGGAATAATTTATGGGTAAGGTTAGGGATAGGGATTGGGTTAAGTCTGTATTTTTGGACAATAATGTTGATCCAGGAACATGTCTTACTTGCCAAAATCACGGCGACCCATAACAAATGCCTGGTGCCCTCTAGTGGTGTGTGAATGATACCGTTTTAAAGCTTTTGTCATAAGTTATATTTTGCTGTTGGTGACAGTCAGCAGATTCTGCATTGATGGAAAGTGCAAACTCCAATCCACTCATACTCTTCAACATGGTTGTGTTTCTGTGACATTAGCATCTTTCTACTCTGTCATGGTCTCAGGGGCTCAATTGCAGTATGAGAAAGGTGCTGATATAATTAGTAGCTGATATAATTAGAGTTCTACACATTCACTGGAATTAGACTTTTTTTCTGTTTTTCCCCACTGACCTGCCAGTGAGTAAGTTGCTTTCCACTGCCATGTTTACCACAAATATGTATGTGTATGTGTGCACTGCAACAAAAACAAAAATCACAAAAGGTCAGGTTTGGAGTTATGGGTTAGAAAACATCATTAGCTCAGTATAAAAACAATAAAAGTAATGGAAGGTCTCCATCAGGATAAAAAAAACAAAAAAAACAATCACGAGTGCATGTGTGTGTTAATATGCTCACACTCCTGGCTCTCTGTTTGTCCAGGTTGTGGCAGTGACCCTGAGGCAGATCTGAGCTTCAAGATGTCAGAATATAAAGAATACCGCCGTTCACTGGTCATAGCACCTAAAACCACCGCTCAGTACAATCAGTTCCTGCCATCAAAGGAAAAGCAGACAGGATATGTTCCAGCACCATTACGCAAGAAACGTGCAGATCGAAATGACGACGACAGAAGAAGCTGGGCTAGCCCTATGTACACAGAAGATGACGGCTCTTTTACAAGGTAATGCAAGTCTGTACTTCAGAGATCATAGGGGGTTTTCAATAGACGGCATTAATCCACTCAGTCTGGTGAAAGGTGGTCAATGAATTATGATGTTGTCCAGACCATGCTTGCAGAAAAATGTTTTCTGTAGGTTTGTTGCTTCTCAAAAAATGTCTTTAGTCTCCAGCTTCTCTTTATTTCTCCTTACGAAAAGAAGAAAAGAAAAAAATAGTAATTTTAAATCCATCTTCTCTTGTGTTTTAAGAGACCTTAACTATGTCTCACACTGTCCTCTGATATCTGAAATCAAAAGATCTGAATATGAACTCCTGGTCATTCACTTTTTCTATATTTGTTTGGAGGAATATATATATATATATATATATATATATATATATATATGTATGTATGTATGTTCTCAGTGTTTGAATGCTGGTGCTTATTTTTCCCACTATTTCTTGGCATTATGCTTTTATGACCATCATTGGTGGTCTGTCCCAGTCATGAGAGGGCAGGTTCAGACCCTTCGTCTATCCCCGGGTTGAAATCCCAGACTGCTGTTCACCCGTCTTTGGCCTGTGAGTATGAGAGCAGTGATTCAGATGCAGACCAACCAGATCCCAACATGGTTTTAGATGACCTCGCTAGCCGTAGATTTCACAGCCCCTCTTCTGTCCCTCCAACCAACTTTGCCATTCCCATGAGCCAACTGGAGGCAGCTGCTATCACTTTTACTACCAAGTCACAGGTGGCTGTCAGTAAAATGTCCCAGCAGACACTGACCAATCTCAGGTCAGAACTGGCATCATTGACACGCAACTGTTTGCTATTTTATCAGTGCTAACTTTGGGTTTTTATGTTGCTGTGATGTCATTATTTTGCTTGACATTCAACCTATAGCGTGGACTTTTTGAAACAACATTGTCTTATTATTGTTTGCTCTTTTTATTTGGTTTGCTGTGCTTATTAATCATGGATGGTTTGATGTGCATTCATCATTGGCAATTTAACAACAATGGCTGTCTTTTGAGCAGCAGTCAATCACAGCCTCTAGAGAGGAATTACAGAAGGCCTGTTTCCACTGGTGTCTGCATTTATGATGACTCTGAAGAAGAGGATGACGAGTTTGGCTATGCTGATCCTGTTCAAGATGATCTTTATGCCCGTAAACTAGGTCTGAGACCTCAAACGTCTGTAACAGTGCCTTCTGATAAATTTATGCCCAAGTTCTGGACACCTGAGGGGGATGCACACGTGAAGAAGATCAAACTGGGCTCCCAGCACCGGGCTTGGTACAGGAAGATCCAAGGGTTCAGGTCTGTCCAGTACTGAGGCAAATTTAGAAAAACAAACATACTGTAAATAACTAAAATAAATAAAAATGTGAAAACAAAATTAGATGAGCAGAAGGGGATGTAATCATAAAGGACATTAATGATTCTGGTTCTTTCCAGAGATTCAGATTCTCTGGTTCGTAATAATTCTGTTGACAGTATTTCATAATCTTGAGGAAGAAAGAATGGAAAATATTGGACCGTGACAATTCTGACTGCATTCGCTCCAATGAGAAGCAGTTGTCAACTTATAAGAGTTTTAGATTTCAACAGAACAATGAAATCAAAATAAATCACATTTTCATATTTATTAGAATTGGAAACTGTTCGTGAAAATCTTTTGGATGCAGTATTATTTTAATGAAATCTAAATAAGAACCTGTTCTTAATTCCCAGCCCTCACGATCAGTCCATTAGGTTTTTTGAGATATTAATTTCTAATGCACTGTAAAGACATGTCTAGCAAAACACTGACTCTGAAAAAGTACAGTATTTGGCCACTTAGGTCACACTTTAATTTGTAGATTGCATAGATAAAAACATTACAAAATGATGTGGCATCTGAAACAAATGGTGCTAGACCTGTTATATGGACATGTTCCACAGAATCATCCGACCATTAAGTATCTATATTTTGTTTAGTTTTTGTCTTGATTTAAAGAAGTACATCAGTTTTGTTCATACTTTCATATATTTTCATGTGTGGCTTAAATGTCCAAATACTTCTGGTGCACTGTAAACCCTGAGGATTCTTTGTGTCTTATCACTAAGTCTTCTCTGTTACATCTCTGTCTTCTTTGTGGTTATGGTTGCTAACCTTTCACCCCTGTCTTTCTCTGTGCTCTTTTACCTCACATTTTCCAGCCACAAGAAGTCAGGTTTGAATTCTGAAGAATCAGACGGTGATGTCAACCCCTGGCTCTCTGTACCTACTTTCTCTCGCACTCAGTCTGAACCCCCTTCCTCTCATTCCCTTGCACCTGAAGGCCTCGCTCAGTCCAACCTCACTTCCCCGCTCAGGTTCTTATCACAGCCCCATATGCATTAGGACTGGACATCTACTCACTTCCCCAATCAGCTTCTCCTCATGTTCTAATAAATGTATGGAATGGTGCTTACTAACATGTAGTGTTTTTATTCAAAGTCATCAGCATGAATGTTAATGGTCTCCCCAAGCAATTGCATTTGTACCCACATGGAAATGGTGAGAAGGATAATTTTGTCAGCATAATATTAATATTCAATTCAGCGATTTCGTCTGCCGCTTTAAATACTCAGACACTTTATTTGTATTTTTATTTACATTTTTTTTTTTTTTTGTCATTCATCAGTTGAAAAAAAAAATAGTTCTGAGTGTGATCTCAATAATATTGTTCCTCTGTGTCGTTATCATCATAGTTGTGGTGTGGACTTTTCTATTCCATGAAATTAGAACAATTATTAAAACTTTATAGTTACCATGCCTTGTGTGAACCAGCCTTAATGATGTTCACTATTAACTGTTGTATGGCCTGCCTCATGATCCTTAAAAATACTTACTGTTTTTGTATTTAACTTTTAATAAATATATTTTTTGTAGTAACCTTTAGTATTTTGTGGCAGAGCAAACTGAGTCCACAAAATGCTGCTGTTACCTGTTAGCTGCATCCCTCTGCATGCACTAATCTGTTAACTTGCTTCGTGATTTTTACACTTCCATTTTCCTACTGTCCTCTTGCATGTTCTGAATCTTTTCTTTACTCTTTTCTCTTTTCATTCACCACAGTTCTCAAACACAACCCCTCACGGTTGCTCAGCAGAGTGCAGGGCGGCATAAGTTAGAACCCCCTGATTTTTGGCCCAGAATGGATCCCGCCTCTGGCCCCCGACTCATAAAATGTGAAAAGTATTCCCTTCTAGGGCGTGAACACCCTAATGACCCATACAACGTTTCTGCCGACATCCTACCTGATTTGGAAAATGATGATATGTTTACACGTCGTACAAAAACCTTCCACTCAAGTGATGACCTGGCCAAGTTGAAGTATGGTAACTTCCTGTTGCCTCGCCGCAGATCGGAGGCCGATGTCATGGTGGTAATTCAGCCCCGTCGTGAGGGGGAACTCGTTTATCCTGACATTGAAAAAGATGATGTGGTTTTTCGAAGGGCTCAACAGCAAATCAACAATTGCCCTCTGTCTGGGGCCCCTGATAACTACCACCCTGTTCCTATTCCAGAGGCATGGGCTTTGCCACCAAAACTTCAGGCCAAGCTGATATGTGAACCAGTTGAACCCAGACAGCACAAACCCAAGCCAGAGATTAAACATGGAGCAGAACAGCACCTGAAAGCAGATGATATGCTACTTAGAAATCTAAGGGCTTTAAATACCCAAGGAAAGAAGGAAAGGGGAGCTCCCAGCATTTCTTTCTCTTGCAGTGATGAAGATGTGCAGAGATGGCAAGCTATCAGAGAGGCCAGCCGTGTGCGATACTGGAAGAGGCTGATGGTGGAGAGGTTAGGTTTCTGAGCCTGCACAAATGCCTGTGTGCGCTTGTCATCATGATCATCCATTAACTCTAATCTTACTCTGGCAATGGTAGTTGTGTGAGTTTGATATGGGTGTGACTTTGATTGCATGAGACCTCCCACTTGATGAATGATTGTAACAGGTAGATATTGGGTTTTTCTCTTGATTTATGTTGGACTGGACTGTTACAAAAAAGGTTGGTTTGATGAAGTCCTGATGTCAAATGGTTCTGAGCTTTGAAATTTGATTCATGATGTGTTTTATCCACCTTATTTTTAACATAAAAGCGGGGCACAGCCATTTTTAATTTGAGTGTGCAAGGCTTTCAGTTTTAGCCTCTTCCAGTAAAATAACTGTGCAAAAACAGTACATTATATTGCAAACTGGTATTTGTTATTTGTTTTATTACATTATATTTTTATGCGTTATGTACTTCACTATACTTCTAGTTATTAACCTACACTTAAAAAAAAAAATGTCACTGGGGCGATACCCAAAAGGCACACCTTTGTACCTAATCAGTCCATATTGGTAGCTTAAAGGTACATATTAGTACCTAAAGTGCTAAATTACTGCCCCAGTGACCACTTTTGTATCTTTTTTTCTGAGAGTGTATAGTGGCTAATCAATCAGAAGTTTATCACTTTAATGGGAAATAGCTTATTTTCATGATGAAAATAAGTTGGATAAATGTTTTTTGTATTATTGGTCATTGATACATATTTCAGATAACATTATTGAAGTTTACTTTATCTAATAATATAAAAATAAAAGCATTTTCATTT
Organism: Carassius auratus; assembly: GCF_003368295.1. NCBI lineage: Eukaryota > Metazoa > Chordata > Actinopteri > Cypriniformes > Cyprinidae > Carassius > Carassius auratus. The sequence goes on from NC_039276.1 coordinate 16,998,666, forward strand.
ATTTTAATTATTATTTAACTATTAACATAATTGAGTCAAGATTCATAAGCCTTGATTTGTACAGGAACACCACAGAATGTGACATTTGCCATTCTTTTTTTCTTTTTGGAGAGACTGACCTATTTTCTGTGAACTGCATTTTGCTTGTGTTCAATTAAATAAATAAATAAAAACTGATAGTTTTGGTGATTAAATGAATCCAAGGAACCAATGCATCATGTACAGACTCCGCTGCTTAGACTTTCTTTTAAGTAAAGTTTCCTAACAGGCTTTATATGGTGTGAGTGTATCCAGAAAACCTGAGCAATGTCTATAAATAATCCAGTCAGACATTCTCTCTTTACGAGGTCAATTACAATGCACTTTAGCTCCAAATTCCCCACATCCTTGTGATCCTGTGAAAGCTGGAACTTGAATCCCAAGTACAACATTTAATTTGATTAGAGTTCATGTAATGTCGGAGCATTAAAAAGAGCAACCGCACTGTGATTGGTGGGGAATTCGAAGTTTCCAGTGATGTCATTCCACACTTACTGTCGCACATTTTAAATGTTAGACAGTCAGGTCTGTAATCTAAGAATGAACTGAATGTTGAAGCATGACGTGTATTGTAAAATAACTATTATGCACTTGATCATAGCTGGAGCAGTGTGACTAAAACTCTTGACATAAACACCAACATTTAAAAGTTTGGGATGCTTTTTTTTAAATAAATTAATACTTTTATTTAGCAAGGTTGCATTACATTGATCAAAAGTGACATTTAAAATGTTAAAATTAAAAACTCTACTTTGTCATCACAAGACTAAATTACATTTTAAAATATATAAACATAGAATACGGTTATATAAAATTGTATTACATTTTACACTTTTGCTGTTTCTTATTGTATTTTGATCAAATAAATGCAGACTTGTTGAGCATACAACACTTTATTAGTCTTTATAGGTCAGTCAATAAAAACTGTCAATCATCAGACCAATATATGACTGTGTTGTGGTTCTCTTTGGTTCCATAGACTGCTCCAGAAAAGCTCTGGTAGTGAAGGGTGAGTTGTGTCCTTGCAGGAATGGCACGTTTGTATTTGTGTGTGTGGTCACGGATGCTGCGTAGGCTTTCGTTTCCTCTGCTCTCCTCTACGTTAAGCACTGACACTCACTATGTACTCACAATGCTTTGATCTCCTGGGGCTGCTGCCCAAAGATTTTCACTCCAAAAGCAGTGAAGACTACAGATACACTCACTGCTGGCTAATTTAATCCAAATCTGTGTTCAGTCGTGTCATTCTGGAAAAATCCAGAACATGAAAAGCACAGGTATTTCTGTAATGCAGAAGTATTGTACTCTCACTGGTCACAAGTGATTGAATAGGTCACTCGTGGAATATTAACCCACTGAGTTGCCAAATAACATTTGTGACAACGCTATTAAAACAGCTAATTGTGGCTTGAAGAATATTTGGAACACTCCTGCTATTTTACTAACCCATCAATATTTTGACTTGTAAATTTCTGTTATGTATGATTGCTTGATGAGAGCTGTAACACTTTAACTCATACCAAAAAGTTTTTCCATCCTAATGCATGTTTTGTTTTTCCTTAAGGAGTTAATCTGATCTATGAATCTTTTGAAAAACATCTGTTTTCAGGAGCAAATCAGTGAGCGACATCACCGACAGTGAGACGAACTCTACGACGGAGTTGCGCATTGAAGAGCTGCAGAAGATGCGTAGTCTAATTAAGGAAAGTGAGGATAAGTGGCAAGATGTGAGTATCGGTTCGCATGACTTTGTTATCAATCATGTTTGTAGCTGCATCTGTTCAGCGGTGTGGTTAAATGAAAGCTGAGACAAGTAAGATTTCCCCATAAAGACCTTGACTACTTCAAGCCACACAATCACAGCAATAATAAATAGTCTGTAACTGTTCAGTCGTACTTCGTAGTGTGGATGAATGTGCTTCAATACAGCATTCAGGTCATATACGGCCCCTAATTCACTTGGGAAAAGGAGTCGGGTGGAGCCAAACAGGCAAAATAGGACACTGGCAAAATCTAGTCCTCCCTCACTTCTCAATCTGTCCTTGTATCTCTCCACCCTTCCCCTGACTGCCCCTCCCACTGCTTCTGCTTCTGAATAAGCACCTGTGCTCCAGTTATGGAGGCTGAGCGTCATTCTCCTCATCTCTGCAGGATCTCTCAAGGTGGAAGAATAAGCGCAAGAGTGTGAATTCTGACATTGTGAAGAAGAAAGAGGAGAGGGAACAGATCGAGCAGATCACTTCGGGCACCAGGAAATCAAAGACCTTCAAGGAAATGCAGGAAGAGAGGTGAACACAGATTCCTTTAAATCAAATAGCTCTGTGAAGCTTAAACATTTTAAACAGTACAAAACTGTATATTTAATTTGTTCATTTAAATAAATTTAATGTAATTTTACATTTTATATTTAATTCATTTAATACTTTTTTCATCAATTGAATTAAATGTTTAATTATTATTATTTTTTAATTTTTTTTATTGTTATTATTCTATTTTGTGGTTTACTGTAAAATGTTTCTGTTGCTTTTGCGAGAGTGTAGTCTGTTCTACTTTCTCTGATTCGTCGTCTGCTTAGTCTAAGAGTGTAATCTAATCACATTTCTCGTCCTGCCTGTCTCGCTCATGCCCCTTTGCAGAGAGAGCCGAGGGCAAAGCAACCACAGGGAAAGCTTTAACTCCATCACTGATGATGTCTTCGTAGAACCTGTACCCCGACGCAGAACTCTGCCAGTACATAGCAACACCATTGACATCCCTTACGCCCCCATGGACAAACCTTCAGTACCCTCCATACCATCTCTGAGAGAAACGGAACCTGTCACTGCCACAGATGTTCCTACCAAACGTGAACGCTCCAGCCCAGATATGAGTAACAAGATTGTGGGGAGCCAAACAACGACCCAAAGCCTTCTGGATGGACCAGTGCCTTCGTTCTCCAGCAGCAACTCCAGCCTGATTAAGCCCACCAGTGCTATCAAGCCCACCAGCGTCAGTAAACCCAGCAGCATTCTCAACAGCTCAGAGTTAAATAGCAGCACTAAGCCAGTCGAAAACTCCAGTGGTCTCATTAGACCTTTGTATAAACCCAATTCAATGGATACAAAGCAGTCTGGGCTGGATCGAGTTTCTGCCTCCATCCCCAAGAGCTACCAGAGATCAGATAGCGCAAGACTTCCCTCCGTAGTAACGCCCAGGCCATTCGGCACACAGTCCAACCGAATCACATCCCTTCCCAGAGCATTCACGGTGAGTGGGTCTGCTTGGTCTCAAACTTCTTGACCTGTTTAAATAGCATTTTTATTTTTTAGTGAACATCTGTGAGAACATTGTGCTACTCAACATACTGTGTGATCAGTTTACAATGAAACTGATTTAATTACAGCTCATTTGAATTATAAAGCATCTAACTAAGTTACACCCCAGAGTAAAACCGTAAAGTAGAAGTGTTAATTTTTTTTTTATTATTTTATTTTTTTTGTGAGAAAGTTTCTCATTATTGAAGTGCAAAAGTCTGGTTCTGGAAGGGAAAAAAATCATTCATTTTCTTCATAGATTTTTAACTATAACTTCTAAACACACCAACTGTGAATAACAAGATTGTTAATTAACGGTATATGCTGTTGTTGTCATCTAGCATTATTAAGTATTTAAATAACCATGTTCAACAGCAGAATTCCTGGAGACCAACTACATTACCCAAAAATCCATAAATAAATAATTAAATAAACAAATCCACAAAACAGGGAATCAAAACATGCAAATCACTCACCCAGTCCCATAAAGTACAGAGAATGATATAATCGAGTCGATCTATCTACTCGATTATATCATTCGACGCTATCAGACTACTAAAGCAGTTAATTCGCAGTTTTGTTCCTTTTGCATATTCATGTCAATTCAAGTGCTTTTTTTTTGCTTCAAATCAAAGTTTGTAATGTTGTGTTTCACCTCATAGCTGTATGGTTTAGTTTATGGCTTGTAACTCTTTAACAGAGACATTAAAATCCCTATGAGAAAGAAAAAAAAATGAGTGGGGCAAAATTCTTCTGGAATCAATGCCACACAAAAAAGTGGTTGGGCACTGTTGCAATCTCTTCCTCTGTTTGAGCTATTTAGTTTTTGACCCAAACTTATCTCATGGTTGAAATGATCAGTCATTATCTAATTTAATTTAATTTAATTTGTAACTTTCTTAATATAAGAATGGAGTAGGAGTTTCTAAGATTTTTTTTTCTTCATCCTACTCCTGTTCTTCTTGCATGGAATGTATTTTTGTTGTGTTTGTTGGATTGTTGTTGTGGCATTTCGTGTTGCATTACCATGAAAAGAGAATACATAAATAAATGAGAAATCTATTCTGCTTCATTCATCATTAAATAGAGTTTAAATTGGTTGCTAAAATACTTGTATGATATTAAAAAATCTTTTAGATGGATGACTCTCTGAAGCGCACAAATGGAGAGACAGACAGCCTCAAGAAGACAACGGTTTCCAACCGCTATGCTCAATATATGAAAGATGAAGATACTTCCCAGGAAAGTCCTGTGCAAAGCAGTGATGAAGAGTGGAAAGCCCCGTCCCCTGTCCCTCTGGTCAACAGGGTGTCCTCCCTGCCCAAATCTCCTTCCCCACTCATTCCTCCTAATGAGGTACAGTGTGATTCTCCTCAACTCACAAATCTCACCTACAAACTTGCAACTACATTCAGTTTTCTACAGTAAAAGTAAATTCCATACAGTCGCAGATACACAAGCTCATTATATTCATTAAATCTCAGCTTAATCCAGATCATTTAAGTATATTAAAGCTACACTTTGGGGTCTGGGTTGCCTTTTGGACATCTCTTTGGTACTCTCCCAAAAAACATTTTATAGTTTATGGTCATATTAAAGTAAATACATTTAACATGGTAAACCACAAATCACTTTATTTTCTGGGTAGAAGTGACCTGTCTGTGTCTTCCAGGTTGACTTCAGTGAGATGAGGATCAGCCTGAACCAGAAACCCAACGGTGGCAGGGACTTCGGCTTCCAGAGCGACTGGGACTCCACTGGGGTCCGTGTCAAATCTGTAGTTCCAGGTAAAAGAAAAGTACAAAACCCTCAGATGTTTGTCGAACACATATATGTGTTGCTACAGCATAGTGGTCAGATTTTTTTTCAGGTTGATCTAGCTGCCCAACACAGCAATGAAACAAAATCTAGAAAATGTACATGACTCTGCATGTATTGCTTGAGATGCTAAATGTTAAAATGCTAAATCACGTTTAGAGGTCCATTTGGCATCACCGTTATTATTTTGAGTTAAAAAAAAAAAATGTGTTTTGATGACCTTTCGTGATTATCTGTATGGATATGTCTGTATGTTTGATTATGTGTGTGATAAGGCACCCCAGCGGAGCACGGTCAAGTGAAGGTTGGAGATGAGATCCTTACAGTGAACGGCCACAGGGTTGCAGACATGAGCTATACTGAGTGGAAGAACAGTATGGAGGAGGCCTTGCAGAAGGGTAGTCTGCTTATGGACATCTGTAGACATGGCAAGAACAGTAAGTCCACACTCTCACAATCACAATCTCACTGAGTGCTGCATTCTAAGACTTTATCTGAGTAAATTACCTTGGAAAAGCTTCCGAAGTTAAATCAAAAGCAACAGAAATAACATTCCCAGATCCTTTTGCTATGTATATAGCAGACTAAGTTAATCTGTTCTTGCTTGACCCTGTTGTTAAAGTCTGAATATTCAGTAGTAGTAATGTGCACATACTGTACAGTAGTGTATCCGTTTATGTTTGTCAGTTGTATGTTTGGCTTGCTGGTTGCTGGTTTTCTTTTTCACCTTTCAAAGGAACTCACATATTTACTCACATATATTCCTATATGCTGCTTTCTTCTTCTGCCAAACAGTAATAAAATAAATTAATTAAAATAAAAAGGTTAAAAATATTTACACTGCTATAGTTGACTGTCAAACTCCAGAAAGTACTAAAGCAAAATAAAGTACATGAAGAAGTCCATATGACTTCAGATGTTATTTTATTTGTGGAGCACATCTTTTAATTATGTGTTCCACTGAAAGAAATAACACAAATAAAAAGAAACAGTAATCATTTTTGGGTGAGCTATTCCTTTAATGTCTACTTTCCTTGGCCTGGTGTCTACGGTGTATGATGTGGTATGCTTTTATTTCTTCCTAAACAGTGTGCATTATTTCTCATGATCTTAGTTTGTGGTTCTTTATAATGTCTGTGGTTCATATTTTCAGTGTTTACTAGCAGGCTTATGGTTTGTTACTGAAGCCAGATCAGGGGCCTGTTCTTCGTTTGTACATCTCGTAATACATCTTGAGATGATCTGAAAGATGCCGGATCTTCTAATCCTGATAACTGATTTGGTTCTTCAAACAAATTTGTGGATTTTATTAAAATATCTGGATTAAGTTGTCTAAGATTCATATATCATATATCTAAGACATCGTATAATTAAAAAAGACACCTGACAAAAAACTTGACAATTTTTTGGACCTTTATAAGGAAACAGCCCAATGAACAAAACTACATGCAATTTTATTTTTGAAGCAGATTTGTTATTAATTGCATTAATGAAAGTTTCACTCCCATAATAGCTGTAATCACTCAAATTAATGCATGTCTCAGATTAACTGTATTTGTGTAAGACTCTAATACAATTATAAAGTTATTATTTTATCACAATAAATAATTCAGTTATTAAAACTGGCTCTTTCTATAGCACTATAGATTACACAACATTATAATATTATTTTCAAATTAATTTTTAAATAATTATTATTTTAAATTATTGTCCCCAGATTATATTATAATAATGTAGCAGTGGCTGGGACAGATTTTAAATATTAATTATGTTTAAAAAGATGCAATCTAATCCAGTTTACATAAATAAGCCTGCTTCCGAGCAGGTTTAAGATAATGGACCTGTTGCTATGACAGCAACTCAAGGATGAGCGTCGAAGAACCAAATAATCCAAGATCATGCCAAATCGTCAACAATCAAATTCAGCTAACTGAGTTAGCAATGTACGAAGAACAGGCCCAGAGGGCATCTGTAAGCTAGGTGCTAAACCTTTTGTGTGTGGAGCTCATTCTGACTGCATGGCAGGGGAAGGTGGTCTGTCTTTCATTCCCGCTGTTAAGAAGTATTATTCAGACACATTCAGTTTTTCGTATCTGTCTGTAATCGTTCTTTTGATTTCATAGTTTGCTACTAATTCTGTGGTTTTTAAATAAATGGTTTTGTTGACATGCCACAATCAGACTGGGACAGAGACCTACCTTCCCTTCCATTTAAAAGCCATAAGACCATCAATCTGACCAGTCTGGATCCTCTAGGTCCGTCCGAGCCATACCTCAGCACCAGCCTGGATTTCACATCCCAAAAAACCAAGGATACGGTCGTGAAAACTGTGAATGTCAGCTCTCAGCCTGGAAATGTAAGCAGACTATTATTAATCACTTACATATGATATACTTCATTTTAGTTTAAAATTGTATTTGTATGTATTGTAATGGTCCTTTCTGTAGACTAAACAGATGACCTTTTTCACAGAATTATGGTTCGAATGGGATAAATGTTGGTTTCCATGACGATTCAGAGACTGTGAATAATAAAGGTAAATACATTTTTTTTTTTCAGCTTATCGCTTGGAAACATTCTGTAAAAAATGTCTTGTATTATGCTTGTTTTATTAAATGCATGTTGTGCAAAAAATTTGTGAGTAAAAAATGAACCTTGTTCAGAGATTGTTTAATAGCTTGAGAAGAATGCTTGTCTTTGATTAACAGTGTAATAACCAAAAGTAAAGACATCCAAGTATAGATATCCAAGCACTGTGCACATGCTATGTTTATATACAGTTTTTCTCCCTTACATTTCTACAAGAAAGCAGTGTGAATTAAGAATTCATTGTTAAATCTAGTTCCCCCTGGCACCCGGGACTTTTTTCATTTGTACAAATTCAACGTCTTCTAACATTTTTTATCTCCCATGTAGAATCTGAATCCATTACTATGAAAAACTTAAAAAGGAGGTCCGAGTTTTTTGAACAAGGTAACAGAACAGCACCAGTCAAGTGCTGGGGTGTTCAGGCTTTGTGTTTCGGGGGCTGTGGGAAAACCGCCAAGTCTTCATCCTGCCATCCTCCTCCCCTCATAACCTCATAATACAGAGCTCACAGTCAGTCCTCTGGGGTAAAGGGGGGTTGAGTTTACCTTGTCCACTTCCATCTGGAGTGCTGACATGCTGTCTACAAGAGTCTGAGTACTTTAAAAAGTAGAGGAACCTTGATGAGTAAATAGCACAAAGTAGCAAAACAGAATAGTTCACCTCATCTTTTTCCAAAGCCACTATGACAAAGGAAGACCATGTTTCAAGACTATCAAGCTTCAAAAGGGACATAAATATCACCATCAAATTTCATGAAATAATTATCCATACAATGAAATTGCAAGCCTCCTGAAGTTTTGTTTTGTGTGAACAGCAGACCAAAATTTAAGTCAACATTCACAAATAATCTTCCCCTCCTATGGTCTGTTAATAACTTCGGCCAGATCAGAGTAATAAAGTTGAGCTAAAATGACTAAAACTAAAGTAAATTAAAGATACATAGATTATTTTATTTTTTAAAATGGCAATAGCAAAATTACTAAAGCTTAATTTCAAACTAAAAGTTAAAAAATAAAAGCGATATTAAAAATACTTAAAATGGTGCTTTTTGAAATGACATAAGAATGAGTAAATTATTAAATTAATCCATTCAAATAAAAAAAAAATGTGTCACATTGCCAGTGATTGTTGTTGCTTACGTTACCCCAGATCACAAAACCTGATTGAAACATTGATGACTTTTGGTTGCTTTGTCACTGTCAATGCGAACAGACGTTAAAAGTTTTAAAAGTCGTTTAGCTTTTTTTTTCTTTTTCTTATGTATAAAGACCTCTTAAAAAGACAGCATGTCAGGAACCATACCAACATACAAAGCACTCTAAATAAAATAACAATAGGAGACTACAACAGACGGATAGACAGTCCATATCTTTCTGATACCTGCTGCATCAGAGAATTTCCCCATAGGTAAAAGTGAAAGAATTTAGGATGAGACTCAGTCTTGCTGTTTATCCCTGATTATAAGAGCAGCTCAGGGGAAGAAATCAGTAATCAGTGTGGAGTGTGTCAGTATTGTGTTGTGAATGCGAATAATAGTGCATGCTGTGGATGTGGGGTTTAGTTTTACTAATAACCAGAGCTTTTGCATGTGATATTGCATTTGAAGACTGGCCAAAGGTGTTTATGCATTATTCAATTGGTTTTGTTAATTGAAGACTTTGCATGTTTTTGTTCATCATTGTCATTGCATGTGGTTCTAATTTAACATTCATTTTATGGAACTGTTGGGGTTATGGGCTTTTTATTTAAGAAGATTTTATTCTGTGAGATATTTGGGATGGAATGCTGTTCATATGTTCTCTTCACACTGTCAAGGAGGGGTTTATTCAAAATAAAGGCTAAAATGTATATTTTGAAAAGCATCTGATTGTAGCTGTTTTTTTGTTGTTGTTTTTTCAGGTGGATCCGATACAGCAATATCAAATGTAAGTTAAGTTTTCATTATTTTCTTTTAATCAAACCACTGTTGTTCACAGAAATATGATCAGAGTAAGTGCACTATTGTATGTCGTTTAATCCATGATGCTGCTTAGTGTTTTGGGGCTTGGCTACAAAAAGATCTCTTTGGATCTTTGACAAGACAATGTGACACTGCAAGATCTTGGAAAGGACATCTGTGATATTTTACTTGACCAGTGTTTGGCTCCAATAATTATAAGAGTTTTCCACTTCTGTAGCTGCCCATTCCCTCGGTCACTACATCCACTGCACGCCACTCCTGGGACCAAGAAGAAGAGCGCAAACGACATGAGAAGTGGCAGAAAGATCAGGAGCACTTGCTGCAGGTGAACATTAAAGTATTTGTGTTGTTCATGCATTTGGCTTTGTCAAAAAATTAACAACATATTATTATGTAAAAATATATATATATATGCACGATAGATAGATTTGATAGAAAGTTTGAATGTAAACTAGTACATTTAATAATGCACACTGCTTCTTAAATCTATTTTGTATCTTTAAAATAAATTGACAACCACCGTAATAATGCATGTGGTAAAAGAGACTGCAATATGAAGTATCGGTTCATCAAAAGTAACTTTTTTCACAAGGTGCAGAGAGTCATTCACGCAAACACTAAACACCTTCATGGTAACAGACATGACACTTAAATAATGAAATAAACATTCATTAAACAATAGATGAAGGAACATAAACTTCACATGTACATGACTGATAACAAACATGACAAAACTATTAAGAAACATGATTATTTAAACAAAATTCTTTCAAATGTGGAGAATCACGCAGGGAATCCTGGGAATATCAGTTTACAGTTTTTTTTTTTTTTGTTGTTTTTTTTTTCTATAAATTATACGTTGATTTGTTCTTTTTTACTTCTAAAAATTACATGAAATGTCTGGTTTGATCTATAAAGTTTTTACATGTATATAGTACGGGAACTTTTAACCTATTAACTAATTATTATTATAATTTTTTTTATTATTATAATTTTTTTTAATATTGTTTTTACAATATTTTACAGTTCAAATTACCCTCATTTTTTAAAGTGTACTAATGTTTTGTTAATAAATGAAAAAAAAAAGCTGTGTAATTATGCATTTTGTAATTTTGCGGCATTGTTTAATTGTTTAATCAATGGTCTTTTCATTTTGTTTTCATCCTCTCTCCGTCCTGTTTTACTCTTGCTCAACGTGCTGCAGGAGAAGTACAAAAAGGACCAAGAAAAACTGGATGAGGAGTGGAGAAAGGCACAGAAAGACCTTGAGAAGGAGAGCTTCAAGAAACATCAGGAGGTATATGTAATTTTTTATTTATGTATTTATTCATTTAATACCTTGTGTTATGCAGGGAAGTATCTATGGATGCCTAAGCAAAAATTAGATTGTATCCATAATAGAATGTATATTCCAATAAATAAATGAATAAATACATACATATACATACATAAGATAATTCTGGAAAGTAACTGAATTAACACAATTTATTATATTGTATGTAAATGTATGTTATTTCACCTGTAGCTTAACCAGGGAACTTAACTCATTTCTTTTTAAATGGTACACATCTGGCAGATACTAGGGGTATGTAAGCGTATCACACTGTCACTGTCAAACACCAGAAAACAATCTTTTGATTACTGTTGAACAGGAGATGCTGCGTTTAGAGGAAGACAGGAGAAAAAGAGAGGAACAAGAGCGCCTTGAGGAAGAGAAGAAAAAGAGAGAAGAAGAGAAGAAAATAAGAGAAGAGGAGAGACTGCGTTTCGAGGAAGAGAGGAGAAAACGACAGGAACAAGAGCGCTTTCAGGAAGAAAAGAAGAAGAGAGAAGAAGAAATGAAAAAAAGAGAGCAGGAGAGAATGCTTCTAGAGGAAGAGAGGAGGAGAAGGGAGGAACAAGAGCGCCTTGAGGAACAGAGGAGGAAGAAAGAAGAGGAAGAGCGCTTCCTTCAGGAAAGAGAGAGGAATAGAAGAGAAGAGGAGAGGAGGCGACTAGAAGAGCAGAAGAGATTTCAGGAGCAAGAGTGAGTCATTTCAACATCATTACCTGGTTTCTCTTATGTTAATGAATGTCCCATCTCTCATTATCTTTGTTATACTGATATTAATGTATAATTTTCTCAAGCATGCATGTCAGTTTTATTTACTTCCAGAACAATAACAAGAATGGCACTGAATATCATGCTTGACAAATACTGCTTTAAAAACCAAAGTAACCCGACTAAATTAACATTGTTTCTGTTAGGGCTGGGAAGTATGACACTATAAATTTTGCACTTGCTTTTTATGCGTCAACCGATATGTATATAGTTAGAGCAATGAAGAAACATGTCATAATGCCAATAAAAAGAAAAAAAAAGGTTAAATGGATGGAAACAAAGATGTTATGATAAACAAAATTTATTTGCAGTAAACTGTAGCTGAAGTACAGTCACAGGTGTATGTATATTGTCTATTTTATAGCACATTCAAATGCGGCTTAATCAGTCAGAATTTAGAGTGTTATATCCATTTTATAATTAAATGATATAGTTTTACTCTCTAGTCTTTGTTATTGCATGATGACAGGCATAGCATTCATTTGCTATGACAAATCTTATCTTTTAAATAACCAAATAAGATAAAATGCCTTTCATTTATTGAATATTTAATTCAGTGAGTTGCCAAATACCATTACCATTTTTTTTAAACAATTTTAAGAAATTAAGAAACTAATGCTAATTACTAATGTTTTCTAATGCTAATATGTTTTAAAATTATATTTATTCCTGTAATGCAAAGCTGAATTTTCAGCATCATTACTTCAGTCTTCAGTGTCACATGATTCTCCAGAAATCATTCTAAAATGCTTATTTGGTGCTCAAGAAACATTTCATACTTTAAGCATTTTTCAGTATTCTCTGATGAATAGAAAGTTCAGAAGAACAGCGTTTTTTAAATATATATTTTGTAACATTATATTAGTGTTTCAGTGTAGAAGTAGTTTATTAATTTAGTCAGTTGTTTGTGAGTTTTATAGCACAAATAACTAAAGTAGGCCTATTTGGTGATACATGCCATTACTGCAATACAAAATACTCATGCCATTATTTAAGAATTTGGTCATACTTCCCAGCCCTAGTCTGTTTTTTTGACTCATGCATTATTAACCGTACTAATTTGTCTTCTGTTAATGTTGTTCAATCATGACTGTGTGAACATCTGCATGTCTGTGCTGATTCTGCTGTTTGGCCACAGTAAGGTGGACTACTTTGGCTATGCCAATGTTTACCCTCAATTATCCCACTCACACAGGTAACAGGACTGTTTGCACTCCCATTTGTGTTTAATAGAGTTGTAGATGAATGAAATGCTTTCAGGCTATGCATCCATACATGATTTATACATTGATAAGATCTTTCATCTCTATGTCTGTCAGACTGAGTAATCTAATTTCTTCCAATCTGGTTTGCAGATCCATTTCGAAATCTACTCCAGAACTTGATGAGGTTGCCAAACCAGATATTAAAGGTCAGTGCCGCTTTTTTCTGTTCCCCTAAACTCATATGTGTGTCTATTGTTCATTTAACCAATAAGGAGCCGCTGAGACATCATTATGTAAAGGATCGTGTCAGATTCCTCAAGAGTGTGTTGTCAGAGTGTCACACACTTTAAGGGCTGGAGTTAGACGGGTGCTGTAGAGTCTGCGGCTCTCTGCAGGTGTGTACGGCAGACACAGGGGTTTGGCAGGATGGCTGCTGGAAGAGGAACTGAGGAGAAAGAAAAACCCTCAGATCCAGAAAGAGCAGGCAGCAAGTGAGCTAGAGCTTGAGAGGAGAAGCATCCTCAATGCCATGAAATACAGAAACCCAGAGAGAGGTGGGCACGGCTCGACCCACACCGATCAATCAGCCCAACCAATCAGCTCTGCCTGATTTATGCAAATTTGACAGATGCAAATGTCAGCAAAATCATTTGTAATCGAGCCTGTGTCCACGTGATCAGTGTGCATTTGATTAAAAACTGTGATATAAAAACATTGGGGTCCAAAAGTCTGAGGCCACTAGTGGAAATGCTACATATATATAATATATAATTGTTTTATAATGATCTAATATATATTAAACTACTTTTTAAAAGTTTGATGTTAGTAATTTTCTTCAGTAAGTAATTAGTGCTTTTATTCAGCAAAGATGAATGAAACTGTTCGATAGTATTAGTACTTTTTCCTTGTTACAGAAATATAATTTCAAATAAATGTTCTTTTGAACTTTCTATTCATCAAAGATTCCTGGAAAAAGTATCAGTTTCCACAAAAATATTAAGCAGCACAATTAGTTTCAATGTTTGTTTGTTTGGTTTTTTGTTTAGTTTTTTTTAGCCCAAATCACCCTATTAGAGTGATTTTTAGAAGGTTCAAGAACATCTGACCATTTGTGCTGGTTCATTACCAGGTTTACATTATATTTTGAATCCCAGACATCCACTGCGGTCTCAAACATTCTGGCCCTACTATATATAATTACTTGAAGATGATCTGAAATCAATTACTCTTGCTCTGGATGTCTACCAAGTTTATTTACAACTTTGTCGCTTTGTTATTAATGGTCATTTTTGTCTGTTGTTGGCTCGAGCAGCGAGCGGTGGTCTGGGTGAGTTTAGTAGAGACTATAAGAAAGAGCCTCAGTCTCTGGCTGAGGTTGAGAGGCAGCAGATCATTCAGGAAATGAAGAAGAAGACTTCCCTGAACACAGACAACAGCTGGATTCGCCAGCAGAGCTCTGCCAGTGTCACTGCCAAAGAACAGATTGATCTGCCCATCAGGAGGTCAGTATTAGCCAACATTATTCTTATTTCATAATAAAATAATAAACAACTGGGATGCAATTGATGTGAGCTTCAAGCATAAACAATAACAAACTCACTTTGCTTGCAGAGGCGAGTCACTTGACAACCTCGACATGCCTCGTTCCTCTTGGAGTTCATCATGGAGCACATCTAACAACACCTCCGTACCAGACTACAGCCGGCCTCAGTCGTCCCTCTCTGGCTCCTTGTCCTACCAGAGTGGACGTCCAGGGTCTGCCACTATGCAGTCATCTCAGTCCATGAGCTCCGTCAGGCAGTCCTGGTCCCCATCTGCAACTACACCAGAGCCAGAGCCTCGAGTTCCACCGCGGAACAGGTATTCCTCACCAAGAGGAAATTGTCATTGTTCTCTAGAATTTTATGCTTTTGTAGATTCACAGACATTTTGCTAATGTGACTGCAGTTTAATATATTTTTGTTGACATTTAGTATGATAAACCATTTTGATACTGTCTTGGGCTCGTAAAATGAGAACCATTTGAGAACCACTGATTTAAACCACACCACCCATCCATTCCCATGAGTCTACCATATTCTTGCTGTATTCAAAATGTGTTCGCATCCCCACATGAGCCATTGTCTATGCAAGTCTGTGTTGTCGGCCTTCAGATGATGTTTTCTGTAATCTAGGTCAGTGAGTAGCAGGAAAATATGTTCACTCTGTAATACACCACTGGGCAAAGGAGCAGCCATGATCATCGAGTCCGTGGGGCTCTGTTATCATTTGAGTTGTTTCAAGGTGAGCATTCGGCTGCTTGGAGGTCAGGTCCAGCCTGACTTCATCAGTGACTAACCTGACTAATGTGCTCTGCCTGCTTTTACAATTATTTTAATCAGTTTGGTTTGTTGCCCCATAAACTCGATCAAAACGTCAACCCAGAGAAATAAATTCTAGCTTCTACCAGTTCTAGCTGCTTCATGGATAACGACACAGATAGAACTGCAATGTGACTTAAGACTCTCATTAATTTCTCTCAAACCATCAAAAACAAATCATGTGCATTCTAAAGGCTGGACTACATAAATCTGTTTCTGCCAAAACTGAAATATGTGTGATTTTGCTTCTATAACAATGTTGACTTATGAGAATTTTGATTGCATCTTTGCTAAAAAAAAAAAAACCCATCCCCATAAAAAAAAAAAAAAAAAAAATATTCTATAATATAAAATACATAAAGTGTGCTTGATTACAGAAGATTTTTAGATAATATTATTCTCCCTTGCAAAATATACCCAAATATATATATATATATATGTATACGTATATATATATATATATATATATATATATATATGTATATGTGTGTGTGTGTGTGTATATGTGTGTATATATATATATATATATATATATATATATATATATATATATACATTTGGGTATATTTTGCAAGGGAGAATAATATTATCTAAAAATCTTCTGTAATCAAGCACACTTTATGCATAATATTAACATGCAGTTTATGTGTCTGGATCACAGTGCTGGAGTCCCAGTTAAGTACACCAAATTGCAGTAATCTGCTGAATCTTCCATAAGTTTCATTCAAAATTGGAGTGTGCACCGTGCATAATCCATTTAGCATATTTATATCATAAATCGGATGCTAATACAGCAGACAAGTGTTTGTAAATAAATGATGCTATCAGTGGGTGTAATTCTTTCTTATTGAATTTCTTCCTGAATATATTGCAAGGCCTCTAACTTCAGAGCAGCTAATCTAGAGCTTAATCATTCTACTCATAATTCTCCAAATGCCAATCATTTGTATTTCATCTTCTCATTCATATTGCATTGTCCTCCTGCTAATCTTGTTGTCGGGTTATTTCTGGTCCTTTCGGCTGGTGTTATTACTTCAATTTAATATCCTCTTATACTGCTGCCATTGACCTCAAGCTAGGATTCTCTCTCTCACTCTTATATGGATGTGAGTGAACGATACAGCTTGACATGGAGGATTCCATCTTCCTAACAATGTGTTCTTTCATCTTACGTTTACAGTGCATTAACTGCAGGTCTGATTTGGGAGGCTCAGAAGCAGGAGCAGAAGTCAGAATACGAAACCAACAGCTCTATTGTAACACCTGCTATTCCCGACTCAAAAGTAGGCCACACATCTCTGCAGTATTTGTGGCTCAGTTACATAGATCACCAAGTGATTTCTTTAAGAATGATTTTTCTCTCTTTTCAGCTGCGCAGCCCACAGCCATGTGATCTCACTGTACTGCAGCAGATCGAGGAGGAACCAATCACAGACAAGGAACTGTAAACACTAGGAGCGTTTTGGAGATGTCATGAACATTGGGTGATTTAGTCAGCCTTGATTGTTCAGTGAGATTCTATTCTTCCTTTTTTTTAACTTATGAGAGGGTGAGATTCTGTCTAAGGTTCTGAGGTTATGTCTATTTGAAAGTATTAGAAACTGTTTGTACAAAAGGGATGTGCATGTACCTGAAAATGAACTATGCATTTAAAAATATAATTCATACACTGTCTTTTTCGTCATCACTTATTAAATATTGTGGTGACTTCTGGCTGGTTAACCGATATCTGTATGGTCCTGAAAGTGTTTATAGTAGTTAATAGAAATATGCAAATTTATTGTTTTTGCTTATCTAGGTTTCTCCTGCAATCATTTCTATATAAGGTTTGCTGACAAATATCCTTTTATTCAACTTCATCTGTGTGCTTTTTTGTGTTCTGATGGGAAGAGATGATTAAGGATAAATCCATTAAGAATTTATTTAAAAGTGGCATGGTTAGAAACAGCACTCATTAGTTATGTACTCTTTCGTTTGGTAGCATCTATTTTATGCATCTGAGCAATTTCTATACAGGGGGATACATTTAGGAACAAAAGCAGCATGCTCAGTAATTATTGTAAATAAAATTCTGAACTCTAATAGATTTCCTGAGTGTGATTTACTTGACTGATCTCTCAATAATCAGATTTTATTTCATTACTGCCTCCAAATGACATTGGTTTGACTTTCATAGTGTTTATAGCCTCATCACAGTCACAGGGGATTTCAATCCAATAACTTTTCCAATGGTTCATGTATTTTTATCGTACCGCAGTACTAAACTGAATTTCCCATTATTATACATTAACTGTATTTTTGTTGCAGTGGCCTAATAAGATTACATCTGCACACTGAAAACTTCTGTTTGGAATTCACTGCTAGTCCTGTAAAAGTGAATCTGATTTATCAGAGCTTCAGGAGCCTTACAATAATATTATTGTTCAGATTATAAGAAAGACAGAAAAAAAGGTTTTTTTTTATTATTCTCCAAACTTCTAATGGACAGCATTAGCTGTTTTTCATATCAATGTAGTACTGCCAAACAACAACCAAGTATATAAAATATAGCAAGTATACAAATATAACCATTATAAATAAATAATAATAATAATAAAAAAGCTTCAGATTGCCTTAGCTGCTTTCTGTCTCCCTCTGTGTATTTTGCTGTCTTTTTACTGTGCAGGGTACTTCTGGCTACAATGGCACTTACCATTTTAACAATTTTAATAACCCGAAGATAAAAGGTGATAGTTTTTTCCAGATATGGAACATCTAGACAGAGTTTCCTTCCAGCAGTTTCCCACTCAGATTTGTATCTTTAAACTTAATCCACAATTGATAACCTTCTCTATCATCTATAATGTAAAAATGTTGTTGGCTTTGTGGAAGTTTCCTATTTATTACCTAAGTAATTTTTTTTTTTCTGCCTAACTTTTTTTTTTTTTTTTACTGAATTTAATTGAGCTTTGGTTTTATTCATTTTTATATTTATTTTGCTACCCGTTTTGTTAAGTTTATCGTTCATTAGTCACATGGTATTTACAGCGCAGGTGATTGGCTCAAAAAGCAAAATAATGACGGAGTTCTGTTAGGTGGAGTCATGCGCTATCTGCCAGCGCGATGAAAGGAACCGTGCAGCTTTCTTCAGGTATTATAGACCCCTTGGCTGTATACGCAGTTTTAGTCGATTTCTGATTTCATGCACATCCTCTCACAACCCAAAACTTCGTCTACCAACGCTTCGGGATTCACCAGCAGAGAGTTTCTGATTTTCGTCGTTTCTAATTGAAGCGTAATCAGCTCATGGGGGCGCTGTAGGCATAGATGAAGAGTTCATTCATTGACCTGTGGAGCATGCATGAAGAGATGTTTGAAGTTCAGTTCAAGAGGTGCTACAAATGTCCTATCTCATATTCTGAGTGTCTAGTTTGGTGGGATAGAGGATTTCCACCTGCTCTCTGGACTGATGCTAATTTTAGTGCGTATTATTGATGTCAGCCATGTGTAGTTACCACAGTTGTTGGTTTTAGCTTCGCACTGGTCATCACTAAACTTCTCTTATCTGACATCTTCGCTCGAACACTGTGGAGAATTCTATTTAAAACCACTCGAAAGAAATTACGTTAAAATGTAAATACTATTTTGGTACAGTTCTTTTTATTTTACAGTAAGGCTCTTTAATGTAAGAAATATGCTTTTTATTCTTGTTTTTATTCTTATTTATATAGTTATTTTCCCTATCTGCTTTGTTTGATGTAGTGATATTTAACAATTATTTATATACGATTACAGTATTTATTCATATTTTGAATTAGCTTTCAATTTGTTTTCACGTTAATTTAGTTTGTATATGTAGCTTTAAATTGTTAGTAGTTTTATTCCTTCAACTTCAGCTTATTTTACATTTCTCATTTTCGTTTGTTTAAATGTTAAGTTTTGTTTTATTAAATTGTTTTATTACAATTACAGATAATAATTGTAATAGTTTTCCTTTTAGTTTCAGTAACAATAACACCACTGGTTTGATTCAAGGACAGTTACTGAAGTCATTTGCCTGCATCTCTACAGTTTTTAGTCAAATTATGATTAAAATAAAAGAAGTAAAAGGACATATTTGTATATAGGTTATGCCATTAAAAGTATTTGTCTGGTAGTATCATTTAAGTTGAGTGGTACTCTAGTTCAGCAAAGTGGTATTTGGAGATCTCAACATCTTCTAGAACATGGTGTCAAACTTGTATGCACTTGTATCTCATGATTGCTACTTTCAAGTTTAATTAATTTTTTTAGTTTTTTGGGACTTACTACTTTTACTACTTTTCTTGTCTGTGCCTTTTCTCAAAAATATGTTCCTGTGTCAGGATAAGCAGAAGCTTCTTCTGGCACTTTGAGAAGGATAGTTCTAGGACCTTTTGATGAAGTGAAAGGAAATCCAAGTTATTTTCTGATGTGTCCCGGACTGTAGCTCTAGGCAATTTGGATCGATTAAAGAAAAATAATGTTCCTGCTCTGTCCTGATGTTTTGAAGACAAACATACACTTGCTTTTTATTCAGCTCATATTTAATTTTTCAACACCTCTGTATGCAGAGATCCGTTTGGATGTTATAGTTATACTGTTTTAGGCAAATTGCAGAGCCAGTTGAGTTTTTCCTGCTTTTTTCCTATTTTTTTTCCCCCCATGGCTTGGTATTATCAGCATTTATATGCAGGAGGCTCTTGTTGTTTCGTGGAGGTGGGTAATATGGTTATCAACTGAAGTGGCCATTAAACCAGCACTTCGTAACCTGGCAGTAACATGCAGTGCAACCCTCAATCAGGTTTTTAGATGCCGCATACTGTAGTTTCTCCTCCGCACTTTAGAGCCAAACACACTCATGAGAGGTGAGTGGACACCTGACTGAAGTGGATGAGGGAAGGATTCTTTCAGGTGTGAGAATCAAAGGGATTTTTTTAAATGGGGCAGACCCACTCTCTCTCAGTCAAATGGAGATTTGGTGTGAGGGTAGAAAGTGATTTCATTTTTTATGTCAAGCCCTAAGGCGAGTGCGATCACTGCAGGCACTGATTTCTAATTTCCCTTGATGGCATACTTCAAAGATCCAGTCTATACTTGTCTTCTATCTTACTGTACCGCTCTGTCTAATGCTTGGCCTCCAATGAAATGAGCTGGCGTTTTCATTTTACGTAGCATGGAAAATGTTTCACTGCTCATGAATGATAAGGTGGCCACAGCTGGAGGACGCAGATATGATTGAAGGTTTATGCCAAGAAGATGTTTTCTCTCCTGCTGTGAATTTAGCTGCCATTGTGCTGTATTAGGCATGGAGGGGAATATTAAGTTGTAAATTAGTCTTCTGTTTTCACCGTAAATTATTTTGGAGATTAAGTATGGGATGAAGTTTAGGGTGTATTGGAGAATTAGATTTGCAAGCAGATTTTGATTTAGACACAATCACACTTTTAATATCCTAAAAGGGCACATTTGCACTTGATAAATCAAATTATGTTTTTAATCTTATAGATCGATGCTTATCAATTTATAAAAGTTTATAAAAAAACACATCCACATATTCCAGTGTCACCACATGCAATTTTCATCCATCATTACTTAGCCTAATTAATGAGAGCTCTTCCAAGGCTGAGCACTTTTTAAATAGTGACCCTGGGCCACAAAACCAGTCTTAAGTGTTCATTTTTCGAAATTGAGTTTTATACAGATTTTGAAACCTTAATAAATTAGCTTTCCATTGATGTATGGTTTGTTAGAATAGGACAATATTTGGCAGAGATATGAGATACAACTGTTTGAAAATCTGGAATCTGAGGGTAAAAAAAAATTCTAAATACTGAGAAAATCACCTTTAAAGTTGTCCAAATGAAGTTCTTAGCAATGCATGTTACTAATCAAAAATAAAGTTTTTATATGTTTATTTTAGGAAATTTACTAAATATCTTTACTCAATATCCTAATGATTTTTGGCATAAAAGAAAAAGCAATAAATTTGACCCATACAGTGTTTTTTTTTTTTGTTTTTTGTTTTTTTTTTTTTTTGCTAAAACTATACCCCAGCGACTTAAGACTGGATTTGTGGTCCAGGGTCACAATTTTCCCTCTACATGCACTTGACCAGAATGCCATTTGACTGCTGTTCTGAATCAGGTAATACAACTGTTAATTCTGGATTTTATTGCTGAAGTGAAGAGTGTTGTCCGATTGTCTGAAACCAGACCAGAGGATTTGAGCAGTGATTGGAATGAGAAGTGATTAATTGTTTTGTTTTGTTTTTTAATAGATGGATCATTGGTGTGTTCTCTAACTTCAGGATGACTTGGAATGAAATTTCTCTTCAGAATTATTAATATTGTAGTTCTACATTGAGAATTTGGGCATTAAATTTTAATTTTAATGACGCCGACACTGAGTTGTCTGGCATATACCATTGGTTAATAACTTAAAAGCTTTGAATAAAAGTATTGAAAGGCTATTGAAATCATTTAAGAAATGGAAACAACAAAATTTATACATTTTTACTTTAATTTTTTACTTTGAAACTCAACTGTTGTGCTCTGCTACTGGTGAGTACGATCATTTTGGCTTCAGTTTTTACAAAAAGAAATAAAAAATATGACAATTACAAGTGTTTACAATAAAATAACCACCAGTCCTGAGGGTTTATAAAAATGTGAATCTGGGGTTTTTATTGGGTCCATAGAGGTTTCTTTTAAAAACGTTGATTATTTGTTCTCCATAGATTTCTGAATCATCCTTTTGTAGGTGAATGCATTTCTAGCTCTGCATCATGACATAATTCTGGTGGGTGGCTTTTGGTTGATGTACAGTACTTGGCAGAGAGTTACATCATGTTCCTTTCTCGTATGATTGCGTGTGTCATGGGAGAGTTACCAGGTGCAAACAGTCATGTCTTTAGTTGAAGGTTCAGCGGGACTTTATTCAGATAAGGTTACTAAATGATTCTTTCAGTCTGTACATTTTGTGGCTATGTATTTGTTGTATATTTTTATTCATTTCTTTTTTCTCATGCTCAGTCCTGACCTTTTTAAAAACATAGAATCAAGAGGACTAAAGCTACTGTGCTGACAACCATACTGTAACCCGACAAATCAAATATAGAATATCCTCTCATTATTTCCTTTTCCTTTAGAATGACGCTAATCAAAGTGCAGTTTAGCACCATAGAGGAGCAGTGGTCCTTGACTTTAGCTAGACAGATGCTGACAGCTTTGTGTGAAGGGCAATGAAGTGCACATGATATCAGATCAGATGTTTTTGGGACTGATGACAGCTAATATGTCGCAGGGAAGAGAAAGGACAAATGTAAGCTAGGGAGAGCCTTGTTCCTTAAATGAACAAGGTTGAAGAATTTGGATTATAGTGTAAGATCAATATTGGAGATCATTTAATCATAATGTGTGGAAGATTTTTTTGCTGTTTGTTTATATGATGGATTTGGCAGCTTTTATCACACATAAATGTGACCCTGAACTACAAAACCTTATGTGTACTGGACTATAAGTCTTAAGTGTAAGATATACAGTATTTACATGAGTAAATTTACAAAATATCTTAATGGAACCTTAATGATCCTTACTTAATTATCCTATTTTTTTAGGCATAAAAGAAAAATCTATAATTTTGACCCATACAATGTTTTTTTTTTTTTTTGGCTATTGCTAAAAATAAACCCCAGTGACTTAAGACTGGTTTTGTGTTTGAGAAACTCAATACATACATTGGAAGGTTTATTTTTATCCTATATCTTTAAGTGACCTCAGATCCTCTAAAGATGGCAGTACGTTGATCAAGTGTTCTGGTTGGTGACGCAGCTGTTGTCATAGAAACAAATGCATGGGCTTAGAATGGAGGTGAGCCAAGGTATTATTTCTAACTGGTTTAAAAGACACAGGCTTCTCTTAGTCTGCAACCACTGTGAAATAACAGGAAACATTAAAGCCTGTAATCATAACTCAAAGTTTGGTTTGAGGCTATCTTATTCTTCTTTGCAACGTTTTACACTTTTCAACTTTTGGTAACACGCTTATGTTCTTATACTTCTGATTAGAACAAGGAATCCATGAATACTGGTTTGCCCAGTGGATTGAATGATATGAATTTTACATAGTTTCCTCGTACTTGAACATTGTAGCAGCTGCAAGCTGGCAAGATGGGCAACAGAGCAGCACAAATCCTCCTCCTCAGGTGGTTCCTTAATCACTGCTGTGAATATGTCAAGCTACTTTTAATCACTTGAATGTTGCATACCATTTGCTACTGTGTCTCATGGTAAATAGTGCTTATTTAGACCATATCTAATAGTGTTCCCTTTCATAATATGTTACCTGTGGTGATTTTCAGTTCCTTTATGAAATATAACTGCTTTTATTTCTTGCATAACTTGATTTCATTTCAAATACCTGCGGCCAAACTTGCTACTAAATGCAAATTCGTTTTTCAATGATAGTCAGAACTGCCCAGGAGTTTTCCTTTACATTTATATACTGTAAAAATAAAAATAAGAAAACATTTACTGTAAATTAACCGTTATGCGCTGTTCAATGTTTTAATGCCTTTAAAATATATATACTTAACATTTAAGTATCAGGCTGACAACTAGTGACGTTCCCTATATTATTAAAACTTTGTAATACACTTAAACTTAATGACATAATTTTAAAGTTGCATTTACTTTTTACTGTATTTGGGGTCTCAAAGACTTCTACTAGAAAATAAGTAGAACGGAAGTTAAATAAGTTAATTTCAAAATCACTGTTACTATTATTTTTTATATATTTATATACATACACTAAACATACGTTTTATCACCCTATTTGTTTCTTATTGAATGATCTGATTTCTTCTCAAAGCAGTAATGATTCCTCTCTGATCTCTGTACATTCAAACTTTTTCATAACCCTTTTACTCAGTGATGCTACACGTAAAATGTATTTAATCTTCTTATAAAAGCATTAGGTGAGTCTCAAATTGCATAATGATCCAGCATTCGATGACATTTTGTATCATAAATAGTGCGAGTAGTGTGTTCACAATGAAAATTCCCAAAAGGAAAAGTGCATTTTAAATAACTTGATGGTATACTTAAATAACAAAAAAAAAAATAACAAAAGTCTATAACGTTGGACACTTCATGCACTCAACGGTCTTTAATCATGTAGCAAAGGGGGTGGGGCTGCCAGACTCCATTTATGAATGACAAAATTACCCTAATATAATAATTAATACTCTACATGGTTGAATACTTAGTCTATAAGTGGATAGTGGATCATTTGGGATGCAGCTATTGTTAACCAGTCACTGAATGAATTGTTATCCAGTCACTGGAGAATGAATGTCATTTTCCCCTGGCGGAGATTCTGTTTTTGTCTGTCTGATGCCTATGCAATATCATAAATGGCACAGGACCACAAAACCAGTCTTAAGTGTAAATTTTTCACAATATTTGCCCGAGATACAACTATTTGAAAATCTGGAAACTGAGGGTGTCAAACTATTTAATCCTGAGAAAAAATGCCTTTAAAGTTGTCTAAATGAAGTTCCTACCAATGCATATTACTTTTTCAATTATTACGTTTTGATATATTTATGGTAGGAAATTTACAAAATATCTTCATGCACATAATCTTTACTTAATATCCTAATGATTTTTGGCATAAGTCTGGTTTTGTGGTCCGAGGTCACGTAGCATTTTAAGCAATTATGGTAAATTACCCTGTAATTCACCTTTACAGATCTATGTTGGTGATAAATTACAAGCAGCAGATTGATTTTAGAAGTTTTGTACAGAATTTTCATAACGAGACAGTGGCATCTTCAACAAAACAGAAATACAGCAACCCTGTGATATAGTAGCTGTTATCTTCCGCTTGCCCCCTTGACTGAAGGGCTTGAGGGAATCGAGCAGTATCTGCATCCGAGGAAGACCCAAGGGAAGGAATGATGCCAATGCTCACTCTTTGCACAGCTTAGCTTGTTTGTTTTGGAAGAATACTGATAACCTCTTCATCTCAAAAATGGACAATGAGAGTCAGACTTCCAAATAGTTATTAACCTTTTCTTTTGTGTTCTATATTACACTGTGCTTATATACACAGTTTAGATTGGCATATTTTTAACTGCTGTGGAGTGGAGGTACAATGAAGTAGATAAGGATTATTTAGCTGTTCTCATTGTTTTTTTTTTAGCCTCATTACAAACTATAGTTTAGTTGACACAATATTCAAACATTTGGGGTCACTAATATTATTTATTTATTTATTTAAAGATTATTTCTACATTATTAAAATCACTATTTTTATGGTAATGATTTTATTATAATGATTTTTGAAGGATCATGTGTCACTTAAGACTGGAGCAATGCTGCTGAAAATTCAAGCTTTGCCAGCACAGAAACAAATTATATTTAAAATGAATCAGACAGCTGCAGTGGAAGGGTCTTTTGATTACACGGCGCTTGATGAATTTCAGGGATATTTTTTGTTGCCATAAAATCAACTTGCATTCATTCACTTTGCTCTTAATTCAGTTTCATATTGTTTCATCCTAAATCACACCATTGCAGATACTATGTAAATGACTTTTTGTATCTTGTATTATTGTATAAAATCCATCCAAATTACATCTGAGTGCCTGTTATAGAATTGAAAGAAATGAAAAAAATGAAAGACATTAAAAATAAGCCATGCCAGATTTGAACAAATCCCAACATCAAATTGAGCAAAAATCCACAGTTGTGAAAGGTTTAATGATTTGTATTATATTTTGTCATATTTGTTGGTCTCAAAATTTGGGATGGCAAACTTCAAATTGTGCACATCTGAGGGGTCCATCAGCAGCCGAGCAACTGCCACTGGGATAAATGTGAGAACTAAGAGATAGCTTTAGAAATATAGACCTCCTTGGTTTTCACCGATGTGAGTGACAGATGTTACTGTAAATTATCAATATCAATCTCCTGTGATGCATTTCCAATGAGGAGGATAGGTCATCAGCATATAATCCTCAATTAAATAGCTACCAACTGAGTCCACAGCTGTACAGGTTGCACCTTATTGACAATGCCACCCCCTACCAAGGCCAGTGGCCGAACCAGATCAATAGACTTGCCTGTGTTGGTTGAGGAAAACTGCACTCGTGCTGCCATTTACCCCCAGCATGGTGAGACCCCTGCTGCTAAAGTGAGATAAGCAGATGAAATGAAGGATGATGGGGCACTTTGCAGGCCCATCCTGTGGAAGTGTGTCTTGTGAGCATGTTCAGTGATTAAACCAGACCTCCTTTTGTGTAAGTAAAAGAAGAAACGATTCCTCTCCTCACTTTCTCAATGATGGTAAACCGATCTTCTCTTTGAATTTATGTGGACCGTTAACATTCTGAAACACATCTTTGTCATCTTTTGAAAATTCTTTTTCTGGTAGAGTAAGATCACAAACAATGGATAAAGAATGCATGATGCAGAGTATATTTTTGAGTTTTGAATACTATAAATTATGCTAAATAAATTATTATTGTTAAATTAAAATGAAAAAGCTGTACATTAATTTAAATACATTTTTTAAATGTTATTTCCGGTTCTTAATTCTGATTGGTCAAACTGCATTCTTAGAGTTTCTATATAAGAGTCTAATCGAGCACAGCGTTAGTTCAGTCAGGCCACGGAGGCATAGCTCCAATCACTACCATTCTCCAGTTAGACATGGGACATATATACATGGCACTACTGCACGGTAAATATGCTCAAATGGCTCGTAACCCTCTCTCCCTCCCCATTATAAGCATGAGCATATTACCGTGCACCTTCTGGTTGTCGTTTCTTTGTTTCAGATCACTAAGGCTTTAAAGTCTTAGCGGCCATGGACCTCACTGCTGAGAGACACTCATCTTCATGACCAGGCTCCCACTGCTACATCTATACAATTACCACTGTTTGCTTTTAAAGACATTTATTAATTGTTTTAATTGTCATGTATTTCCAAGCTGATGGTTCCAGGGGGTTAATGTTTAAACTCTTGTATGTTCAGTTACTTTGTGAGCAAGAACCCCCATAAGGAACCATACCGCCAAAGATAAGTTGTGTTCAATAAACTCAAGTAACTTGTCAAAGTGGTCCTGTCTGAAATGCTGTTTATGTCACTCCACTTGTCTGTGTTAAGTCTATTCAGTGGAGTCTGTGCATGATTAATGGAGAGTTAAGTGATTCTTTCTGCAGGTTATGTTGTTATGCGAGTAGGTGCTGACAGATGACTTGATATTTTTCATGAGTCATTGAATCATTCACTCCAACAAGTTTGTTGGAAAACTTTGCTTCATTCAGTAATGGAACAGGTGATTGTCTTCATTAGTGAGTCATGGAATTGTTCACTTGATTTGTTCAAAAACTTTCATTCAGTAACAGGAGAAACTGAATCAACTGAACCGTTTACTTTGCAAAGTGATGCGTGATTTAGAAAAGTGCCAATTGCAAATGTTTTCTAAAAAGTGATATCTATTAAATACAATCCAGTACCATTTGAAATGGAGTGTCTGTAATCATTTATAATTTGTAGGGCTTGTTTTCTGTTCATAGTGTCTAAAATGTAATGTACTAAATAGTACTTTATCAATTGTAAACTGTGGGTATATAAAAAAATCACCCCCTTTTACAATAGTCACATTTTGTTGTTTTAAAGCCTAAGTGACTATCTTTAAAAACAGAATTACTGAGTTGGGAAAAATATCTCCCCCTTGTGCCAGTATTTTGTTGAACCACCTTTTGCTTTAATTACAGATGGGGTATGTCTCTACTAACTTTGCACATCTAGACTTTGCCATATTTGCCCACTTTTGCAGAACTGCTCAATGTTATTTCAATTTGATGGTGACTGTTTGTGGACTGCAGTCTTCAAGTCATTCCACAGATTCTCAGTTGGGTTCAAGTCTGGGCTCTGACTTGACCATTCAAGGACATTCACCCTTTTCTCCTTCAATCACTGTGTGGTTAGTTCTGCTGTGTGCTTTGGGATATTGTCATGTTGGAAGATAAAACTTCATCCTTTTGACAACTTTATGGTGGAGGGCAGCAGATTTTCCTCAAGAATTTGACAGTATTTTGCCCCATCCACTCTTGCTCCAGTGCTCCAGTCCCTGCTGCAGAAAACAAAAACACCTCAAAACAGAAAATTACCACCTCCATGCTTTACTGGAGGAATGCTGTTATTTGGATGGTGCCAAATAATTTAATTGTAGTCTCATCTGCCTCAGAATCTTCAATGTGTGTTTTGGCAAAGCTCAGTCATGACTGCATGAGGCCTTTCTTGAAGAGTGGCTTTTTTCTTGCAGCCCTCCCATGCAAGCCACATCTGTTGAGAATTTGTGATATTGTTGTCAGTGATAGTTGTCTAGCTATTTTATCCAGTTTGGAGCGACATCCTGATCCGGTGAGGGTCTGTGTTGTACCAAATTATTTCCACTTCTTAATAATAGATTTCACTGTGCTTCTAGGAATTGATAAAGCCTTTGAAATTATTTGGTTTCCACAGCAGGAACTTTCCCTCAGGAACCAGGATCTAAATAAAGTTCCAGAAAAACAATTGCCCTGCACACAAGGTAGTACTTTTTCAAACTTTCGGTGTTGGGATTTGGGGGCTGAAAATGCTGATTGTTTGAGTTCACGCAGCATTTGGATTGGTTGACTCTATGCAGCATTGTATTTCAACATATTTCAACATGGACATCTCTGAGCTTCTGAATGCCATAGTTAAAATTCTGCATAACACAGACCCATCTGGAGCTATCTTGTTGGCATAATCATAAACCCAGCATCTGAAATGGAATGTTAATCTAGATTTGCATTTCAAAGAAAAGTCACCTTTTTTTCTGAGTACAATCAATATTGCATGCATAAATGTGATAAGATCCGTTACAGGTTGCTATAATTAGCCAAGATTCAGCCCTAAAATATTATCCCTTTAACTGAAATTTTATGTCAAGTGACAAAATAGATGGCAAATACATTATTTAACTCAGTATGAAAAGACATACTTTGTTCTTGCTGAGCTATATTCAGCAGTGGCATCATATTAGAAACTGTGAACATCTGTAGTTGATACCATATTCCATAAAAACAGATCTCATAGTTTATGAATCAGATAATAAACTGCCTCCTCAGTCAAGTAATAAATAATGCCATAATATTATTAAGATGTATTAACTTGCAAAAGCAATTCACATGAAGATTGGTAGTAATTTTACAAGAAAATATATGATCACTATGAAATGAATCAATGTTATCATGATGTTAATTAATTTGGATAATTTACGGCCAATACAGAATACAGTTAAGCCACATTTTCTTGCATGAGCACATTTTATTTGACCATATAACACAAGTTCACTGAACACTGTGTCCTCTTCTCTCAAATAGAATTACCAAGAGGAATACTACTTGAAGGAAGGATTATACTCCTCAACACAAGAGGAACCGGAATTTTCCAAATTCAATTGAATCCTGCACTCAGACAAATGAACATTAGTTTAAAATAATGGCAGAAGTAAACATCAGTGACCATGCAAAAAAAATAATGATGTCTTGTCTGTATCCATATAAACAATAGCTTTATCTCTCAGTGAGCCACTGAGATGGAAGACACTGAAGTGATGGATAATAGCAATACCTTACACTCTTTGCTAAAACAGGCACACACTCACATGTAAATCCATGTGCACATCTACAAACAAACACACATATAAGCGTAACTCTACCTGGGTTGTCTTTCATAGAATTAAATAATTGAACTAATTACTCAAATTTAAAGATATAAAGACATTTGGTTGAGTTAAAAAGACAACTTCCTCAGTATTGGCTGTGCTTTTTCATTGATTCAGAAAGGCTGGTCTTTGTTCATGGGAATCTTCCAAAAACCCAGTTATTTCCTGATAAACATAGGCAGGACCATTTGAAATGCACTGGACTGTAGAAAAATGAAGGTTTGCAGCATGAAAGGGATGTGCAAAGTATGAAAAGTGGTTAAAAGCATATCCAATGATATAATGTAAATTTTTTTGAATGGAAAAACGTATTTGAAATGCATTCTGGTTTTATGTGCAGCTCACAGTCCCGGTATTCGGCATCAACTGAATGTGTGCACTGAATTGATATCTGCATATTAAGGATAAGGAACTATCTGCCAACAATATTATTATTAATACTGCATTTCAGCTGAGATGAAAGAAAGAAGTAATGCAGAAATATGCACTGCATTTCACCAGACGTGAAAAGGCAGGGAGCATTCATATGAACAGAAGGTGAATATGTCCATGTTCCCCAATGGTACTGCGATGTTTGATTGACTTTATTTGAGTTTTGATCACCTGAAATTAAAGAGTAGTGTTACTATGATCAATAACAGAAAAGGCAATACTTTTTATTTGACAGACAGAATTCAGCTTTCCCTCTAGGAAACAATCCATCGACTACTTCTTGATGAAGATAGGTAAAATGATTACAGGGTTGTTTGATGCTGTGCTTGGGCTTTTTCCTTTTCCACTTAGATGCTTATTGGCCTTTTAAGACCTGTATTGATCATTGTAATCCACATATCTCTTAAACAATGGTTAATATTTCTAGAAGTACATCAGTAACAGTGATATTTTAAATTGGTTTCGCAAAAATAAATGAAGATATACAGGAACATTAAG
Source organism: Carassius auratus (assembly GCF_003368295.1). Classification (NCBI taxonomy): domain Eukaryota; kingdom Metazoa; phylum Chordata; class Actinopteri; order Cypriniformes; family Cyprinidae; genus Carassius; species Carassius auratus. The sequence goes on from NC_039276.1 coordinate 17,029,724, forward strand.
ACAAGTAACTGCAGGTGAATAGAATAAACATTAATTTTACAGATATCACCATATACATCCCACTGTTGTTTAATCACAGTGCATTAAGATATTCACTTTTCTGAAATGTTATATTTGATTATGCAAATATGGCATAATTTAGTCAAGTATGCATTCATTTGCATACATTCCCAGAACAGAAGCAAGGTTCAAAATTCTTGTTTGTTTTGTTGCCGAGCTACAGAGATTTTGGAAATCACTATTCATCACCCCATACATCAGAAAATACTTTCAACAGCCAGAAATAAATCCCTGTCAATAAATCAATAAATGCACACTTTATTTTAGGGTCTCTAAAGTAGTTGCTTATTAGCATGCATATTACTAGAATATTAGCCATTTATTAGTACTAATTATTACATATTAATGCCTTATTCTACATGACCTTATTCTACATCAATAATCCTACCCAATACCTAAACTTAACAACTACCTTACGATTAATAAGGGAAAAGTGGTAGTTAATAGTGAATAAGTGTTTCCTATTCTAAAGTGTTACCAGAATAAAATGTTAGGTCAGGTAAATTAGGTATGAGGATATATACACAAGGATAAAATGTTTACTTTCAAATAAAACCATAAATATATGTAGAAAACATATCATTGTGGCGTGGCTGACAGAGAAGTGTGTAAGCTGCCTGCGTTCAGCTTATATTCACCAAAATGGCACTACAATGATGTGGAGAGACTCAATTTCCATAAATTAAAAGTCAATTAAAATTCCAATTAAACTCAAATTGTTGCATAAAGTCATTATTTTTGTGATATTCCCGTACAAAAGTTATTCTCATTGCTTCATAACGTTACTGTTAAACCACTGATGCAAAATGGATTATTCTGACGATGCTTTTCATACTTTTCTGGACCTTGACCTTGTATTTTACTTGGGTGTCTGGGACAGTCATAAGCCTCCTGGTTTACATCCAAAATATCTTAAATTGTTTTCCCGAAGACGAACAAAGCTTTTACGGGTATATAATAATGATAATAATAATGAACAGATGTGTTTTTCATCAAGATCACATTGCCTGTGTGAGCTTAGTATCCAATGAGTAACCCAACAAATTTTAACATTATACCGCTCAAAGGGTTGGGTCAGGTTTTTTATGTTTTTACGTTTACATTTACACTTTTTTTTTTACTGTTTTTGAAAAATATCTCTTCTGCTCACCAATACTCCATTTATTAGATAACAAAACAGTAATATTTATTAATGTTAATATTCATTAATAATGATATTAATATATTCATATGTAATTTATTAATGTGATGGCAAAGCTGAATTTTCAGCATCATTACTCCAGTCTTTAGTGTCACATGATCCTCCAGAAATCAGTCTAATATGCTGTTGCTTGTGCTCTTTTTGTGGAAACTGTGATACATTTTACATACATTTTCTTGCGATAAAGGGTTATTTGTTGAGTAGAAATAGAATATTAAAAAGAACATTACATTATTTTAATTGAATGACAATTGAATGGTATTACAGATTTAAAAAAATGAATGATGAGAGTTTGAGAGTGTTTTTTTGATTTGTGATTTGTGATGTGATTTGTAATTCATGTAATACAAATGCAAAGACTGAATATTATGAAAAAGGAATATTATGTATCTATAGTTTTTGTAGTGTTTATAGTTATTTCAAATGAAAATGACTACAAGCGTACAAGACTTTCCATTAAGATCTCGTCTATGTTATGTAACTTGTGCAGTATGTCTGTTCCATACTCCATAATGACTCTTGTGCCAACTGTCAGAAGATCTTTCTATCAGGAGCAGAAGACACTGCTCCCTCACAACGTCATGAGAGAATAAGAACATAACTATGTGTTTATGGAAAACACAGACTCACTGTTTTGCATAACACCTGTGTGAAGTGTTAATTGTAAGTAGATTAAAGATGAGACTAGGTTCATGCCAGCCCAGTGGTTTTTAGAAGGAGCTTTGGATGTGGAAGGAAAGCAGGTCACTACAAAAGTGGCATTCAAAACTTTTCAATATTGAATTGAAGTGTCCTTCCATAATGGACATTTTAATTAGCTACTAAACTTCAGTTTGCAAGGAGAGCCTTGGAAAGTCAAATTCACAGTGCCAAATTCTGACATTTTTAAAGGTCACTGGTTGGGATTTTTTAATTTCTTAAGTATAGACAGCTTTTTAGATGAATGCATGTGTGCGTGTATTCATTTCAAAATTATATAAACCATCAGTTTCATAGTAATACATTTTTAATTAGCTCATTATGTTTTTTCGTTTGATTTAACCTTTTTTTTTTTGCTTACTTCAATGAGAAAACAATGTAATTGTATTAGATTCCATTACTGCATAATTGCTAACACTTTTATCATTGCAGATTTAAATTGACCCCCTCACATTTAAACAAAGTGCTATGAAATATCTGTCAAACATTATTTTGTTTTTATTTTATTGAATGTGATTAATCCATTGTGTAATAATAACTTAATATAATATTGCTAGATTTTTAACCATGACTTAAAAAGTAATGTAAAGGACATACAGTATTAGTTTGTATCTAGCGTGTTGAATGCACATTAGCACAAACGGAAACACAAGGAAAGGTTGTGTGTGCTAGACTGATTACATTAAAACATGAAATCATTGAAATTTAAAGAAAAATGTTTCCCCATTCTGACCACAAAATCTCTTATTTGTACATATACCAGGATGATAAAAGCTAACTTTCAGTTACTCGTTTGAATGGTTTTTTTATCTCTCTCTTGTAAACATTTGTAGAATCTTTTGCGTGCCAAAACAATAAGCTTTCCAATTTTTAAGAACATTTTAGGCAATTATAATTTCTGCTCAGTGAAAAGATGCTGTCATTCTTGTCAAGACTATAAATCCTATAATTGAAATCTGTTGTGTTGGATCTTTTCTGATGTTAAACAGACACATTGTACTGACTTCACTGAAAAGAAATGGTGTACAAATACTAAAAACATCGCTCTGCATGCAATTTCTACATTACACGTCATTCAAAACATGAATCCCTCTCATGCATTTTTCAGTCACAGCTGAATAATGCAGGAGTATATTAAACACTACAACTCAATTTGCTGATGAAAGACTAAAATATATAGTTTATTGAAAGAACTACATCAAAAACACCACCCCACCCCCCCCCCCCCCAAAAAAAAAAAAAGAAAAACTATTTTACAGTTTAAAAAAAACACTACTTCATTTTTGTGTATACAATCTATAAATCAATCACAATGCAGAAAAAATGACACATCAATGGGGGTGACACTCTAAAATATCAAGAGTGCAAAACTAATATAAAATATACATATATGAACAAGTGTGACTGTAACACAAAGCATGTTTTTGCAGTTAAAATCAATAATTCAGAAGACTCAAGTAAGAGGTTGAAATCAGATTGATTTAAATATGATAAAGCATTCCTGTTCATTGTTGTCAGAGTTTTGTTGAATTTTGATATTATGTATAACAAAATGTCTTTCTGTGTTCATGTTCCACTGTAGTAAAACTAATGCAGAAACTGACATTTCAAACCAACATAAAAAAAATGTACAAATCCACAACTTCGTTAAAAATAAATATTTACGTCTAAAAACAACTAGAGAATTTATAAGCATTTTTATATAGATCTATAAACTACTATAATCTAGTGGCTAAACCATGGAACTGCTGATGTTTTTATTTTTTTACTCCCACCAAATGGCACTAATCTGCCTTTTAAAACAAAAAAATATTTTAAAGGCATCGTCTCTATTTTAACATGAAATACTGCCATAATTGGAAAGTAATACAAATTATTAGAACAGCAATAAATTGTTTTTATATTATTATTATTATAAAATATTGAACATAAATATAAAAAATAGTTACATTTCAGGTTTTGTTCACTTTCGATCGCGAACAACACCAATATGACCCCCAAATGAACAATACCATAGGGTTAATGTAAGCAAAACAGTTGGACAACAGATCATGATCACCTACATAAAGATTTGCTTTATGTTTTTGTCACAAGGAATATTATGCGTTAAAGTTAAAGGTTTTTTTTTTCTCCAGAAGTGTAAAAGCCAATACATTTTCAAATATATAAAATTTGCACTTCACTTAACACTCTCCTAGAGAAACAACCAAGCTGTGGAATGAGCGCATATGTCCCATCTGAGAGGACTGGTTCATTTTAACTAAGAATATTATTTCAATAATCACTTTTTTGTGTCTGAAGTCAGTCTTGTGGTATGTTTTGTTACGCAATGGTTTGATCTGATTTTCTAAGAAAATAAAGGTTTTCCAGGAGAACAAAGAGTATGCTGGAGGCTGGAACAGCATGAGGATAAAGGTCTCTGCACTTTCAAAGATATTCAGAAAGGGTCATCTGTCTGCTGCAATACATGAATCTGATCCTGAATTGACGTATGTAAGTGAATCTGTTCATTTTTCGTCATCATCTGAAGCTTCTCCAGAGTTTCATGATTTATATATACTTATCTACCTGACTGCTATCTGACGCAGTGAACAACCAAATTCGCCTCTGACTCTGACCTGGGCTTCATGACAACTACACTTTTATTATTTTGAGTCTTACCTCACAAGCAAATTCTTCAAGGTTCCCCTGAGAGGCTGAGTGTCCAAATCACATGAACTAACCAATGGGGTGCCTAAAAGTTAAGTTCTTGGTCTCCTTATATATACTGTACATCTTCACTTGGCCCAATCATGAAGGCACATGGGTTTTACTATCCCTGCGATACAGACAATACACAACTGCACCTGTTGTTTTAGTGGCAAAAAATTGCATACTTGTGCGTTGAAAAAATTAATGGAAACTTATATACTGAAGACTAGTGAGTGGAAGGATTTTCAATCCCAGTATTTTCAAATAATTCCTATCCCAATTTATATGTAATGAACAGAAATTGTAAATGTTTTAGTATATATTGTTGAATGCAAATGCAATAGAGGACCTTAAACAGAGATACCCATTCTGTAACCTTAACCTTGCAGCTGGATTTTAATTATTTACACTCGAAATGATAATGCCACCAAATTTGTGCACAGCTGCACCATCTGCATTTCCACAACATTTGTGTTACAAAAAAAAAAAAAAAACAGTAAGGGAACTATTGGTACAATTATTGTATTCATTAATATTGGCAATGATCCATGAGCAGGCCAATGAAATAATCTGTCTGACCCCAAATCCTCTTGAGAGCACAGTTAATAATACTTCATCCATCCAAAAAAGCAATGTTGAGGATTTATTTATAAACCCAGTTATGTCCTTGTAATTAGTGTACTGTTTGAGTTAATTTTCTTCCTCAATCTCTATCATAGTTTGATGAGTTTAGGCAAAGGTTATGCTAAAAATGTATGTTTTATGTTATTGCTTAATTAAAACAATTTTAGAATTTTCTATTTAAATTCAAACATGCATTTTTCTAGTAAATCCTCTTTAACTTCAATGTCACAAAACAATATATACATATATTGTGTGCCAATCCCCCACACCATCACACCACCACCACCAGCCTGCACAGTGGTAACAAGGCATGATGGATCCATGTTCTCATTCTGTTTATCTCATTCAAATTCTGACTCTACCATCTGAATGTCTCAACAGAAATTGAGACTCATAAGACCAGGCAACATTTTTTCAGTCTTCAACTGTCCAATTTTGTAAAGCTTGTGCAAATTGTAGCCTCTTTTTCCTATTTGAAGTGGAGATGAGTGGTACCCGGTGGGGTCTTCTGCTGTTGTAGCCCATCCGCCTCAAGGTTGTGCGTGTTGTGGCTTAATAAATGCTTTGCTGCATACCTTGGTTGTAACGAGTGGTTATTTCAATCAAAGGTGCTCTTCTATCAGCTTAAATCAGTCGGCCCACTCTCCTCTGACCTCTAGCATCAACCAGGCATTTTCCCCCACAGGACTGCCACAGGACTTTCCCTTTTCACACCATTCTTTGTAAACCCTAGAAATGGTTGTGCGTGAAAATCCCAGTAGCTGAGCAGATTGTGAAATATTCAGACCAGCCCGTATGGCACCAACAATCATGCCACACTCAAAATTGGTTAAATCACTTTTCTTTCCCATTCTGACATTCAGTTTGGAGTTCAGGAGATTGTCTTGACCAGGACCACACCCATAAATACATTGAAGCAACTGCCATGTGATTGGTTGATTAGATAATTGCATTAATGAGAAATCGAATAGGCGTTCCTACTCCTTTATAAGCACTTAAAGCATTTGATGCATTTGCACCAAACAAAACAGTAAATCTGGGTTGTTCAATAGCTGGTTACACATGTTCTTGTTTAGCCCTCCAGCACAAGACAAACCGGAAACAAATAAAATTGAGGCTGAAACTGAAAAATTATAACAGATTATAATTTATTGTATGAACAACTTTTGAACAAACAACAGATATAAGATGCTTACAATACTGAAATAAAGAGAAGAACTTTGTTGTATTTCAGACACAGGAACAGTTAACCTAAGACCAAAAAAAGTGCAAAATGTGCACAATTCAGTATGATACAATTGTATGCTGTAAAAAGGTAATCCTTATATATATATATATATATATATATATATATATATATATATATATATATATATATATATATATATAGCTGTTATTTCTTATTAGTTTTTATTCCTTAAGATCTTCCATTTGATTTTCTTATTCTGGAATTAAATTCAAAGTGGTCAAAAAAACAGGTAACTTTCGCACCACTTTAATTTTACTAAAGAAATTAAGGCATCAATTAGACTTAGGTTTTCAGTTTTAGTAGGATAATCACAGAGAAAAGATGCAATTGAACTTATCAAGGAAAAGTGTCATTGAGATCTACCAGTCTGATGAACACAAAGGAATATGAATGTCTGGGTTTTTCCAGAATGTTGCCTAATGTATCAGCAATAGACTTTTCCTGAAAGTGTAATCGTCCGTTAAATTAAATGCATAAATTTAATTTAATTTTAATTTAAATCATTGACCCAGGAATAAAGATATTGCATGTGGTCATTTTAAATACATGCAACAAGAACAACAAGTAGAAAACGCATCTTGGACTTTATACGAATAGACCCTCAAATCCGAAAAAGACTGTATCTGCAAACATATGAAGCTATGAAGGCGCAATGATAGCTAGCCGTTATTCTGCATTTGTTAAAGCATGAAGCAGGCTGTTAAAGTCTCGGAGCCAGGTCTATGATGCACATAATTAGAAATTTGTGAAGAACTCCATTACACCTCTCCGAGACGGCTGAAACTTTACTCTTGTAGTGGAATGCCTATATACACAATCGAATGCAACACATTTTGGTTCATTCTCGACAGAAAACATACTCTGTGTAGCTTGTCCAGATTTTGTCCTCGTTTGGGTCACTGCTGGAGTAAGCGCACGTGCCTGCAGAGCTGCACGCGACCATATGGAAACCAAACTCTGACAGCTTGTCGAACGCCTGCTCGAGAAAATTATATTTCAGATAATAGCGCGATGTGTACCTCTCTGGAGGTCGGTCCGGGTCTCTGCTCTCGTTCAAAGTGTCTCCGAACACCTCCTTAGCCAGAGAAGTCTTCCCGCACACCGTGATTCTTGCGACCCGCCTGAATTTGGCGTCTGTCTGTATGTCTCTACCGATTGTATATGAGCCCCGGTAACCGACTGTGATGTAGCCCGACTTTTTGGACTCCAGGGAAGGTGAATGAGCGGCGCTGGTGACGGACAGCGTGCGCGAGGCGTCGGGTCCCAGCAGCGGGGGCGCGCTCGGCTCCTCTGAATCACTCTGGCAGATCTCATCGGTGATGGAGTTGTCTTTACTCATTTTGGGACTCAAGAGCTTGGACAGCTCCCGCAGCTTAAAAAACTCAGCCTCCCGCTGTAATCTGCTCTTCTCCGGAAAATAGTCTGGCAAAACCAGATTTAGATCCCGTAGATAGTCTAAAATGTAGCGGAAAAGAAAACCGTCCCTGTCCAGAAAGAAGCGACCTTTGCTGTCCCGTGCCAGCTCTGTCGGTGTTTTCTTACTAAACATGTTCCACAGGAGAGAATCCGGAACGACTATTAAAGTCGTGTGTCGTGTCACATACACTTGTCCTCCCACATTTAGTTCAATAATATCAGAAAACGGGGAGGCGGAATCCGCGCCGTTTGATATTCCACACTCGGGATCTGCCACAGCCATCACGTCTCTTCAACAGTAGATGCTAGTTACTCGCGACTGTGTGCAAATGGGTTCCTAAAGACGCAATATAAGGGCAGATGTGTGTTTAAATAGGTTGTGGTGGGAGGGGAAAGAAGACGGCTGATGTTAACACTTCATTGGCAAAATGGGACCAACTGTTGTCGAGCCTCCTGCTGTCAATCAGTGCATGTTAGATGCTTCACTGATTCTTTTTTTATATTTCTTGAAAACTCATAATGTTTCAAGTATATAAATTAAACTTAAATGCAGATAAAAAAAAATAGGGAAATGCATAGACATATGGCTAAACGAATCTTTTCCCCACACAGAGAGGGTAATAATTGTCTATTAAATTACAGTATTTACATTTTCTCCCATGCGCTCCATGACAAAGGAGAATAGCGACATCTAGTGGTATTACATCGGAATTATGGACTTATCCACAAGCACAGTTGATACTAAATTGAAAAAAAAATATATATATATATATATATATATATATATGCTTCCACTGGTTTATCAAAACTATTAAATCTAACCCTGAATTATATCAAATTCAGCATGGATTGAGAAAAAAAAGTTTCAATGACAAAATCTAATTTATGACAGTTCATTTATGTTAGGCTCTCAGCACAATCCTGATTTTAAATAAGGTTATAAATGGAACACTGCAATACATTGCATTTTATTTAAAAAAGTACAATTAAAGTTAAATCAAAATCGAAATTTATATAATTGTACAGGTTGCACTTTATTTTACAATACGTGTACTTGCATGTACTTATAGTGTACTTACAGTGTAAACTAAGAAAGTTCTGGTAATACAAGGTAACTACATGGGGTAGGTTTAGGGGTAGGTTCAGGGTTAGTAGTTATTACATAGTTATTGTAATTACTATACTGCCCTACAAAGCAAAAAGGCAGTAACTGCATTTTTGGTCATAAATTAGTTATTGTCATTTTCATTAAATTCAAGGCATCCTTTGTTATGTGACAAAACATCTTATCTGAAATGTGTGTTGTTTTGGTAGAAAAATGGTAGTTGTTTTTACAGTAACTACTTAGGCTGGATGACAGGATAACTTTTAAGTCATTTTTCTCAGTTCTGCACTCTGCGTAGTTACTGCCTTTTTGTTTTGTAGGGCAGTATAATTAGTGCATATTATGTACATGAGGAACAGGACTGTAAAATAAAGTGCTACCATTGTACATACAGCAATGTAATAAGTAATTTTAACTAGAAACATTTACATAATTTACATAAAATTTTATAATTTGAAGGTTTGCTCGAGTAACAGTTAAATAGCTTTTTAATTAGAATATAAGTTTTTATACAGCAACAACACATGACTGAATAAAGCAACCACTGGCAAATTATGGGAAAGGAAACGGTCTCTAACAATCCATGAATGCAACACTCACACCAGCAATAAATATATACTGTGGGCTTTATACAAGCAAACGCCTGGACTCAATGTGGAGGCAGGAGCTCCAGAGTTCAGTGAGGCAGGGGCTAAGTGGCCAGAACAGGCTAACTGTCAGACAATACAGGCTTGGACTGGAGGAGCTAAAGGCTGTGCTTGCATCTGTACACCAGAAGGAGCTAAGGGAGAAATTGAAGGATCCACTAGTAAGACAGGAACTGAAGGCTCCACCACTATATAATATAACAATGTTATATAATATTGTAAACGGAACAGAGGATGGAATCATATCATATCATATATATTAATCGGAAATAAGTATCTATTGAACAAGAATGATGTTAAAGCATCAGGAAAACGGACTTTAAACTGTTCAATAAAACACTTGGAAGACACTAAAATAATAAATCCAAAACTTAGAATCTTGAAAACTGTCATGTAAATACTGATGACATTAACCACCCGAAAGTTTAGTAATTTAATACAGAACAATATTATAGCCTTATATTTCTTTCACTTCACAAGGGTCACACTCATGTGACACTATGAGGAACCAATGACTGAGAGAACACAGTCTCTTACAATTGCAAAAAAAAAAAAAAAAACACGATTTCACAAATGCTGAAGATGCACACTATGTATACAAGTTTGTGAAATATAATTTCATATCATATAACTGATTTTCATTTTCTGTAAAAAGAGAATATTTTTCTGTGTGGACAGTTATCTAATCAATGTCAGTGTGTTAATGTATAAGCCAAGCTCTGGATGGAATAACAACAACAACAGCAATAACAATAATAATAATTATTATTATTAATAATAATTTGTTGGTTTTACATTTTATAATTTATAATTTGTATTGCTAATTTTATTTTGTGGAAATACATTGCAAAATCAATACATACAGTATGACAATTTGTCATGTTCTTGTGCTAAGTTTAAACTGTGATTTAATGCCATTAGGTGTAGTTGCAAATTGTGAAACAATGCGTTTCACTCTATTGGGGTTAAGTAACCTTGGAAAGTTAGTGGTTGGTGAACCAGTTCCAGGAACATTAGTATATAAGGCGAACATTACCACACTGAAGTCACAGTAGGACTCGAACCTCACACAATGATCAGAAAGGTACTGACTTCTATTCATTTATTTCTTGTAGTATTTCTTTGCATGATAAAACAATGCTAGATAATTAATCCAGCTATTTTTTACACATACATTTCTTCTTTTGCTACATTTGAAATTCAAATGCCTGCAAAGTGTATGCTGTTGATGTATTGTGCAGCATCATGATTCTATTCTCAGGGAGTTACTGAGAGTTTCGGGGCAGCAGTCTCTTGTCTGAGCACATCTCATCTGACAGATGAGGTGATTAGGAGGAGCAAGGGAATGATACTGGACACGCTGGGAGTGGGATTGCTTGGAACCAGCACCCCAGTCTTTAACACGGTACTTCAGTGCAGCCAAGTAAGGATGGGGTTTACCTAGGAATATTATTAATCGGTCATTCCTTGATGTATTTTATGTTTAATGCACATTTCTTTTGGTCATTTATCATAGAGGCAGCAAGCGTTGGAAAACAGCAAGGTCTGGGGAAGACCCGGACTATCTCTTCCACCTCAGTATGCTGCTTTTGTTAATGGGGTTGCGGTAGGTCATTTGAAATAATCACTTTCAGATACACTGATAAATAGATATACTTGTGATGAAACAATAATTTACTTATTTCTTCACAATCGAATTTATGCTAAAGCACATATGTTTCCTCAGACTATTAATGGGATGTGTTCCCGTGATATATTAGGTGCACTCTATGGACTTTGATGACACCTGGCATCCAGCCACTCACCCCTCTGGTGCTGTTTTGCCAGCTGTCCTGGCACTGGCTGAAACGTTGCCTGTTAAACCCTCCGGCCTGGAGCTGTTGCTGGCTTTCAATGTAGGCATAGAGGCTCAGGGGAGACTCCTGAGGTTTTCTAAAGAGGCACACAACATTCCCAAAAGGTAACAGTGTTTTCTAAAGTGTACACTTATGCATTTAAATGAAATATTTAAATAAAAATATTTAAATTAATATCAAGATAAAAGATCTAGCTAATCATGTGATTTTGCCTTTCAAATTGACATAATAGGCATTTTCAGTTTTAGTAATTGAAGATGAAACTGAAACTTTGTGGTGTATTTTTGAAATATATAAAAACAATTAAGCACTGCATTAATTTATTCCTGTGATGCAAAGCTGAATTTTAATCATCATCACTCCAGTCTTCAGTGTCCCGTGATCCTTCAGAAATAATTCTTATTATGCTGATTTACTGCTCAAAAAACATTTTTTAAAATTATTATTTATATAATTATTATTTTATAATTATTATTATATGTTACAAATTTGACACTTTTTTGTATTCTTTCATAAATAGATTTTCAGATAGAATATTTTATGATTTCATAATACTTCAAATATAAATCTTAAATAAATCTTGTAATAATGTGAGTCTTTAATATCACTTTTGATCAGTTTAATGCATCCTTGCTGAATAAAAGTACAGTACGTATTTCTTTCACTCCAAACATGTAAACAGAAGTGTACATTGCAAACTGTTTTAACTGTTCTAATGGAATTTGATTTTAATGCAAAACCATATGACTGTACTCAACTTTGCTGATTAATAAAGATTTTTCATTTATTAGATATTTATTCTGATTCATGTGTCCCTCTCAGATTTCACCCGCCTGCAGTTGTTGGGGTTATGGGAAGTGCGGCAGCTACGGCTAAACTTTTGGGTCTCCCAGCGGCCCAGAGCATAGCAGCTCTAGCGATAGCCTGCTCGTCTGCTGGAGCACCCATGGCAAATGCTGCAACCCAAACCAAACCTCTCCACATGGGCAATGCTGCCCGAGGGGGTCTGGAGGCCTCCCAACTCGCTTTCCTCAGCCTTGAGGGTAACACACAGATTCTGGATCTGGAATCAGGCTTCGGGGCCTTCTATCCAGATTATGTCCCTCACCCATTGGCTGAGGTCACCCCTACTTCTCAGTACAGGTGGGTGTTAGAAGACCAGAACATTGCACAGAAGCGCTTTCCCGCCCATCTCGGGATGCACTGGGTGGCAGACGCAGCAATAGAAGCGAGGGCGAAAGTTCTGGACAAATTCCCAAATGCAGACCTCAGTCATATCAAGAAGATCACTCTGAGAGTGCCTACATCCAGATATGTAGACTGCCCTCTTCCAGTTAGCGAGCACCAGGCCAGACACTCTTTCCAGTTCAACTGCTGTACTGCACTGCTGGATGGAGAGGTCACTGTCGAGTCCTTCAGCAAAAGCCAGATGAACAGGAGTGCCCTAAAGGAGATGCTTCTGAAAGTGCAATTGGAAAATCCCCAAGACAATCATTCGAGCTTTGAAAAGATGTATTGTGAAATTGCAGTGGAGACAGTCCAGGGGGAAATGTTTACTGCGCGCTGCAACACTTTTTACGGTCACTGGAGGAAACCTCTTAGTCATGAGGATCTGGTGCGGAAGTTCAGGGCTAATGCTTCGACCGTGCTGAGCGCTGATGTCGTGGAGGGTATTATTTACACTGTAGAGCATCTGGACACAAACCAAGACTGTTCAATGCTTTGGTCATACATGCACTTTAATAAGCACATGATGTATAGGGATGAGCGCCGCTCCTCAGCTTTGGCCTGAATTATTGTGCATTGTGGCATCATTTAGACTAATAGAAATGATGTTGATGAACCATGTGTAATATGTAATTATTTTGTTCCTCGTATTCTCATTTTGGTGAAAATGTACCACAGAAGAGTTTTGAACTGCTTCCTAGCAAACTTTTGATGGTGAATATGATACATGTGTAAATGCTGATGAGGTAAAAGCATGAGAACAACTGTGGCTTAAATCTGGAATTTTGTATTCTGGCCAAATTGTCACAAGGTATTTTACTTACCAAAACCAACTTTAATTTGGTGATTGGCAAGTATTAAATATGGACCTTGTTTATATATATATATATATATATATATATATGTGTGTGTGTGTGTGGGGGGGGGGTTTTCTGGCTAACCTACAGTATTTCTGCAATGTCAGATAAAAGTTTATAATAGTGCTCTTTCATCAGATGTTGTTTTTTTTTTATTCCCAGAAAGTGGAGTAAGTTCCTTTCCCATGCCGAACTGAAAGTGAAGAGATAACATCTTTGTTCATTTTCACATTTCTGAATGAAAGGTTTCACATCATTTACTTCTTCTTTTACATCACTGTTTTCAGTTCTGTTTCTGTATTTTCTGTTCCATGTTGAAATTACCTTTGATGTTTATCTAATAAAAGTTATTTACATTATCATTGAAAAGTTTGATGTTTTTGAAATAAGTCACTTGCTCACCAACACTGCATTTATTTAATCAGAAAAAAAACTGTAAAACAGTAAAATATTATTACAATTTAAAATAATTGGTTTCTATTTTAAAATATTTTTTTTTCCTGTGATGGCAGTTTTTGAAAATAATTTTCAGCATCATTACTTCAGTCTCATACGATCCTTCAGAAATCATTCTAATATGCTGATTTGATGCTCAAAACACATTTCAACACATTTGAAATATCTGATCAATGTAATGCATCCTTGCAGAATAAAAATACTTTTGAATAAAAAAAACTTTTAAATGGTAGTTTATATATAGTGTATTTTTAGAAAACTGGAACAAATTAACATGGTGCTCCGGACTGACTTTCAGATTTAAAAAAATAAGCATTACTAGTTAAGATGTTCAGATGTCAGCATAAATGACTTTTCCAATCAATAAATATTTAAATAAGGCTTGGACTCATTATCATTAATCTGTGACAAAAACTAAACAGACTCAATGAGACAATGACTATCATGGTACTTGTTTATTCAGACGCTGGAGTTTGAAAGACACTGCCAATCCAGCTATTTTGCAGGAATTCAGGCTAGTTTCAGCACCTCCTGCACCATCACCCCAATTCCATCAAATATTTCATGAAGTGGAGCTTTGCACATGAAAGCGCAGGTGGTGACAATCTTATTCTTCTCATCGACATGAGCCTCATTCACATGCTTGCAGATGTGCTTGCAGCCAAGCTGAGAAATAGCTTCCGCCGTGTCTGGAACATCTGGATACCTGAAAGCCAAAAATCAGACAGTATGCCTCAGTACTGTCTTTTTGTATTAATATCAAAACTTTCATTAGCAATACAGAAACAAAGATAAGGGTATAAAACACATGGATCTGTAAAAACAGAGCCCAGCCTTTTCTGTGAAATAAAATCTGTTCCTTTGCACTTCCATCACATTCCTGCTGTGAACAAGAACAAATCATTCCAATGATACACCAGCATTCAAAGTGATAAGAATTTCTTAATGTTTCTGATAGATGTATCTTATGCTCACCAAGGATGCATTTATTTGATCAAATATCTATAGCCTATAATAATAATTTCTAATTATTATTAATTAACTAATTATTATTATGAAATTTGGAAACATCTGTGCTTAAGGATTATTCGATGAACCGAAAGCTCGAAACAGGTTTAACTAAAACTAAAACCATAAAAAAAGCATTTTCATAACATGAAATAAAATAAATGTTAACTTCAAATTCAAAGTTATTTAATTTCCCTTAAAAGTTTACTTTTTCATTTAACTTAACTTGATTAACTAAAATAACAAAATGAAATGAAAATTAATAACACTATATAGACATATTTAATAAAAAAAGATTATTAACAACAAAATTACCAAAATTTTAGAATTAAAATGAAACTAACTCAGAATATTAATATTATATTAACATCTTTACCTCATTATATTAGTCTTTACCGTCACATTTAATCAACTTAATGCATCCTTGATGAATAAAAGTATTATTATAATTTTTTTTTATTCTGAGCCCAAACTTTAGTACAGTAGTGTAAATGCAAATTGAAGACATAGCTGAATACTAGCTGCATTAAACACAAGTTATTGTATGTTTGCAGAGTTTGTCCTGTACACAGATGTAATATATCCTAAAACTATTGTAAGTCACATAATTCACCTATCATCCTTGTCATGGCCAACAGTCACTTCACAGCCAGGGAAAACCTTAGCTGCCAGCACAGGTGAGATGCAGCACAAGCCAATGGGCTTCTTCTCAGCGTGGAAGGCCTTCAGCACTGTTTTAACCTGCTCATTGACCACACAGTCTTTGCCCTGGACAGCCCAGCTACAGAGGTTCTTCGCTGCTCCAAAGCCACCTGCAAAATAATGTTACAATAATACTAAACTAAATGCTGAGCTGATTCGTGTATGGACATTCTTCCAGAAGAAGTATGCTTACCAGGGAAGATGATGGCATCCAGATCCTTTACGTCGAGATCCGAGAGGTCTTGGATATCACCCCGGGCGAGTCTGGCGCTCTCCACAAGCACATTTCTCTTTTCCTCTGTTGGAGAACCTTTCAAGTGATCTACAACATGCATCTGGTCAGTGTTGGGTGCAAATATCTTCACCTGTGGGAAGGTTAGTTCTGTTACTAAAGTCCTGGACGACGTACAGGAACAATGAACTACATGCCATTTTACAAGGTAGACTGAAAATTATTTTAAATCAGCTAAACAAAAGTTACAAATATGCTCTAATGTACAATATTTCATAATTTAGATGCACTGCTTCTTTGTCAAGAGTGAAGACGGGAAAAGATAGCTTGCCTGTTACAATGCATTCATAAGGTTGTGCGATGTCCATGTTTAAATAAGTTATCTGATAAAAATAGAATCTACTTGACTAGTCATGTGCTCTAGATGAGTCAAATATTCGTTGCATTGGCATTATATAATGTTTTGTTTTTAATCTCCACTATTGTATTCTATACAGTGGAGAACATTAGAGCTGATAATCGAAGGTTAACTCACAGTTGCTTGCTGGCGACTCAAATGAACCAGAACCGCAGACGCCTCGTGTATTTCACTTCCATCAAATACACCGCAGCCTGCCAACACTACAGCTACACGCTTTCCCATGTCTCTAAACGAAACGAAGTCACCAATTTAACTAAAGATCGCAATGAACTTGAACGGCTACGAACTTCTGCGTTTCGTTAAGCAGTATGGTGCCACAGCTGAAGAGAGGAGCGCTTTCGAATTTATCAATGAATCGTACTTTCGAATCGGATCTTTTTAGTGAATCTGTTGAACAGTCTGAATGATTCATTCTGAATAAACAACTTACTGAGCTGAACTGAGAATAGTCTCTTTAGAACATTTAGTTGTCATTTATGTCAGTTCATGCAATAAAAAAATCAACCAAGAAATGTTTAATATAAATGTAAATTATATCGATGTAGCTGAATCTTGGAATACTTCATACTTTTTAAACCGGTTATTTGAAACGAACTGTTCTAAAGTTCCGAATCGGGGAACTCTTATTTTGAAATGACTCTTCACAAAGAGTCGTTTCCGTTTCCAGTCATCATATTTTGACATACAAGCATGCAATGTAGTATAGTTAGTTGTTATGGTCCCTCATCCGTTAACATTTCGCAATAACGTGGGTATTTGAGTGAATAACATTCAAATCCCTTCACGCAGTTCTGGCCACTATAAATAGTCCAGTTACTGAGTGCTGTAACTTACTGGACATTATTAATTCTAGCTAGCTTGCTAGCTAATAACGTTACTACGTATTTCCGAAGTCAAGGCAAGTGTATAATCATGGCAGGACTGTATCGAGCTCTTCGAGCATCTTCCTCCAGTGTCACAAAGGTGAGACCCCTTCACATTTCATCATTAACCTCGATGGATAAATCGTGATAACTGATTCGATGACTCATCTTTTTTTTAAAACTGTCATTGCAGAATCTGACACAAGCCACATCACGTCGAACTAAATTCACTAAGAGTCGCGTTCCTCCACAGGTTTGTGACAGCTCAAATGTGCTTGCGTCATTTTATTCGATTAGGTTAATTGATCGTAATGACATCACACATTTTCGTCCTGCAGATATTTGAGGAACGAGCAAAAAACATGACAAGTAGAAAACAAGTTTGGTGGTGATCCAGAACATCCCAATAAACTGCAAATAGAAGCACGATGAGACGACCCTATTGGGAAAATAAGGTTGTAAAGAGTTTGGGGCTTATGATGATCATCCATTTTTTAAATTACAATTATACCAAGAAATTCCAGTGAAATATTACATGTTTTTTTTTTATCATCAGGCACATGAACCCCGTGATCACAAGAACACCCCATCAGTGAACAATCTACTCAAAATCATTAAGCACCTAGTTAGGTAAGTTGGATTTACACATTTCACAACACTTTAAATCCCTTTAACATGATTGCTGACCATTAGATTAAACTTGTTTATTTATATAATATCTTCATCTGCAGGATTGAGCCTCTCAAGCTCCCCTCCGGATTACCTGCTGAGGAGGACATGGCTAACACCTGTCTGAACAGCAGAGGAGCTGGTGGTGAAACGTCTCCTGAAACCACTTGAGCAGAAATAGAAATTGAGTCATAGACCTTTGTAGAGATAGTGTCAGTATCTCAGGAGATGTAATATTTAAATGACTAATGTTCAGTGGGACAGAAAAAAAACATTTTTAATTGATGAGCAAAACAGGCATTTTATGTCATTTTTAATGTCATGTACTGCTATAAAGAAAAAGAAAATGCACTTCCTTCACATCAATGAGAGAAAGAGGTGGCAATCCTTAGTGGAATACAGAAGTTTGCTTCCTTGGCACTTGTTTGGTGCTCACTGATCTGAGCATCAGTCCATTAAGAGGCAAAATATTGATTTCGTCTTTGCACTATTTAAATGCTTCCTGTTGTTCCATCTTACAAAAACTTCCTTAGAAAATAAATTGGTGCTAAAGAGAGAGAACCTTCACCAGAATTATGCTCCACAGAAAAGTTTCACTTTTGTACATTAAAACAAAAAAGTGAAATGAAGTATTAACACAATATTAGGTGGTATTCAGTCATCTTAAAATGGGCAAACGAGACAAAGGTGAGACAGAAGAAATTAAATAGACACTGCAAAAAAGACAAAAAAAAAGTGGTGTTACAAGACTTCGGACTGTTATGTAGGAAGCCCTGAGAAAGACGGAGCTTGTTGTTTTAGTCCTCTAATCATCATCAGATTCAGAGTCCGAGTCATAACCTTTTCCTCTGATGGTCTTTTTCTCCACCTTGGTGAACTTTGACCCAGACTTCTGTCTACCAGTGGGTGGCTCCAAAAGATTCCCACTAGAAGGAGAACAGACAGAAATGTTAAAGTAGTTTTCATTTAAAATTAAAGAAATAAAAACAAATTAATACTTTTATTCAGCGAGGACGACACATTAAATTGATCAGAAGTTACAGTAAAGCAATTAAAAATGCTGTCCTTGTGAAATTTCTATTCATTAAAATAATAATAATAGTAATATTATTTTTTATTATTATTCAGTAATAATAAATGTTATCTTGAGCACCAAATCGGCATATTACAATGATTTCTGAAAGATCATGGGACACTGAAAACAGGAATAATGGCTGCTGAAAATTCAGCTTTGCTATCAAAGGGATAAATTAAATTTTAAGATATCAAAGAATCAAAATGTTTTTGATATTTACACATATACTTTACAGTAATGGTTTTATTGTACATTCCTCTAGAATAAAAACATAATGAAAGTTTCAGAACTTAAAACTTAACGTAGTTGAATGAAAAAAAAAAAAAGTGTAATCCTTGCACATAAATAGGGAGAATTGTGACATCACGACTCTTTTCAACACGCTCCTTAACATGCACCATGTGTCTTGCTTAACTATAGGATACATATCTCCTTCACTCACCTGTAGTTAATGATACCTGAGCAGCCCAGTCTCCACTCCAGCACTTCAGTAGGGAAGTCATCTCTGTTGCCCAGATCAGTGAAGCCCACAATATAATCCTTAGTCTTCCCATCCTTCACCAGAGCCAGTGTTGGAATGACTTTAATCTTCAGCCTCTCAGTTAGGAATGGAGCCTTCTCAACATTCAGCTTGATAAACTTTGTTTCCAGATGTTTCTTCACCAAAATAGCTAGATGCTTGTCCAAAATTTTGCATCTTTGGGAAAAAAAAAATTAAACATTGAAAATATCTGTATAAGTGTTAATTTCGAAAACTATGATGAAAAAGGTTCGTTGACAAGCTTTTTTTTCCCCCATCATGACTAAAAAGAGATGATGACGAGATAACAATAAGGTCAATAAAAGATAACTGACTATATCAACATGCAGAATCGTTGACAATAAAATACTAACAAATTTTATACTAATAAATTATACTAATTTATACTAATAAATGTATAAACTGCCTAAATGTATAAAAAAAATTGTTTTCGAAAAAAAAAAAAAATTTGGACTGTATTATTAACCAATATAATTGGACTGCTGTACACCTCTAAAATGCAAGCTTTCATGTGTGCGGTTGCCAGATATCAACTATTCAAATCCCCAAATCAGAGACTTTGTGTTAAAAGGATACTTTTTGTCTGGTGTTTTGCTAAATTTTAGCAATCTGGCAACAATGTGCATGAACTCACTCTTCACTGGCTACGTTTATATGTAAACTTTTTGGATCAACTGGACTGAATTAATTCTGTTTGATGAATCTGAATGTAGTGTTTACATGAACACTAAAAGTGATCGTGGTCCATTCTTCTTATGTCGCTTATTACATCCGAGATGAAATGTCACATCCAAAATGATATCATCTCGCTTATCAGGATCTGGCTAATTTGGTTCTTCGAATGCACCTGTTGTTGATGATTAGTATGGCTGGACTGAGTCATCTGAGATAACTGCACGTTCATGGTTTGGTTTAAAAGGGGCTATGTATTGATACTCAAAACCACGATTAGCAGTGCAGCGATCAGCAGTGCAGCAATTGGCAGGTGGCAAGACAGCAACATAATGACATCATATAATTAAAGACACCTGACGAAAAACATGACAAATCTCTGGACTTTTCTAAGGAAACAGCCAAGAGAACAAAACTACATAAATGTTATAATAGATAAATGAAAATGTGGACTGACTTTATTTTATTTTAAAAATTTTTTTACATTATTCCCAATTATTTATATTCACAACTTCTAATATTTGTACAGACTTTACATTTTTATTTCAACTTAGTAATTAGCAATTCAAATTTCAAATAAAATTGTATATTTGAACAGGTTCGTTACGTGACAGCATTAATGAAAGTTTCTTAAGGGTCAAGATCATGTTCTCTGCATCTCCTGCGCTCCATCAAGCCACTCTCATAATAGCCATCATCACTCAAATTAATGCAAAACTCTACATTATCTGTGTGCAAGACTAATTAATATAATCATGAAATAATTATTTTATGATCAATAAATCTTTCAGTGAGTAAAACTTGCTGTGTATATGGTATAAAGACTACACAACATTATATTATCTTTAAATTATTTTGTTTATTATTTTTAAATTATTTTCCCTGGATCAATGGGATACTCCACTAATAAAGTAGCAGTGGTAGTGGACAGATTTTAAGTTTCAGTTCTGCTTAAAAAGATGCGATCTAATCCTGTTTACATGAAATAACCCTGCTCCCGACCAGGTTTAAGTTTACAGACCTGTTGCTATGACAGCAACTCCAGGATGAGCGTTGAAGAACCAACCAATCCAAGATCATGCCAAATCATCAACAATCAAATCCAGCTAACTGAGTTAGCGACGTACAGAGAACGAGACCCGGGGTTGATGCGCACGTTTATATGTCACAAGCTTCAAATTGCAATAGATTTTTTTTGACGTGCACACACACTGCATAAATAGTGAAAGTGAAAATGACATAGATATAGAGTTTATCACTGTTTGCACATAATAACCACTCTCCTACAGGGTTTCTTTATTTGTTTTTAACAGCAGAATTAATATTTACCCATTTATGGATAAATGGGTATGCTGCTCATTTATTACATTAAAAAAAAAAAAATTCCTCACCGCACCCAAACCATGTTGCCTGTGGATGAGTAACCAAAACAAGGTTGTCCTACACCACTTCACAGTTGCAGAGTGAAAGGGGAGTTTTATAATGACAGGACACGCATTTATACAACACTTTATGTAAAAGGAAGAGCTGCTCGTCCCATGCGTCATTATGTCATTACGTTATTTCTGCGTCATTGCACATGCGCAGTCTACTCATTTTTGTGGTTCAATCCGATCGAGTGTTTACATGTATGCTCAATTGTATTAGAAGAGGAATAACCACCCCTTCAATCCAATCGAAATTTCATTAGGATCGAGCTCAATTGGATAAATTAAGGTGTTTACATGAAGGCTTTTTTTGAGCCATCAATCCGATTCCAAACGGATAATTTGTTTGCATGTAAACATAGCCATTGCGAAAGCGCAGATGATGATCTGAAAACACTGACAACCAAGTAAGCTGCAGTTTAGAAATCTTCATCTGAGATGTTCAACATAAATTAAAATGTCATTCAGTCTGTCTGTTCTGTCATGAGATCTCGACTATTTTGTTTGTGATTGCGGTTGCTGAATAAGGGGCCGTTCACATGTCGCGCTTAAAAACACATGGAAAATGCTAGGCACGTCGCTTTTTCTCCTTCCTTCCAAAGCGCTCGGGCATTTGCGCTCCTGATAGGAGGCGTCTGCCGTTGCTAAGCAACAATGACGCGCTCTCTCCATGAAGATGTGGACATTTTAACAAAGGATAAATGGATTTGCAGCACTAAAAATTGCTTGTATTAGCTCTGCTACTAAATTTATTTAAAAATCGCTTGCACGTTGCTTCAATTATGAGTGTACATACCGCGTGCCTACATTTAAAATAACAAACTCGAGCACGCAAAAGACGCAATATGCGAACAACCCCTAAATGCACTTTCTCAATCGCTATTGTTTTAATAGAGAAAGATTATTGGAATTGTAAATTATTGGAATTACCAATGTGAATTTTATGTTTATATATTTTTTTTGTAGTAAGAGTGTCTTTGATATTCATTTCTATAATAAATAGACTATACTAATACATACAATAGAAAATAAACCATGTGTATGAGTCCACATTCTATTGGTTTGTGCCTATTGGTAAAAGTGTGCTACCTGAAATGCAAAAATTTTTTTTAATAGTTTAACCATTATACAGCATCACAAAAATGTGACTAAGATTTCACTGAGTAAAAACTAGACAAAATGCTCAGACATTTAGTCGACTAAAACTTGAAAAAAAAAAAAAATAGGACAAGGTTGACAATAATTAATATAAATAACTAATAAATTTCACAATAACTAAAAAAATATGAGACACAGGACTAAGATTAGTTTAAAAAAGACCAAATTAAACATGGCTGACAAAATTAACTTATCTGTATGCATAATTGATTTATAATACAAAATGCAGGGTTAGTAGAAGAAAGAAATGCCCTCAAATACCTGAAGGTAGAATCTCTGTAGAAATGGCAGACCACATTTTTGCTGTCTTTCACCTCAGAAAAGAAATCCCTCTCACTTGGGATCTCTCTATATTCACCATGTCCTTTAGATATCCACTCCTGAGGACAGACACATACAACAGACCACAGAGTTTAATCACACTATTGGATGAGTTTCAATGCAATGTAATAAACACTTCATATGGATAACTCACTTTGAATAAACATTTTAAAACTACATTTAAAACCAGTTCCAAATTTAGACCAAGATTTCTTTAAAACATCTACAATAGCTACCTGCTTCTGTTTTTGAGCTTTCTTAAGGGCCTCGAGCCTTCTCTCCTTGAGTCGCTCCAGCTCATCTTCATCCATGTGCTCCAACTTCTCCAGTTCGCCATCCAGCTTCTCTTCCACTATCCGTGCTGACTGCAGCATCTGCTGCTCCAGAGCCTTCGCTACAACCTCCATGGACTGACTGGCCATTTTCTCTTAAAACCTGACTGCCTCTTAGAAATACAGCACATTGTTGGTTGCAATTAGATAATGACAAGAAAAGAACATCCCATTAAAAATAATAATAATAATAAAAAAAATAAACAGTGAACTGAATTATTCAAATAAATCAAACGAGACACACTTTATACTAGATTAAGTTAACGTTGTTAAATAACTGTTTATCACACGTCTAACAGGTCTAATAACAACAAGGCATTTGTGCCTTTAGTTAGTAACGTTGGTAGCATCATGGTGTCTGTTGAATTAAAACAATAAGGTACTCGGTAAACAGTTCTGATTTGACATTTTTTAAATGCAAACAGCGTGAAATGTAACGAAGCAAATGCTGCTCACGTATGAAAGGTGTGGCACACAACAATCAATAGACGTCTGGGTTTTATGGCCATTCTGTAGTTTGACAATAGAGATGCGGGAAGTGGCCCAGCGCCTGACTACAGCCGCATAAAAACAAACATGCCAACTTGGTTTACTTTTTCTAGATCCTATGTTAGTGTCTAATCAACAGTTGATGATTTCAATATGTAAAAAGATATTGTAAATATGGACTGTTGAGTTTCAAATTGATATGTGTAGCTTTGTGTCAAATCGTGCTAGCGCTAGCGTCTTTGCATTAGCTTCCACGCACCGTGTTAACGGGAGCTTTGATCGCCAACAAAGACTGATAATTAGATGATGCCTGGTTAATCGGAAAGCAACGATAAACTGGAAATCATTTTAACCGACATAACGTTTGAAATGTGCGACTATTTTTTTTTTATGTAGGTCAGGGAACAGCACTTACCGAAGCCGTATGATTTCTAAAAGGCGGCACACTGACGCAGGTCTCACGTAACGTTAGAGGCGTGGACTGATCACGTCATGCACATAGACGTAGCGCTTTAGACGCATCTAGAAACAATATCAATACATTTTAAAATATATGTTTTATTGTACAGTTGTCTATTGTACAGTTCTTTAAGAATGTAAAAATCAGTCACCTTGTTTAAAAATTGCACGTCATTTAATTTCTGTATTGTTTCTGGACGAATGATAAAAATAACCATTCCATAGTAAAACAATAGTTATAATTATTGTTACTGTAACTGTAATATTTTGCTACATTACACAGAAGGCAGCTCGGTCAATAATTATATTTTGAAATGTAAAAAATAAACAAATATATGAATGCAAAACTAATTTGATAAATCTTTATCTTTGTACTTGACTCTGCTTCTTCAAATGCTCAATTAAAATGTTCATTTTGTACGGAGCCCCGCACATGACATGTAAGAAAAAATAAATAAATCGTGCGCACAATTTATAAATCGAGTGAACGAAATAGTAAATCGAGGGAACGCAATCGTGTGCACGTTTTAGTACAGTGAGGAAATGAATTAGTAAATCGTGCACACGATTTAGCCTACTATTTTTTCCTGCATGACATTTTGTACCTCAGTGTTGTGTCATTATTTATTTGTATTATACACCACTACAAGCTGAAACTTTTCTCAATGTCATTAAATACTCCTCTACAGCTGCACAAATTTCACCAGAGATAAATGCCTTTTTTTTTTTTTCTTTATCTTTTTTTTTTTTTAGGCATCTTATTTAATTAGCTTGGCATGAGATGTTTTCTGTTACATTATCATTGTTAGTGACATTATTCATAGATCGATTTCAGGCTGATCTATAAATAATAATAATTATATATATATATATATATATATATATATATATATATATATATATATATATATATATATATATATATATATACACATACAAACACACACACAAAAAACAGTTAAATAAAAAAACAAGATAGTATCACTTATCCAAATTTATTTGCAAATTTAGAAAACATACAAATTATGTCACAGCTTCAGGTCTTCAGGCACGTGTCATTCTGTCATGACAGATTTTTTTTTACCAAATATTATTTTTTAGGTATTCCTCTGTAATGTCATGATAATGTGAGATAATAACAGATGTATGTCTCTTGAGCAGCTTCTTTAAACCAAGAAAGTACAAACTTTGAGGAGTAAAGTACATATACAAAAATCCACTCACACTGAATAAGAACTGAGAGGAAGATGCTTCATTTAAAATAATGTAATGAAGTATCCACTTTGACCTATTACACAGTTCATATCCACCCGATTGAAAAACCCTTACTTTCCTCCAGCTCCACATCCACAAATTTAGACTAAAAGACTGAGAGGCATTACAGGACATTTAAAACTCAATTTAGTCAAATTAGCCTGGCTAATGTTTTTTTTTTTTTTTTTTTTATCTTTCATCTTTTTCTTCATAAATATGTATCTCTCTCTCTCTTCGTTCTTTTACACATATGGACAAACATACAATAAGAGGGAGTGATATTTTTCTAGAAAAACAAATGTTAGCTTACATAAAATGTTATTCACATGCTAAACTGACTTTGATAGAAGAGGTTGTTTTCCCAATTTCCACTTTTCCTGACCCATAAAAGGCAAATAACATGCCACTCTGTTCTGCTTTGCTACAAAGTCTGTAAATATTTCTGAGGATTTTAAGATAAATGCACGTTCTGGAGTACCAGAAATGAACACAAGAAAAAAACAAAGAAATTAAAAAAGAGGCTTGCTCTGCTTGGTTTAGGACAGTCAGTGCATTTGTAACATTCAAAAAAAGTTCTGGTAACATTTTATAACCAGGTTGTACATGTGAATATTAATTCACCCATCAGTTAACGTGAGCTAAAAACCTATAATGCTTTAACCAAGATTAATAAGTGCTGTAAAATGTTCATTTTTACATATACATCTTTAAAGGTTACAAATGTACTGTATGTTACTATTGGTTAATTCATTAATAGCTAAGAAGAACTAATAAATAGTGAATGTATGAATTAACAATAACCAAGATTAAGAAATGCTGTCAAAAATTTGTCTTTGTTAGTTCATGACACTTAATGCATTAACTAATGTTAACAAACACAACCTGATTGAAAAATGTTACCAAAATACCTCTAGACATTAGTCTGGAGAACTGACATCATGATGAAAGAAAAGTTCAGTGTTCAGCTGCTTCTGAATGTAGCTGGTGTGCTCATCATCATCAGCGTGATCTTGAAATCCTCTGTGTTCTCTGAGAAGCTCAAATCGGTGATTTCACAAGAGGACGAGCAATGCTACGATGATGGGCAGACTCGAGTGTTGTCTCTCTCACACAACATTATGAGGTGGCAGGTCTGGGCTGATGTCACAGTGACTAAGGTTGGGAGGGTCCTCCTATGTGATCTTTAGAGTGCTACCATAGGTTTGTTGTACCACTACCTGCACATTGTCAAGGATGAAGTCAAAGGCCATGCTCCATACAGACTCCGAGGACTGCTGCATAAGTCTGAAACCAACAGTTAAAACAATGAAAGGCCCAGTCAACCTAAACTAACGGTTCAAAAAGGTTTGGGGTCAGTAAGATTTTGAAATGTTTTTGAAAGAAGTCTCTTATGCTCACCAAGGCTGCATTTTTATTTGATCAAAATACTGTAAAAATAGTTAGAGGTGCACGATAAATATCGGCCAATAATTAATGTGCAACTTGTCAGTAAAGCCGGTTTTCTAAACAGCGGTAAATTCTATCACATTGTATTTCACATTGTGTAGTAAACGCTGCTCTGAGCCGTAGTTAACTGACAAGCTGTGAAAATCCATGTTCCAGTTTACTGACAAGATGCGCATGAATTATTGGCCGATATTTATCATGCACCCCTAAAAAAAAAAAAAAAAGTCCTATTAAAAAAATACTACAATTTTAAATAACCTTTTTCGATTTTATTTTAAAATGAAATCTATTCCATTGTGTGGGCAAAGCAGAATCTTCAGCAGTCATTATTCTCACATGATCCTTTAGAAGTCATTTTAATATACTGATTTTGGAGCTCAAGAAACATTGATAAGTAGAATGTTGAAACAGTGACATTTTTTTCAAGATTATCTGATGAATATAAAGTTCAAAAGCACAGTATTTACTTGAAATAGGAACAGTAACAATACATCTCTTTGATGTCACTTTTGGTAAAGTAGTGTATTAATACTACTGGTGAGATTTAGAATGTACTTGTGTTTATTTATATGGAATAGTCAGGGAGAATTCAGAGCAATACCTCTTCATGTATTTGATGACAAGGTAGAGTTTCTCCAGGTCTTTATCTTCCACGAGTTCTGTGCAGTACTTCACCACCTGGAGAATGTCCTCTTCCATTGGTTCTGTGAATACGTAACATCAACAATTAAACCAAATGCACAATTCAAATATATACTGGTAATTTAAAAAGGTCTTGTTGTTCGTCCATACCTGAGATGGTGGTGACCCATTCACTAAGCAGAGTTCTGATGTCACTGAACTCATAAGCTCCGGCTAGGGTTGGGACTGGGCGGGGATTCAATTTGGACAGCGTCTCCAGGACATCTGTGCTCGGAGAGGATAAGCACTGTACATTTTCAGTCTACCAACCAGAAACATCTCAAATTAATACAGATGTATTTAAAGCGCATCAAGTGGCTGAAGATATAATAGATAAACAGAAGAATATTATAACTGGATTACAGGCTTACTTTGAGGTCTGGATGTATGGGTGGCAGAGGAAGTGTTTTGGAGGGGCTGGATTTGGCAGGGCTGTTTTCAGGAAACAGTTTCTTTAGTGGGCTTGGACCCTTTTTGGCAGGACTAGCATTTCTCTTTTTGTAACGGCGCTTTAATTTCCCCACCACAGGCTGCTTTAGTTGAGGAAATGTTTTTTTTTGTTCCACTAAAGAAATGAGACAAAGGTTAGAGACATTGTGTTTGGCGAGTTGGAGTGGTTGATTACATCAACATTACATTGATAGGCTTGAAAGTTATTATTTTAGAGCAAATGTCATTTACTGGCAAATATTATATATATATATATATATATATATGTTTTAAGTGAACACTTATAATGTGTACACACTACAGAGTGTTAGAGTAACACTGAATTAGTGAAGTTAATGAGATAATTCTGTGATTTATTGATCCAGATATCTTGCCCACCCCTTTTGATTTTTACTCACCAGCACTGCCTTGAGCTTGAGCCTGGGCTTGAGCATTTCCCTTGTTTCTATAAGCAGAGCACAGCTCATCCTGAAGCTCTCTGGGAAGAGCTGCAAACACTTCAGGGTCAACCTGTTAAAAGTTCAGGTGTGTTAGGAGATATAAAATACTAGTTTCTGGTGGTCAACGTAACACAATTTTACCACGTTTTCCCCCTGTGGTTGCAATGTTAACAGCATGTACCTGAGAGAAATCGGGGAGCTCTAGTATAATGCCCGTTGTGCATGGTTGACCTGGCTGGTTTTGGAGCTGCAGTACAAGGGTGCCAAGTGATGGACCAGGAGGTGGAGATGAGGATGTTCGAGGTGGGGTTGAGGGATGAAATGAGGTGCTGGGCTGCTCCTCTCTGTGTCTCCAGGACTGCTCCACCTGTTTCCTTATGTCTAGAGGTAAAGCCTCCAAAACAGACTGGTCCACCTGAAACAAGAGGGAAAACATGCACTTGCATTTCATTTGATATGTTACCATTCAGAAGATTGAGGTCAGAAAAAAAAAAACTGAATTAGTTTTTTAAATAAGTTGCATTTATTTAAAAATAGCAGCAGTACTGTGAAAGTTACCATTTAAAATCACAATATATATATATATATATATAAAATAACATTTAGCATTTTTATATATTTTAAAATGCAATTTATTCCTGTGATCGCAAAGTTGAGAATTCAGCAGCCATTACTCTGGTCTCCAATGTCACTTAATCAAAAATATTTCCAATATGCCGATTATTCATTTCTGAAAACAGCTGTGCTGCTGATATATTTTCAGGATTCTTTGATGAGCAAAGTTCAAAAGAACAGCATTTATTTGAAATTTTGTAAACAAACTTTTGATCAATCGGAGGCATCTTTTTTAAATAAAACTCAAAAAGACTTTGTTGTCAGGATATTAAGCATAGTCTATAGAAGACGAAGCTGTAAACAGTCAATAAACAATTTTCTAAATAAATAAACAAAGAAACCACACAAAGCTTGATGTCATCCCTATTGTCTGCAAAATGATAAATACATCCATTTTTAAGGACACATTACGGGCTACAAACTAAATTTGCACCAACAGGAAATACTACATTTGTGTCACTTGAAAAAAAAAAACACAAAAAAAAACAGAAGTTCTCTACTCTTTGTTCCTGAGGTGCATTCTAGTGAGGAGAATCCAACCTGAGAGGGGGATGGCACCTCAATGCTGACGTTTAGGTATGTCCTGACATGGTTGGGGGTGTGTGGATGGTGAAGACCTCCTTTACTTGTTCCAGGCATTGGATCCGAGCTGGTGGAAGGTGGTGATGATGGAGGGGTAACTCTCTCCTGATTGGAGGAGAAAGCTCTGGATGAAGAAGGTTCAGATAAACCATCTAAAAAACAAGCAACAAGGAAGCTATGTTAAGAGTTACATAGCAAAATGAATCCTAGACTTCATATCCTATAAATCCAGGGTTTTTCAATTCTGGCTGTGGCAGAGTTTAGCTCCAACTCTAATCAAACACACCGGAGCAGAAAAATCAAGGTTTTCAGAGTGACCAGTAGGGATGATTGATAAGGATTAGATCTGATTTGAGCTAGTCTAGCTGGATTTGTAGAACTTGGTCCTAAATCACACTGCTCCAACCTTGTGCTAGAGGCTCTTTCCTGGGGCTGTGGGCAGGCTGTTTGGCCAGCAGCAGGTCTTTGATCGAGCGTCCACGAGAGGGCCCTTGTCCTGATGGGTCTGCATATGATCCCTCCAACTGCTGCACCTGCAGTCCCACTCCCCTCATGTCCTTTACATCCAGCTTCATGGCATAGAATAGCTTAATGGCCTCTGCAGCAATCAGCTGACCACTGTCAGTGGGCTGAGCTAGTAAAACTGACCTGCAATGTGACAGTAATGCAAAAATATCAAACATATATCAAAGATAGAGTTTGGTTATCAGTCAATATTAAAGATTTAAATTTAAGTTAATGAAATCTATATCGGTTGATATTGGAGGTTTTTTTCTGCTTTTTAAATTTTAACTACTATACCTTTGCTGTCAAAGTTATTAGATATTATAAGTTTGTTTTCATTATGTGGGTTACAATGTTGTGATGGCTAAATCCACTTATAATCTAGCATATAAGCATATAAAATATCAGATTTTATTTGTATTTTTTAGTTATACAAAATTGTATAGAATTTTAATAGTGACCACAACATCAGTATTAGCCAGAATTTTAAATGGAAATTCAGACAGTTTTCTAAATGCACGTTATTGAACTTACTGTGAATGATTCATCCATGCAGGTTTCTTTTTTCCCCCCATAATTCTTAATCAAAATGTTATAACTTGAAACTGTACTCATTAGTCCACTTAAACACCACAGTTTCTTACAAATCAGCTGCAAGCTTGCATTCAGATCTGCCTCCAGTCAATCAACAACCACAAACTGAACCAGTCGTTTTTCTTTAATAATCCATTTCACTCAAATGTATGTCACAATAGAAATGATCTGTATCAGATCACTACCCATAAACAAGTCACCTGGCAAAGTTGTCACATATCCCATGGCCACCATATTTGGCTGGCTCTACTGGAGCCCCTGGTTTCCGCATCATGACCTTCAATGTAATCCGGCGACCTTTAAGCCCCGCCCCCTCCATCCTCTTTTGCACTTCCTTAGATAGGTTGGTAAGGAAAGACTCCGCCTCTTCAACCTAGTAAAGTATTAGAGATAATGGAAAACTTATGAGAGAGGTCAACGGACTGAGGAAGATGACAGATACAGGATGATTTGCAATGATTGTTGTAACTTCAAAACCTGTGTGAACCGAATGTTGTAGTTCATCTCAGCAGACACGGACTTCCTCTCCTTCTCGCTGCGCACAGGCCTGTCATCCAGTCCTCTGCAAAAGCGAAAAAGTGTCTGTCCTGTCCGTGGCCCAAACTCCCTCTGCAGTCGAGAAATGGACAACTGCTGCAGGTCACCACAGGTACTCACACCGAGGGAGGTCAGCTTGGAGCTCATTGAGCGACCCACACCTGCACATAAGAACACAGAAGAACCGGTCCTCACATACAGCAATAAATTACACTGTAAAACACTGCATTCAGATTGAAATACCCTACCATTCAAAAGTTTCAGACCACTGAGATTAATACTTTTCTTCAGGAAGCATTCATTAAATTGATCAAATGTGACAGGACAGACATTTACAATGTTACAAATTAATTTCAATTAAATGCTGTTCTTCTAAACTTTCTATTCTTCAAAGAATCCTGAAAAGAAATGTCAGTTTCCACAAAAAGCATAATGACTGTTTTCCATAGTTTTAGAAATGTGTCTTGAACACAAGCATATTCAAATCATTTCTGAAGGATTATGTGACACTGAAGATTGGAGTAAGGGCTAAATAAAGTACCGTATTTTCCGGACTATAAGTCGCACTTTTTTCATAGTTTGGCTGGTCCTGCGACTTATAGTCAGGTGCGACTTATCAAAATTAATTTGACATGAACCAAGAGAAATGAACCAATAGAAAACGTTACCATCTACAGCCACGAGAGGGCGCTCTATGCTGCCTAGTGCTCCTGTAGTCCACACTGAATACATAGAGCGTCCTCTGGGGGCAGTAGACGGTAATTTTTTCTCTTGGTTCTAAATAAATGCGACTTAAAGTACAGTGCGACTTATGTTTTTTCCCTCATCATGACGTATTTTTGGACTGATGCGACTTATACTCAGGAGCAACTTATAGTCCGAAAAATACGGTATATTAAAAGAGAACTTATTTTAACAGTTAATTTTGAAATATTATTTCACAGTATTACTGCTTTTGCTG
Source organism: Carassius auratus (assembly GCF_003368295.1). Lineage (NCBI taxonomy): Eukaryota > Metazoa > Chordata > Actinopteri > Cypriniformes > Cyprinidae > Carassius > Carassius auratus. The sequence continues at coordinate 17,062,245 of NC_039276.1, forward strand.
TACTTTTTAATAAAATAAATGCAACCTTGGTGAGAAAAAGTGATGACTTTCAAAAACATTAAAAGATCGTAACAAACTACCTATACTTTTGAATGCTAGTGAATGTAAGATACTCTGTTCTTACCTGGCAAACTGGAGACAGGTTGATCCCTGATAAAATCATCCACTTCTTCTGATCTGAGGAAGTACTGCCCATTTGGTTTTGCCTTACGAGTTCCCATCCGAGCAAGAAGGATGTTGGAACCTAATAAGAAGTAGAAGGGAAGTTACAAAAGCTTAAAAGAGAGATAAAAGAGCACTAGCAACTTCATTACAATAACACATTGTCATTCAGCTTCATGTCCATCATGTTGTTCAAACCTCTATGACTTGTGTGAAAGGTGATTTTCTTAAAGAATACCCCAAACTCTCTTTTCAAGTTAAAAGTAAGTAAATGGGGACTAGGTTTGCTGTACCTGACTTTGGCATGTTCAGGAGAAGCACAATTGTGTCATTTGGCTTTAGAAGGCTTAAGGAATATAGTTCATGAGTTATATAATAAATTTATGGCACTTTTGCATCCTTTCAAAATTCTTATTCACTGTAATTGCATGGAAAGAGAATGAGAGAGAGCAGCAATTTTTATTTTATTTCTCCTTTCGTGTTCTACAGAAAAAAAAAAGTCATAAAGGTTTGGAACAAAATAAGGGTCACTAAATAAATTCTCTTACCTATTCCAACTGAGGCAGAGCAACCAGTCTTCTCCCTTATGTCTTCACGGATGGCTCGTGCCAGATCATCAGGAGTAACCCCCAGCTCAACCAGAAGATTCGTGGCATCTACCAGCGCCTCGTCACAACTCAGCGCCTCAATGTTATGAGTGTAACTATAAAACAAGCAAACATGAAGCAACCCAATTGATGCATTTGTCTGCTGGGATTAGGAATAACATAGCAATCCAAACAATAGTTACATGTTGTACCTGGCCAGGGTCTCATACATGGACAGTGCCACCTCTTTATATGCCTGGAAGTCATAAGGGACAGACTGCAGATCAGGACAGAGCTGCTTAGCCCGGCCAAAGAACATGCCGTTTCGCACACCAGCCTGCCTGTAAGAGAGAAAAACAGAGTAACAGGTACTGATGGAAGTCATACTGTAGTATTCTGGTTCATGAAGCATGTTTACTATGAATACCTGGCCTCGTAACTGCAAGATGCAATCTCTGCCATAGAAAGAGCAGCCAGGTCCAGATCCACTCCATTACTGGGAACTTCATCACGTTGTGGAGACAGGGTCATCTCGAGATCCCCATCCGTTTTCTCTAAAACAGAAAGAACAATGGTCTCCTAGATTAAAACTTGAAGAAAAACACAAAAAAAAAACAAGTATAATAAATTAATTCTAGACTTCAAGCTAATTTTAACCAGCAGCTTTCTTCTAGAATCTGGGTTTACCTTTTCGGTACGGTTTCTGTTTCCTCTGATAGTACTGAAACTCGAGCTGAGGATTTGCACCAGTTCGCTTTGCAACACGGCCTGGACCGCGGTTACTTGTCACCGCAACCGGTTTCCCTGGAGTACAGATTGACCATCAGTAAAGCTCAGTTTATCAGGAGCTATCAAAGTCAACAAGCTCTAACAAGAAACGTCAGCACTTCATTCCAACTCACTGAAATGTACCTTTGAGATTTGGTCGGTGTCTGATCCCCACGGACACGAAGAAGCAGTCCATATCCACATGAAGAATGCAGGACTGACGTACCTGAGGAGCAGCCATTAAGGAACCTGGGCAAAAGAGACAAAAATGTGTTTGTTTTGTTTTCTTGCAAAATGCTGCTCCATTCACTTGCTTCTTAACAACATAAATACACAAAAATAAACCACAAAGACACACCTGAACTGCAGTTAGCTTTGAGCTTCTTCAGTTTCTCTTTTCCAGAGAAAACAGCTCCTCCTGCAGCTCGACTCCTGCTCTGAAGGGCGTTCACATACTCTGAGAACTCATTCCGCCACGTAGAAATATGATGCAGCCTTGAGTGAGAAAAGAACTCTGATATGATTCCATCCTCTGTTCCCTTCCCCGACCTTCCTGCCTGATTACTAGAGTCTGCAAGAGTGGAGGAGTCAGGGGTCATGAGATGGCTCCCATTTAGGCGAACTCTTGTCTGATCGTGCAGATTCCCCTTTTGAGGAGCAGCTGAAGTTCCTGGATTAGATGTTGGTTTTGGATGAAGGTCCTTTTGCATATTGTGAAGACCAGGCTGCTTCGCAGGACTGGCAGTGGATATTAAGGACCTCTGATGGGAATTTGCTTTTGACCCAGCAGAAGAGCAGCTGGGCTCCTCCTGATCCCTGCTTTCAGTCTGTGGGAGGTGAGACTGATGGGACCCTGTCTCAACAACATGAAGCTGAAGTTCTGCAAAAGAGTCCTGAGGCTTTAAGGCAGCATTTACAGAGTGTACATCTCCGTTAGTTAATAAAGTGTTTTGTGAGCCTTTTGGCAAAAGGGCACAGGTTTTGTCATCATCATCATCATCATCATCTTCATCATGAATCCCATTAACTCTAGGCCTCTCTGCATCCTCCTCAGAGATTATACTACAGGAACCATTTCTGCCAGACAAAAAGAAAAATGACAAGATGATATGATATTAAATAATTACCCAAATGTTTTTCTTTAAGTATACAAGGGGGATGTTAAAACTTGGCCTTGGAGCAGTCTTATCTGACCAGCAGGCTGATAACAATAAATTGAGAAGTTATTTTCCTGTTATGGTGGATAACTGATAAATGGATTCTTTACCATTTTATTGTTTATTATGTACTATTTTACTATTGTAGTGTTATATGTAAAAACAGTCATATTTAACAGTCTTTTTTAATTATTAATGTTTTTTTGAACCTGTTACATCACAGCAAACAAAAAATTGTGGAAATCAAAATGTGCAGCCAAATATCCAATATCGGCCAATGTACAACCCAAAAATGGATGATATGATCAATTAAAAAATGTTAAAACAAATAAAATGAATTTGTTGTGCTACAAGTCATATCTCGGATCTTAAAACAGTAGAATGTTTTCTTTCTTTAAAACATATGCAGCCTGTCACAGTCACGTGTGCCCTGTTAATAAAGCATACTCACAATCTGACGTCTAGCTGATGATTGCGTCGCTCAGTGAAGTTATCTTTGTGGTTAGCGTGAGTGGATTTGAGAACCTCTCTAGAGAGGGTTTGAGTGTGGCTGGGCTGAGGCTTGATGCTGTCTGACTGGGGGTGGTTTAGACTGGGTTTGGATGGTTCATGGCTGGATGACGGATCCTGCTTTCCCCGTACACAAACACTGGAAAACTTCAAGCCTTTTTGCTTGGTATAGAGCTGATACTGGACGTACGAAAGTTGATGGCCTGCTTTTATACTGCACAAAAGCAAAATTGTTTTAAAAAAATTAGTATTCGTATAATAGTGTGCTTCTTTAACCTGCAAAGTGTAAACAAACACACACACCTGTCTGTGATCCACTCTGGCCGCACTACTTTCTCTCCCTTGAGCTCTTGTATTTTTCTGTTGGGCAGGTTGGTGGCAATGATGTGTGTGGTTTTGGAGTGAGTGTAATAGAGATGGAACTGTCCACCATGCAGCATCATCAGCCTGCGCAGCTCATCCGCACTGGGATCTACACACAAATAAACATAAACCAAGACAGTGCAGCGCTCATTCTCCTGACACGTTCAGCAAAGGAGCTCAGATGGGAAACACAGGCTCGAGTCCAGCCAGCAACATTCCCTCAGAATCATTCAACTTCATTTTTCCAATCAATTTAGCATATACATGTATATAAAAACAAGTAAACAATAATACTGTTATTAATTATGAGTATTATTAATATTAATGAGAAAATGTCATTAATAAAAAGAAGAATGTCTATAAAAACATGTAATAATTATTTTCTTATTAAATGTTAGTATTAACATGAATAATTATGAATAAAAAATAATAATTGTTAATGATAATGATGATGATGCTCCAATGATCCCAAGCCAGGAAGAAAGTAGTTTTCCTGTTCACTTTTGTTATCACAGCACCAGTGCTGGGGGAGGTCTGACCTGTGTATCCATTGACGTAGATAGCCACACCGCTGAAGATACAGGAGGACGTTCCATCTTTCTGCCTCTCTCTCGGGGCGTCCTTCTGAAACTGCTCTTCAAGCTTAGAGATTTTTGCAGCCATGTAACCGCCCTAAAAAATTTCAAACAAACAAAACTGTGATGTTAATTTGATTTAAAATCCCAATTAAAAGAAAAAAAATCCCATTGACATCAACACAACCTCATAAGATCAGACCAAAACACAAAGCACACACTGACCAAGCAGACTTATAGCATAAACAACAATTCTAACCCCTTTAAAAATGAACAGACTGCAAAACAGACATGCACACAAAGGAAAACGTGCAGCGTCTGGCTGACAAGCGTTTGATTACGCCTCAGACATTCAATGAGACTGGAGGTGCAAGTCTGCCCTGCTGGCACGGCGACTCTCTGTCTCCATGGCAACGGATGGAACGCTGGGATTCAGGAGTTGAGACTGAACCAATAAACACACACACACACACACACACACACACACAATACTCCACAATACTCACTCGCTCCACCTGTACTGACAGGAAATTCCCATGAACCTAATTAATATAACCTGAGATATGAAAACACACAAGGCCTGTAGGCAACGACTGTGCTGTGTTTAATTAAACAAAAAAATTCTGCACAAAACAATTGTCATACTGTACATGCACCGGCAAACTCCCTTTCACATGAGATCCAAGGTCTGTTATTATTACTCCTGCAAATCACTGCATTATTAACTGAAAATCAACAAATTATACAAACTCCACCCTTTCGGTTCTCAAATTTGGTGGCAACACATTATGATCGTCATAATATAGGCAAATATTGAGAAATGTTATCAGTGAAGACTTGCTCTTGGAGTGGTTTATACTAGTGTGGTTCTGCTAATGCCTGAGAAACACGAGGACATTGAAGCCTATCAAATCTCTCGCCTCTGTGGTGGCAGAGTAGAGGTGCTGGTCACTAGTGAGGAAAATTGAGATTACTCACTGGTGTTATACGAATGGAACCTGTCTAGATTTCAGCAGTAACAGACACACTTACACACACACACACACACAAGTTCTAACATGAAGGGGGATGTTTGACTGGTAGAGAGGCAGTCAACAGTTATGAGGGAATTTAAGGACAAGTAAAAAATAATAATTTACAGTGTTTACAGCGGTAGCCTGGAAAAATAACACAGCATGTCAGAGGACGACTCAACTGTGAAAAAAACAGCTGCTGAGCCTTCCTGTTTTCAATAATAAACACATTTCACAATAAAGAACAAAAGACTGTTACCCGTCCTGCCCACCCATCATCTTCACTGGCTTTCTTTCTCCATCCATCTCGGCTCATACTGGGGGACCTGAAAGACAACAATTGAATGGAATAGGTCAAAAACTAAAAGCGTTAGTGAAAGAAAATGAACAAAAATGAGAACAAATTATGCACCTCTGTTCTCTTCTTCACTTAGATGCATTTACAGACTCAAGGAAAGGGAGAGAGCTACTGTACATACAAGTGCTACTCCTTTAATTAGCAGGCAGATATAAAGAAAATGAAGTGCATCTGAAATGCTGAATCTGGAGAATAAGTCTAATCAACTTTATTTGTATAATGCGTTTCACAAAACACATTATTTAAAAGCAGCCTTAAAAGAAAATCATGATGTTAAATGTTTATAATAGCGCAATATCTTCAGCCTTTAGAGTTGCATGCAGCAGATTAGAGCCAGGTGATAATATAGTTCAGATTTTTCAATGATATATGAACAATCAAGCAGCAGAGTTTTGCTAAGAGAAGTCAGAGTGAAGCACAATCCTCTTAATTCCACCTCTTATTACCTAACATCATACTAAAAGAAATTGTACGCATTCGGCAGAGACTCTTTCAAATCGACTTACATTGCATCAAGACTTTGCACCGCAACTTTAGGAAAAAAAAAGGGGTCAAAGGTGAGTGTAAAGCATGTGATCAACATCTTCTCTTTTCTCTTTCTGCACACCTTATAAGTGCACAGTTCATCTGTTCAACCAGTTTCGGTCATTTATTATTGACAAATAAATATGAGACAACTGAGTGGTCACCACTCAATTCAGCTCACTCTCTCCATGTTTGCCTCTGTGGTACAGTGAAGCACAAACAATGAATCTCCAAAAGTAAAAGGGAAAGTCATTCTCATCTCTGTAGAATGTGAGGAACAGAGCAGGGCAGGACAAACATTATTAGGAAAGAATCCTGCCCCCCCCCCCTCATTCATACAAAATCACATAAACAATCTCATTCTCCACAGGAAGCAGTATTAAACGCACCTTCATGCATAAACAACGCTTCTAATCATCCTCATCTAAATACACACCACCTCTCCACTCAAAAAAAAAAAAAAACCCTCAACATTTCCATCTCAGTCTTTCTTGCTCAGTTTATTTAACACAAACACAGAGTGCTACAGCAGGATTTTTAACTCTAGCCTGGCTCTACATGAGCAGCTAGACTAACTATATTCTTCAGGTATCTGGAGTAGCACAGTCTCAGTGTTAGAAGGTAAATCTTTTCATTTAATAGGGTAGTGATGAGAACTCAATTTTTCAGTAATATGAACGATGAAGCCTAAAGTAAAAGAGTGACATACCAGTGTTATTTATAGACACAAGCTGGATTATATCTCTTTATTTTACATGTTTAATAGTCATGTTGTGATATAAATTATACATTTTAACCCGATATTAGGTATAATGGACTGAACAATGGGCAGCTCAGGGAATCAGAAAACATCTGATTAGTTTACCCTATATTACACTAAAAATATGCAACAGATACCTACTTCATTAGGCCATGCAATGCACCTTTGCAGAAGACAACTGACTGCTTTATGTCAATAAAATAAATAAATAAAAAACCGTCAGCCAGCTGGTCTCACTGCTTGACTAACTGAAGCGTCCAAAACTACTCTAAAACCAGCAACCAAGAATGGCAAACTGGTTAAACTGTTTGTTTGTTTTTAAACAGCGATGATTGAGGGCGGCTTTGAAAGAGTTGGCAAATGGAAAGATACACGTTTACTGAACTGTCAACAGGCAACAATATTGTTTATATCAGAAATAAAAATAAAAGACAGTTACAAAGCCATACATGATAGCTTCACAATACGAATTATACTTAATATTGGGTTTACTTCGCTTTAGTTTTACACATCGTTCCCTTCACATGGGACATGCCTGACCATGTGAATGACCACTGGACTGTCTCAGCTAGAAGAAAACACCAAGTTGCAAAATTGGGAAACCGAAACTCGATATAGACGATAAGATAATAGGGCAGTTGTCGACAGAGAGAGTGATCAGACACAGAGGAGTCAAAAAAGGCAAGTGGAATTTCGTGCATAACAATCTGGATTTCCATCAGCCTTTTGAACAATGTTGCAGAAGTGCATCACAGCAGCACACATCAGATCGATTCGTTCAATACATAACAGCACAACTGTAGCGTCACCCTGCGTGTGATGCGCGGTTTCTTTTTAAAACTGAAAATTGTTGCTCACCAAATATCCCTCTTCTTTACAGATGTATTTTGTTCAAACCAAAGCGCCTTTGTTTTCGCTCTTGTGTTTCGTCCACCCCTTTTGCGTCAGATTTGAAAGATTACTAACAGAGACTTGGTGCATGCTGGGCTCTGTCCATATGATCATGCTCCCGCGACTGCACGATTCACCCCTTTTACCATTCACTCGTATCTCTCCATTGCTAGCCGCTTGCTCACTGTCGCCTCTGCCAGATTTTCTGCTTGTTTTCCACGTAAGTCCCTCCTCCTTCTCCTCCTCTTCCTCCTCCTCCTCTCGGTCGGGGGTCACACCGTGACAGCGCTAGCCCTTGTGTGTATCTCGCAGCACCCTCAAGCGGTCCGTTAGTCTCTCTACACTTGACGCAACGCGCTGAGTTTAGCTTTTGAATTTTAATAACGTCGTGTGACGTCGCCCCGAAATGTTCCAATAGCAATTTGGCTCGTGTATATGAATTAGGTCGTGACGTTTTCGCCAGGTAACGTTCCAATGGCGAGGACTGTCTTATGAATATTAATAAGCGAGCCTTTGCCTTTAATAAGAGAAAAGAGGATTCAGGATTCATTAATTCGCCTCAGATTTGAATGTAACACTTCATTCTGATCTAGCTCAAGTACAATCTTCCATTGAGGATGTGACGTAGACGTTTTTATACCCAAAGATCAACTATAATGCACTGAGAAAAGATTTTTGTTGACGCTAGTCTGGCAAAGACTGCTCTGTGTCCCCATATATACACTCACTGTCCACTTTATTAAGTACACCTGTTTAATTGCTTGGTAACACAAATTACTAATCGGCCAATCACATGGCAGCAACTAAATTTTTTTTTGGCTTCTATAGATGTGGTGAAGACACTTGCTGAAGTTCAAACCGAGCATCAGAATGGGGAAGAAAGGGGATTTAAGTGATTTTTAATGTGGAATGGTTGTTAGTGCCAGACGGGCTGGTCTGAGTATTTCAAAAACTGCTGACCCCTGCTGATCTGGGGTTTTCACACACAACCATCTCTAGGGTTTACAGAGAAATATCCAGGGAGCGGCAGTTGTGTGGACGAAAATGCCTTGTGATGTCAGAAGTCAGAGGAGAATGGGCAGACTGGTTAGAGATGATAGAAAGGCAACAGTAACTCAAATAATCACTCGTAACCACCAATGTATGCAGAATACAATCTCTGAACGTATAACACATCAAACCCTGAAGTAAATGGGCTACAGCAGTAGAAGACCCCACCAGGTGCCGCTCCTTTCAGCTAAGAACAGGAAACTGAAGCTACAATTCACATAGGCTCACCAAAATTGGACAATAGAAGATTGGAAAAAATGTTGCCTGGTCTGATGGGTCTCGATTTCTGCTGCGACATTCATGGATCCATCTTGCCTTGTCTCAATGGTTCAGGCTGCTGGTGGTGTAACGGTGTGGGGGATATTTTCTTTGGACACTTTGGGCCTCTTAGCACCAACTGAGCATTTTTTGAATGCCACAGCCTACCTGAGTATTGTTGCTGAACATGTCCATCACTTTATGACTGCAGTGTACCCATCTTCTGATGGCTACTTCCAGCAGGATAATGCACCATGTCACAAAGCTCAAATCATCTCAGACTGGTTTCTTGAACAGGACAATTAATTCACTTTACTCAAATAGCCTCCACAGTCACCAGATTTCAATCCATTATACAAGCTTTGGGATGTTGTGGAGATTCACATCATGAATGTGCAGCTGACAAATCTGCAGCAACTGTGTGAGGCAATCATGTCAATATGGAACAAAATCTCTGCGGAATGTTTCTTACACCTTTTTGAATCTATGCCACGAAGAATTAAGACAGTTCTGAAGGCAAAAGGTGAGGCCCACCCCGGAAACAAGGTGTACCTAATACCTAATAAAGTGACCAGTGAGTGTATATACATATCTATGGGTGTCGCCAGGTAACATTAAACCTGTGGAGCTCAGACACAGTGGTAGCCTTATAACAAAATAATGGCTTAAGGATTCTTTTTACTCAAACAGGTTCTCATGAATTTGCCATTTGTGAGAACCTTTTTTGAGTAATAAGAAGTAATGATAGCCATCATTCCATCATAACAAAGTAAATATATAATTTTTATTATGAAAATAAATGTTTGTAACAACTTGGACAACTTAAGATAATACAAAATGATAAAAACAATGTAAGAATGAAAAATAAATAAATAAAAAAATATATATAAAGAATGAAAGAATATATTTTTTTTAAATGGCTTAAGATATTTCAAAATAATAAATCTAATACAAATCCAGAGCATTAACATTTAAACATTGTGTATAAATGACAAAGTAAAATAAAACAGGTTAACCATTTTGCTGGTTAATTAACTGTTGGTTTTATTTCATGTTTAAAATGCTTCCCAATGGCATTCCTCAAGTCCAACTCTGTTGCTGCTGGGAAGTTGGTTATCAGAGTCTGCCAAATAAGAAAAAAACATTGCAGGAGAAAAGCATTTTTGACATAAATTTTTTCCTTTTGATTACACTATTTGTGACAGGGAGTTGTGCTCTTTTTTTTGATTGGATGCACACTAGGAATAGGCAATATAGGATTTTAAGATAAATATATTTTCCAAATCAATATAGACTGAGACTATATAATTTAAATCAGTATAGCCTGACATCACATTAAAATAAATGACACATTGAGGGCGCTCCAGAGTCAGAATTGGGACCCACTTGTGCTATACTGTGGGATAGTATTTAATTGGTAGACTCATCACTTCATCGTCTCTTTAAATACAGGTTGTCGTCATTGTACATTTTTCACATTTTTCCCTTATAAGCTGAATCTAAACAACTATTGAGATCTTGTGAATGTTTCTGGAACTGTACAGCTCCCATGAATGTTTAATGAGGTAAGTACTCAGTTTGATTGGTTGTCTGTTGCTAAACATCTGTGACATTCTGGCACAACATCATCATTCCTTTGCTACTGCAGTTTAGAGTTAACCCTTTAAAAGCAGTGCCAGCCCTGTTCTGAACCATATCTTTCATAACCCAGGGTTGAAGGTGCTGCCAGTTCACAGTTGTTTTGCCAAGGGCCAAAAGTCTTTTCAACCCAGGTTTTAAGATGTTAAACCAGAATTAAGAATAGTGTGTGAAAAGCCTTATGCCATTACTTTGTCACCCAGTTATTTTGTTCAATTAGTTTCAAGTTGTTTAATGAAGAAACTCTAACTTGATTATATTTTCAAAGTATATGATTTAAGCTCACCTAAATGAATATAGGCTTTATATTCTGTATTGATCTCGTTTGTATTATGACCAGAAGCAAACATTAAAATTCCCTGGGTTATCTTTACAAGTCACCTTTTGAAATATTTTGTCATATTTGACAGCAGTTACGAATGGAAACTTAAATCTGGTGCTTCAGTTATCGGCTAAAGTACTGTATTAAAATAGAGGTAATGCAGACAGATTACCAAAAGATGGCAGTATTGTTCTTTATCTGACGTCTTATGCAGGCAATACTGTACAGTCCTCAATAGAAACAGATATGTGATTCAGATCAGAGGTCCTCCACTTTTTATTTATATTTTTACTCAACATATAAAAAATTGATAAACAGAATATCTTAATTTCTAATGCATTAAAATTTAAATACAAAAAAATACAAAGACCAAGATAATTGTGGTCTATTTGTCATTTGTGTTTAACAAAGCATTTTATAGATTTTAATTAAAAATTCATAGCAATAAGAAAGAAATGGGTGTTTCTAGACTTTCATCAGTACTGGGGCACAAGCCGCCCATCAAAAAGTAATTTGATACTCTTTATTTATCAAGGATGGATATAAACTGTCTTTACCTACAGTAAGAAGTTGTTCACAACCTGCATGCACAATTAAGAGCTGCTTTATCACTTACATATGATAAAAGACATTTGCAAGTTCTGCAAACACTCTGAGCATGAGTGAACTGATTCAATATGCCAATCTAAATCAAGAACAGATTCAGTTTTTGTGAAACTTTTTGAATGATTGGATCAAAAGAGTGATTCTAAACAGCGTGTAGAAAACATATGACATGACTGCTGAAATATTATTAGGGAAAATATTTCTTAGTTCGATCTATGCAATCTCCAGAAAAGATTTATCCTGAGATTTATCAGTGTAACAACACCTCTAAACTGAAGGTGTAGTTTTACTCACAGCAAGTATGAATGAGACGAGAGGAAAGCAATACTTACACACTTTTAAGAATAGATTCACCCTTAAGAGAAGGGAGAGCCAAGAAATGGATTTTATGTGCAGGATTGACTAACAATGCTAAGCAGGATTTACCCCCAAGCTGAAAGTGATGAAACATAAGTGATCCTGACCCAAACACACACACACTCTTCATGCACACATACACGCACAAACAGATGCTTCTTGCAAGCAAATCGGACCCACTTTTGTGCCCTTTGTTTTTTCAGAAGAGAAAAGTCACATTAATAAAGAATAGGATTTTAATGCAGACTGGGACTAATAGAAAAATAACTGAACTTGTAAAGCAAGTGAATACAGATAAGATAATCTGAGCTGAGATGACCATAGAGACCATTTAAAGATGCTGCTTTGTTGTGAGTCTGGCTCTGCAGGACATACTCACATATATTGTTATTTACCATTAGTGTGAATTAAAGTAATTAATCGCCATGTGGACTGAAAGGCTTGACTATCAGATAATAATGATCTTGGTATTGAGTTTAGTTAATGGAGTGTGTGTGCTGAATTATTCGTCTGTGAAATGGCTCCATTAGCTCGAAGATTGCTCCGTTATTTATTTGCTAAAGTTGTTTTGATGAATCACAGTTTCATTCTTTTATTCTTTTGTCCGGTTTCCCTCGCTCATTATTGACTTCAGGTGAGTCTTTACGGATCAGTTGGCGATTTTCTTACAGGCTTCAGAATGTCATTACTTCCTCTGTAGAGACTTTCAGCTTTTGCACTTTAAGCTGCATACCGTGTGTGCTGAGAAAACTTTTTGAGTTTTACAATCAATTGTTTTACGCTTTTTAAATGTATCCTTATGATTCAAAATCTTGTTTATTGGACAATCAACATCTACTCTGAAGAACAAACATCAGAAGGCTTATTAGTGCATGTGGTGTCTTTGTTTCCTGCAAACTGTCTCTCTGGACAATGAAATGATAATAAGTGCCCTGACAGTGGACGGTTCAACTGCCCTAAAGTTGCAGCTCTGGGTGCTGATTGTTCCCATTATGGCACAGATCGTGACCCTCTCTTATGAACGGAGGCCAGAGTTTTGGATGAATGGAGAAATTTAACATTATTAACCCTTGTGTTGATTGAGCAAATTGTGCAGAAATTCCATCAGGTGAAAATTTGTCTTCTTTTCATGATTTATCGTTAAATGTAATGACACCTGAAAAGAAAAAAACACATGTACAATTTAAAGTATACATTATTATTGTTATTTTATAATTATTTATTAGTATTTTTAATTTTATTTGTTGCAGTTATATTATTTATTAAATTTGTCTATATTTATTACTACTTTAATATTTACAATTGTAAAATCATAAACCAGAATCATGTGAGAAATGCATGTGAACAAGCGCAACAAAGAGCTGAGCTGCTGAGCTCTTAAAAGTGTGAATGGTACAAAATGGAAAAAGAAATGACAAAGACAGACAAACATATATGTAAAATAAAATTTAAATGGAAGATATAGTTAAAGAGCAAAGAGAAGGACGCAGAGGCAATTGCAGTGAGGGGATGTGTGGGGGTCCTTGCCAGGGTTTGCCCTCTTGTCACTCTCTCAGCGTCTAATGGGAGTGATTGATTTTTCTGCCTGTTCTTATCGAGGGGAGCAGCCAGCATCAATAACAACGTGGAATTAGACACATCGCATTTCCCAGCTGAAAAGAGAGTAACCGGGGGATCGGGAACAGCACAACTGACTTGGAACGGGAGACGGAGAGTGTCTGTTTATGTGCGTCTGTGCTGAGCCTAAGTGTGCGATTAGATAAATGATTTCTTATTTGACTTTAAAGGTGCAATGTGAGCCTGATGTCGCCCTTTATGCTGCCAAATTCAAGAGCTGAGGGAAAATCTTTAAGAGCACAGCCATGAACTTGAGTGCGTCGTATTCATATCTGTATAATAATAATCTGTGATTGGTGTAGGCTCTGTTCTCAGCACAAGAGGCGGTGAGAAAAGCGGAAATTACCATGTTTCAGAAACGTGGCCGAACGTGTGGAAAAGGAGAGCAGTAATTGAATACTTTCACTAGACAGATTTCCCATTTTCCAATTTCCTGCCGGGCACGTTAGTAATTTTGCCATCTCATCTGTTATTCTGTTATTCCAGTGAGCCTTGGATCCAGAGGCTTAATGCAATTCTTGTGAGGTAATTGGAAGGTACAGATGCAGGGGGGTCATTTGCATTCATGCTTTCTGCAAATCTATGGCACTACGACCACTACTTCAACATAGAGCATGAGAGTAGAACACATTCTTGCATGTATGTGCAATGCTACACATCACATCACTGAATTCGGCATTCAGCAAGAGGAACTCCTTGACACAGAATCACGTCACAATTATTGTTTATTGTTATTGCTCTGTTCTGTCTTTCACACATACAAGTACAGTATAAACATAATTTGATTTTCCACCATCCAGTTGAACGCCTACTGTTGACACAGTTCCTTTTCTCAATGTGGTGTGAAATCAGGATTAGAATGTACAAAGAAAATACATCAGTGATAAACTGAAATCAACTAAAGCTGTTGGGCTCTCAAAGAACTGTCACTTTAAGAGCTCAACATGGTATATACAGTATTTCTCATCCATCTTCTCTGGACACTTAGATATAGAAGCTGAATTGATTTTTCAGAAATATTTATTTAAATAAACAAATAAACATATAATGACAAACCCAAATATCCTTCATGGTGTGAAAAACCTCTGCTCTTAACTCATGCCAATATATATTGTGCTGCGATGCTCAATCTAAAAGAACAATTTACACTCTTCTGATGGCAACTTACAAATGTCTTACGCTGTTAAAAATACAGGTTCCAGAAGGGGGTTTCACAGTGATGCCCTGGAAGAAACGTTTTGGAGTCACCCCAAAAAATTACTTCCAGTAAACTGTTAAGGCCCTATTCCACTGCATGGTGTAGTGTACCCTGTATCCTGTCTGTAAACCTTTGGAGAGACTTTATAGAATAGTTTGCAAATCGTTTGCAAAAGTCATTCCTCTGCACAAGTTATAAATTGGCAGGGCTGGTAACCCTGAATCTTTCTTCTTACAATTTCACACAAAGCAGAGTGCATTCCGTCTTTTTTTATCATCACTTCTCAGACTGAAAAAGGAATTATGTTAATAATATAATTGATAAATAGAAGAGTAGAAAATACTTGGTCCTATACCACTCACTGACCTTTGTTCTAAGGCCATTTTATCCTAACCTGGGCCATTAGATAAAGGAGGGGACTGAATCCAACCTCCACATACTCCCAAAACAAAAAATAGACTCTCCCTGCCTGCCCAAGGCCCAATCAGAGCACTTGAAAGTGTAGAGCATTTCTATTTGCTTGTAAGTCTTAAAGCCACACACACACACACACATGCACACTTGTCAGTCTCACTGTTTCTCCGACTGTCCTCCATGCAGACAAGTGCGTGGCCATTGATCGGACTAAACCTTGGACCGTATTCAGTATCCACTCATTGATCATAAGGTTCAGGTCTTTGGTCTGATAGGGCTCTTGAATTAATCAAATACACATATGCTTCTGTTCAGCCTCAGTATTAACCACCCAATTCTTCTACAGAATGAACAGAGGTCTGTATTAGTCTGGCTTCTATAGAGCTGTTAAACTATATTTAAAAGCAACAAAAAAAAACTATTAAAGAAAAGGCCTTGCCAACATGCATTCCCTAAAGGTTTACATAAAGGGATCCAAGGACCTCTACTAAAAAGGAAAAATTAAATTATGTCCATTCCCATCTAGAAATCGAGGGACATTGCTTAAGCACAAAGCCAGATCTTACTACATTACTAGTATTAAAAAGACGTGCTCCTATTTTTTCATTACAAATTATATTGGCACAATTATTTATGTAAAAAGTTTAATTGAAATATTAATATGAAATATAGTATCATTAATGACAGCATCACTCAAGCAGCACAAACTCATCAAAACTTTTATATTTTGCATTTACAATATATATATATATATATATATATATATATATATATATATATATATATATATATATATATATATATATATGTATATATATATATATATGTATATATGTATATATATATATATATATATATATATGTATATATGTATATATATATATATATATGTATATATGTATATATATATATATATACATATATATATATATATATATATATATATATATATATGTATATATATATGTGTGTATATATATATATATATATATATATATATATATATATATATATATATATATATATACATATATATATATATATATATATATATATATATATACATACATATATATATATATATATATATATATATATATATATATATATATATATATATATATATACATATATATATATATATATATATATATATATATATATATATATATGTATATATGTATATGTATATATATATACATATATATATATATATATATATATGTATATATGTATATGTATATATATATACATATATATAGCATATATATAATGCTATTCTTTTGACATCAAAGAATATGGAAAAATGTATAATGTTTCTTACACAAAAATAGCACAAGAAACATGTTATAGATATTGGTAATAAAGATAAATGTTTCTTCAGATCAAATCTATTATGACCACATCAGCATCATGATTTCTGGAGGATCATGTGACACTGAAAACTGGAGTAATGGCTGCTGAAAATTCAAATTTGCCATCACAAGAATAAATTACATTTTACTTACCAAAAAAAAAAAAAAAAACCCCAGTAAATTTAAATTGTGATATTTCACAATATTAGTTTTTACTGTATTGATCAAATAAATGCCGCCTTGGTGAGTATAAAAGGCTACTTTCAAAAAACATCAAAAACTCCTACCAGCCCCAAACCTCTAAACACTCTCAGAAATAAAGGTACAAAAGCTGTCACTGGGGCGGAACCTTTTTAAAAGGTACACCTTTGTACCTAAAGGGTCTATATTGGTAACTTAAAGCGTATGTACTAGTACCTGAAGGGTACAATAGTCTAGCTTTTGAAAAGGTACCACCCCAGAGACAGCTTTTGTTTCTTTCTTTCTGAAAGTGAACAGTAGTGTACATTTATTCATTTTATGACATAAAATGTAAAGGGGTCATATGATGCGATTTCAATTTTTCCTTTCTCTCAGGAGTGTTAAGCTCTTAGTTCATGAAGAAGATCTGAACCGTTTCGTAAACCTAGGAGAGGAGGTCATTCTGACTTTGCTGAATCAGCTACTGTAATTATGTTATTAGTTTAAGGATTTGCTATTGAATGTTCAAATGCAGAGTTTTTCGTGTTGCGTGTGTGCGCATGTCTGTGAGAGCGAGAGAGACAGAGACTGTCACACAGTGGAGTCAGCTGCCTTAATCATCCATGGCTTGTGTACTACAAACACATACGAGCTTCATCAGTGTGTCTGTCACACCACTCTGTTCCCCTTTCGGGCTTGAACTGATGGTAAAACTAAGGACATTATTAACTGTCTTTAAATTTATTTTGAAAGAAGAAGCTCGCGATCATGGAAAGGGGTGTTACATTTCCGATGAGTGCTTGTGGTGTTCAGCCAATCACAATGCACTGGGTCAGTTGGCCAATCAGAGCAGACTGTGCTTGTCTAAAGCAGGGACTTTATAGAAAACGACACGTTTGAGAGAGGCGGGTCATAGAGGACCTACAATAATGTACAGTATTTAAAAAAGAATGTGTTTTTTCAACATTAAAGCATGTCAACATATTCTATTAAATCACATACCTGAAATAATTATATTTAAAAAAGCATCATATGACCCCTTTAATATATAAATGTTAACCTTTTCAAAATCCTAAAATTGCATAAGACTCCTAAAACTTTTAGATCTCTTCTTTATGTTTCATGACATGTTGTTCAATCTCAAGCACACCACAGTGGTAGTATTTTCAACCTTACTTTCAAACTGAATATAAAGACCATGTACATTCAGCAATTGGAATAGTTCAACATTTTGTTTTATTTGTTTATTTGCTCATCCAATTGTTTGTTTCTGCAGTTTCATGATGAATTTATGAGAATTAGATCATTTTTACCCATGGATAAGCAATACCTATGGCATTATGCAGCCGATTGGCTGAGAACATGTACAAAGGCATGCAGATATGGCCTACATGGTGCAAAGTAAGAAACAAATTCAGTAAAAATCTTGAACCTTATGTGTTGTCATGACCCTTTTTGTTCTTAAAATCCAAGATACCCCACTGTTAGGAGCCCCTGGAAGGCAACTGTAGTGGAACACACACCCCTCCACTTTCCCTCACACACACACATCTCACCCACCCACCCATCTTTACACCCAGACAAAGACCATCTTTGTTCACCCTGCTGTGCTCCATGTCTTTTGAGATGGGCTGAAACTACTTGTTAAAATTCGTGACATCTATTTGGGAGAGCGACCCCCTACTGCTCACAGTTTACAACTCTCCCCCACTTCGTCCAGCGCCTCCCCCACCAGCCCTGACAGAAAAGAGGAGCACAGCCTTCCTCATAAGAAAAGCAGCCAAGAATCCCGAAGACAGCCGATGACTTCTTGAATGAGAGAGCTTTATTAGCAGTCAGATTCGGAACAGACCTCCCTCATGCAAGTTGACAGTCCCAGCAGCCTCAGTGTCAGCATTGGAGACACTCTCATCACTGAAGTCCATCAGAGCCGAGAATGAGAACACCAACTCAGCTCCATTCCCAGGCTGCTCCGCTCATTCAATCAATACATCAATCTCTCAGTTAAACACAGAATGAACACCATCAACAGAGGGGGACAATTAATGCAGCACCTCGTTAGGTATTGGCCCACACTGTTATCAAGATCAACGAGGAAGGCTGTTAAACCAGCATCTTCTCGCAGCTTTGAAATCAATTAACTCCACCAATGGCTTCTAATGAGAAAAACAAAGATTTTTTTTATTTTATTTTTACATTGATTTCATCCTCTCAAATGAGTTTGTTTGGGACCACAATGCATTTACTGAAAGAGGCAGTCTTGAAAAAGCATTTAATTACAATTTCTAGAGCCATAAAATAGTGGCCCTTATAATCTCAGCAGATAATTTCTTATGATTGGACAAGCATGGGAATATAGGTGACATTAATTAAGAAAGACAGTGTAACTAATGTTCTCCCTCCCAAACGTTGGCCTAAAATTATGATTGCCTGAGGCGACAAGTGCTGCAAGCCCTGAACAAATCAAACCAAGAGGAGAGGAAGCTTGTGGCTGTAGCAGGAAGAACAGTCGCCATGGAGGGAGAGGTGAGACGTGTGTCCATGTCACAAGGACATTCAAGTCTCGTTCCTAGATAAACCGCATCCATCCTGCTGGCTCCGTTCTTCATAAACCTGAGGTCACCTGATCCAGGATGAAAGTATGTTCGAGGAGTCTGATGAGCACGAGGGAGGAAAGCACTTCCAGGCTGGTGTGATGGACAGCTAGTGATTAGGTGGAGCAAGAGGTTAAAGTTACAAACCGCCCACACCCACAAAAGTACTTCAAGAAAGACACATTTACATTTCTCATTTACAAGAGTGTAACTTTAGAACTGT
Source organism: Carassius auratus (assembly GCF_003368295.1). Classification (NCBI taxonomy): domain Eukaryota; kingdom Metazoa; phylum Chordata; class Actinopteri; order Cypriniformes; family Cyprinidae; genus Carassius; species Carassius auratus. The sequence goes on from NC_039276.1 coordinate 17,081,726, forward strand.
ACCCTCCCTGTGTCACACGTGCTGACGGACATGAACATACTCACACAGAGTTGTGTAGAGAGGAAAGTCTTGCATACCTTGAAACTTCAGCTCCCGGGGTATCAACAACAGAGCACAGCAGTGGTGTTCCAAGGAATACTAATTCCATTTATCATTTTAGCAATAATGTATACATTTTTTCAAAGCTCTGAGGTAAAGTGATGAAAAATGTGTCTGTAGAAGCTACCTGGCAGTATGACTTTAACTTTTTCTTTTTATATATATATATATATATATATTTGTGGAACCTTGCATCAAGAATCACACAGCTCAACATTCTAATAAAGCGGAATCAGACAGTTGCTGCTACTATAGAAACAGAAATGGTTGCAAAAGTACAGTAAACTGTTCTTTTAAATGGTAAGATTTCACAATATAACTGTTTTTACTGTATTTTTGATCAGATAAATGCAGCCGTTGGAGCATAAGAAACTTCTTTCAAAAACATTAAAACAAAGTGTATGTTTGCACATATTTTACTTTGATAACCTAGTTCTATATTGTACTGTTGTTGCTGATCCAATTACATCATTTGCAATGCTTCACTGGTTGAGTAGTTCATTCCATCATAACAGACGTTAAAAGATAGTCATGTAGCTTAATCTGCTGTGCGTCTCATTAATACAATCACACATCAATGCAGGAATAAGATAATTAGGTAATTTTTGTATTGGGACATGTGCCTGAAAGGTATAGGCTGACTCTGTGCGTGTCTCCATGACTATAATTATGATGTCTAAGTTCTGGACCCTTTAGACACAGCTGTCACAGTGAAACTATCATCACTGACACCTGCTGTGTCCATATAGCGTGATGATGAGAGGATGACATTTCTGCACGGACTAAGAAGCTGGTCTGCTGAGGTATGATCACCAAATACTAGCACACACGTTTTTGTATGTACAGTTATCAAGGTAATGTACTTTTCTTTTTTTCAGCTCAGTGAACATTCAGCTGTGCAGAGAAAAAAAAAACAGGAAGATTATTTTGCACTGTTTATTTAATGTAGCTGCTGTCTCACGTTTAATTGGTTTGTCAGTATAATTCTGTCACTATTTAGGGGAGACCACTGGGGCTGGTTGTCTCAAGGGGAAGAAATTTTTTTTTTTCAGTGGTTTATTTATTATAGTTTTTACTGGCCAAAATAATAGGTTTCATGTTTTTGTAATTAATATTTTTTGTTTATTTTTGTTTTATTGATTGCCTTTATCATTTTTCCCATTGCTGTAAAAGGAGCCTCTATTTTTAAGGAAGGATACATTTTCACAACTCACCCCATAAAATGTGACAACATGTGCTATTATTGAAAAAAAAAAAGCAGAGGCTGAGAAAGGCGTCTGGTGCACAGACAGGTGCATGAAAATTTACGTTGGGGCAGCAACAGGAGAGATGTGGCTCGGTTTTCCAGATGGTTCCTCTGGAGGCATATTATCTGCTCCATCACAGCTAGCAGGTTGAACCTGAGACTGTTGAAGTGTGTATGGGGGGCTGTAAATACTGTGGGCAGTTCGGTGCCACAATGATGCTCCCAACCCTGCAGCTTGTAAGTGATCCTTACCTGGCCTGTCCCAGCTGTGGGGTAGGCTTTCCACCCCCCTCCGCCAGCCTAGTCATGGGATAGGCCTGCTGCCTTTATCCCCACAGTTTCTCTATCCCACCACAGGATAAACTTACTGCTAAATGACAGGGTTGGCCCGCTCCCCGGGTAGTTGCACCACCAGAATACCTGGACAGGAAAAGCATGTGACATACTTGACTCATGCAACTCTAGATGTGTGGGCATAGGAAAAACAAACAAACTTTTATTAGTTTCACATTTGAACATGAAGGTTGAGCACTTTGAAGTACATGTAATTCTTTTCAACGCCCATATAAATGAATAACTAGCAAGTCCCCTTCCCTTTTTGATTTGCAGCCTTATCTGTTTCTCTGGACTTCACTAATTACACAGCGTCTACAGTTTCAGTGGGCATGTTTGATATGAGTTTATCTGAGCTGTCCTTCAAGCAATTAAGGTCAGCATCTCTCAAAAGCATAGTCATGGCCTCGGCAAGCAGCGAACGAATCAGACCTGCTCAGATCAGGTGAGGTCTCTGGTACTAGGTTTCCACTCCTGCCGTCCCACCGTAACAACACACAATGGCTGTGATCAGTGTTGTTCCTACAGCGACCCGTCCTAATGGGCTATTAATGCCCGCGTGGCCTTGGATAGATCAGTGAGTACATTTACATGTAAGGTTATAATCAAGCTAAAGCAAGTTTTTACATGGTTACATTACAGTCTTCAGTGTCTGTCCAAGTACATATGACGTAATGCATGATCAGATATTTTATATAGTTGATATTTCTTGCGACCCGGAATTTCGTGATTGACATTTCACAAAGGGTTCAAGTCTGGCGATTCACAACAGAATTAATCAACAAAAAGCCACTTGCTTTGAAAGTGACTTCACACATTGCTACACTATTGACAGTAGAGAATTTTGCCTTTTCACCAATGCTGCATTTTTAGGCCAACTTCACAAAATAATAATTGCTTTAGTCACTCAAATAATCACATCGTCTTCTTTTTAAGAAAACAAGACAAGACAAAATTATTTTTGTTTAATCAACATTATTCAACCAATGCCATCAACTTAATATAATTTGTATTGAATCTAGAATCATTTGATTATGTCACTTAAAGTCCCTGAAGCATTCAGATGGTGGTAGTTTGAGTCAGTACATTTTAATAAACCACAGAACAGCAAGGCGCAGTCTGTTCCACTCAGCTTGAGTTCATCTCAGGTGAGGCTCTTGAACTACTCTTGGCTGAGCAGTCAGCTCATAATATGCGACTATGTGGTCAGACAGTAATAAATGACATGAGTAAAGCATTCCCTCTGCGGTGGTGTGGATTGCCTGAACAGTTTCACTGCATTAAGAGTGGTCACATTTAATACACTGTGTGTGTGTGTGTGTGTGTGTGTGTGTGTGTGTCATCTGAGTCTTGGTGTGATCTGTGACATGCAGTGTTGAACAGAAGATTAACTAGGTGACACTGTGATAGCCAGGCTTCATGAAGCGCACAGGAGTCCTCTTTCAAAACAAGACTCTTCTTCCTCTACTCTCCTTCCCTCTCTCTACAGTCCTTCCTTATCCCTGAGATAAACTTGCATAAGAAATAAGAGTCATGCAGACTGCATTGATGAAATAACACCAAACCACCCAACCTTTTTTATTGTAAAACCAAACAGGAACAAATTTTCTGTAAACGATTTTAAAATTGAAAACGCTGCCTTAAATCGATACATTAAAAACTTTACAGCTATATTTTATGTCTCCACATGCAGTGTGATCACCTGTGGTGGCTGCTTTCATGGATGCCAGAGGCACAGAATTCAGCATTGAGAAATAAACTTCACTCAGCATGATAACTTCATGGCTATTGTATCAGATTACACTGCAATCTTATTTTTTTACTGCTCATGAAATATTCAAGTGACATGTAACTGCTTCTCCTTTACTCATATATTATTATATAAGAGCAGGAGTGTCACAATGCTATTATTAGCGAGCATCTGATAAATAATATTGAACGGCTCGTGGAATACTTGATTCTTATTGGTCAATTGCACTATCCAGCAATCAGACATTAATTAATATTCACCATCGCCCATGGTAACACAGTACATCAGTCTGCTTGAAACACTTCTTTCACGTCTCATGTATCTAACCGAGGGCTCACGCTCTTGTTTCACAAACTCATCTCAGTCATGGAATTATAGTAAAAAAAGACCCCAGAGGACTTCAGTGTAAATATTATTATAATATTGTTGCAGTGTTTGGCTTGTTTCTACACTGACTGTTTTATACATTGTAATGGACTATTTTTCGTAGCAGAAGCTGAGAGAAGTAGCACTCAAATCAATATTTCATATATGTATTTATTTAATGAGTATCCACATAATAAGATGGATAATGCAGTTCATACTGCAAAATAAAACCCTTAAAAGTAATATAGGAGTTGGGAAGAAAAAAGAAAGACGTACTTTGGTGCATACTTTTTGGAATTAGTGAGGAACAAATGACGAGTAGGACCAGGATGTTCAAAAACAATAGCTTCCTCCCCCATCTGGAATTCAGGGAAATGAGAGAAAACCACAGCCAGTAAAAACAGCGACCTAAAGGGTATGAGTAAAAAAGTCAAATATGTAGGGAGCATATTGAAAGAAAGGCTAATATTCAGAAACAACAGGCAATGAAGGCAATATCTCATCATGGCCTAAGAGCACATGGTGGGACTCTCAAATGAGTCTTGATTGTACTGAGCAATTTGGAACTCAGCAGAGCACTCAATTAAGGTGAGCGATTAACAGCGGATCTGACTTGTCCTGCTCCCTGTGATGTCACCGTTCTTAGAGTGTGGCAGCCATAGCAGGTGTCTGATTTGACCAAAGTACTGGCCAGCAGCTTGTATCATTAATAAAGCCCAAGACTCAACCTATCAACACTGCAGTACCCTCCATTTTATGCCATTTTCTCCGCATGAGGCTTTCCTTTTTCCTGTTTTGCTTTTAAATGTAGTCCTATGTGAACCCATACTTCAAACCAACATGCCTCCTGAATTAATTTTGCGGTAGACGTTTCTATGTAACACTAAATGGTACAATAATCTGACTTCATTTTGAGGGGAGCTTTTCAGAAACACAAAATGTGCCATGATTTGGTCTCCAGTGGTCATTTTTGAGAAGATTAAACTCTGCTCTTAAAGTTTAGTCAAAGTGCACTGAGGTTACCTTTCATTAGTCTACTTAGTTTACCATGCATGCCAGATTTGGTGAAGTAATATAGAACGTATACCAGATATACTTTAGCGTTTCTCTCACAGTTTATTAGAACATAAGCTCTGTGACAGTATAGGGCTTGGTTCTCCTTTTGTGTGAGCTGCTCTAAAATCATGTGTGCCGTTTGCCGAGAGTCTACCAGCGTGCACCGTACCTCCTTCAAACGTCTTCCCAGTCAATGGAAAAACAAAGGTCAGGACTCTGGAAATGTCACTCAGTCCCTGGCTTGGCACTTAGAGGTCCGAGGGAAACCAGAGGGGGGGCTTGGCCTTGCTGCAGGTTCCGGGGGGACAGAATAATGTGTCGCACGGCTGCTGCTGCTTCCTCTTCCCCTGGTGGTTGGGGGCAGGCAGAGAGGCACGGTGGGGGCTCATTGTTACACTGCCTTTTCCATCAGCTGTCAGGAGAGCAGGGGGCCCAGCTAAATGGGCACTCTAAAATACAGCACGCCAGGGAGTTGGCCCTCTCAAAAATATACAGTATACCTAGCGAGCAGAAAGGATAGATTTAAAGCTTTCATATTTAATCACAAAAATGACATTTATACGTTATGCATAATAGGGGCACTCATTTTCACTTCTATCATATGTGTTTGTTTGTCAACACTTCTGTTAGGCTTTAGGAATTCGTACTGTGCCATTAACAAGAACACTTTAGCAAACAAAATTATTACCCAAATAGCATTTCAAATCTCTATTCAAAGTCCCAGGAATAGGAACTGCTGCAGTTTCCTAACATCCATAACGTTATATTGGATTGCACTGTTAAAATGAAAGGTTCTTTACTGGCATTGATGGTTCCATGAAGAGCCTTTAACATCTACAGAACCTTTGCATTACACTAAATACTCTTTATAATGGAAAATGGTTCTTCAGATTATAAAAAAAAAAGAAATTAAATCGGTAATTTTAGGAACTGTTCACTGAAACATTATTTGAGGAAACAATGGGAACAGCCACTTTTGAATATTCTATAAAATTTCAAAAGCACTGCATTCTAATTGAGAGAACACACCATCCAGCAGTGTCCATTCACAGTCATACACCTTCCATAAAGGAGGAACCACCTCCACTAACATTTACGGCCTTATTTGTTTCGCTTCAGAGTAACTGCAGACAAAAGGTGAAAATACAGACTGTACTTACATGCAACAAAGAACGGAAAGGAGTGAGAGAAACAGAGCAGGGAGTGAGAGAGGGAGAGCGAGAAGGAAGTTGATCAGATGATTATTTCAGCCGAGCAGTATAAGTGGTTGAAACGGAGCCGTGTTTGTCGCTGCGCTGCGGGTGATCAAGGTGAAGAAGGAGAAAAGGGCAGCCACGCCCCCGAGCACACCTGAGATTGCGTTACCTGCCATCTCTCAAGCGTCATACTGGGAGCGTGGAAACCTGAGCGCAGCCACGAGAAGAAATCTGGCCGTCAGTCAAGTGCTTTTGTTTGCAGTTCTACGAACAGGTCGGATCTGGTTTCTCTGCTCCAGAAACAAGGAAGCTAACCAGAAGAACAGCAGAAGACTACAAATTTCCCAGACTAAATCATTAGTCACTACAGACCGACCTCTGGAAAATTGAATAAATTGTTAAAAAAATAAAATATCACTATTTACTTTACCTGTATCAAGGTCAGTGCCAACTTACTTTATATGACACTTTTTGATTCGGCTGACTTCAATTATATTTACACATTTTTCAAACATTTTTGTAGGTTGTAGAAAAGATATCACAGTATCCTGGCATATATCGCAATTCAAGTTTGCTTTGTTTTTATAAACACCGTGGGTTCACCTTCATCTAAATCTCAGGGTGTAGACACAGTGCCATGGACACAATAATGTCAGGCATGCTTCAAGGTCATATTGAATTCAGAGAGACTTTAAATGATTAAAATACTGAATCAACTATAAAAATTCCTGAGAGAGGAAAAATACTTCTGGTGCTATTAAACCGTTTCTTACATGTGTAGATTTGAAAAGAAAATACTTAATATTTTAAGTCATTCAGATGTTATTGTATTTTATTCACTTATATTTTGTCATAAATACTAAGTGGTTGATGTACTTGAACCAAAATTTGAATGATCTAAATGATCTGAGGAAGATGTTGCCAAAAACACTTCAGATGCATCAGCATGTATCTTTTGATTTGGGCTTTTCCATATTATCCCTCTAAATAGACCCATTAGAAAACAGCTGGACATTACTGGACAGAAAGGATGAGTAAATGATTAGAGAAAAACAAGGCACTGAGCAAGAGGTGGAGGAAATTAGGTAGAAGAGGTCGGTGGAAATTAAGCATCTGATGTAATAGGACACTGTAAGTAGGCAAGTGAAAGCCTCCTCCTTTCTTCCGTCAGGGATAATTGTTGTTTAGATATACTTTTACCCGTGTCTCACTCTCAGGTCGTGTTTATACAACTTGTTATTGTGGTTTCTCTTTGCCTTTTCTCCCTCATTTCCCTCTCTCTCTCCCTCCTCTTCTTTGTACTTTCTTGCTAGGGGAAAATCTGCGAGGCTTGCTCGCCGCTGCCAGCAACAGTTAATCCTTTTCCAAAGCACCTTAACTATGCTGGGAATTCTGCAGATGCTAAATAAAACAACGGGAACAACCATGCACTTAACACCAGCTCACGCTGGCAAGAGTGCCTCTGTCTTCAGATGCTCCGTGTTTTTTTTTTCATAAGTAGTTCAAAACAATCTGCTGTTGTGTGATAACTGTGTGTTTCTCTTGAGTGAGCTGGTAGCAGGGCTAGCAGCACCCCCTCTAATCCCATTACAGCCGTTCACCCCAAATTACATAAAAATAAATCAGGAAATATGCAAGGAGGAAATAAGACATTTCTCTGCATTAGTTGACCAAAGGTGTCAAACATTGATGACCGTCACATTACGAATCAGTTTTTTTGTGTTCGTGCGTGTTTTACATGTTAAGGTAGCTGTATCTGTCATGTAAAAAATATACATGCTACCAGCTCCCTCAAGATCTCTTTCTCTCTCTCTCTCTCTCTCTCTCTCTCTCTCTCTCTCTCTCTCTCTCTCTCTCTCTCTCTCTCTCTCTCTATATATATATATATATATATATATATATATATATATATATATATATATAAGCTTTTATTTCTAATTGCCATTTTGTTGCCAACTATCTGTTAATCAGATAATCCTGAAAAACAATTACTACAAAAATATTAAGCAGCCAAACTGTTTTCAACATTGATAAATGTTCCTTAAGCACTAAATAAGCATATTAAAATGATTTCTGATGTATACTGATTTCTGTTTTTATATACTGTGTTAGGTATGTAAACATGCGCAGTACGAGTCATTTTTAAAGGCAAGCAAACAAACATACAGAGCAACGGAGTACATGGGACTGTTGTTGCTGCAATCCCTAAGAGCTATGCTAATACACTCTTCAGCAATCCACCTGTCACTCAAGTGGCCACGCCCTCAATTATGCAGAACTTTAAGGTTTAATCATTTAAATGGATGAGTTATTAAAAAATAAATTACCCCTCTCACAATTGTCATGAAGGGCAAAATTAGCTATACACCAAAACCACTATTTGTACCTGGCTGTAAAAAAATTTTTTTTCTGCTGTAAAGTTGAGCATTTTAACATGGGGAGACTACGGGACTAAGTCCCTTTTGGAACAAGTCTCTAGCAGCCAGTCGATGATTTATAGTTTAATTCACTTCTTTGTTGGTTTTATGAGAGACACCGGAAGGTTGCCACTTGGTGTAAACGCGGAATGTGTCGCGTATACGTGAATGTGAAAAACGTTTCAGTTTTTTACTATGTTGTTGTCATGTAAACCCAGCCTGAATGTAAAACACACAAAAAAATGTTTCGTAAGGAGACGGTCCTCAATGCTCGACTCTTTTGGTTGTTTGTTTGCTGAAGAAGCTTCCTCCAAAAAAGATCAATTCTTTAAAAATACATACATTATATTTTTGTTGTTAGTGCTGTTGCTGGAAACATGGAGAAGTCAATTGACCTCAAAAAGGAATGAGTTTAATACGAGGGATTTAAATGTGATCAAATGCAGCTTAACAGCCACCCCCTTTATATCAATCTAAATTAAAAAAAATTCTACTACCAGATTATTATTATTGTTATTTTTTTTTTCATTATTTTTTTTAAGAACATGGGACTTTTTCCTACCCTGAAGTGCATGCATCAATTAGTCTGAGATCAATATGATTTAGTGAACTCTCACGTATGTAGACTGGTTGGAAAAAAGAGACGGTGGGAACAGGTGTAGTTTCAATACCGCGTTCATTATCCTTGAGTGATGACCTTCAGTGGCATACTGTACTCCTCCGTAATCATCCTTCACTCTCCATCTCTTTCTCTAAATGCTAACTGGAGCCTTTCAAACCAGCCAGTGAAAGGCAAAATTGGCCTATTGAAGAAGTTTATTAGAAATTGATCTACTCTTTTCAAAAGGGGCAAGAAGACTTCGAAAACTTGTACGGACATGACACGATCACAGCACGGTCGCATTCACGCTCTCAGTCGTCCTTTATTTGAAGAGTCGCCTTTAGAACAGCGGGTCAGAGTAGCAAATGTGAAAAGTCATATAACATGTATGCAGTTAATTATGTTAATGTATAAACTGACTGATTTTCATAGCAGGTTGTCTGGCAAATTTAAGTTTATATGTCCTTTTGCATTTATGTCCTCTTACTGAAGCTGCACGGTATTGAAAATATTCTGAAGTCATGTTAATCTAACCACATGCTCAAGGTTATCTCAGGAAGAGGTTTGTCAAAGTTTTAACTGTGGCCTAGTGGTGTAATATAATGAAGTAACAATACTTCACTACAGTACTTAAGCATTTTTGGGGAGAACCTGTACTTGAGTTTTAATATTTCTGTCAACTTTCACTTTTTTATTCCACTATATATTCTACTATATTTCCTAATTAAAATGTACACATTTACTCTGATACATTTCCCTGAAGCTGCAAGAAAGCAGGTTTGACAAATCAGTGGTCTGGTGCTTGCAAGTTATTATTCGGAATGCACATAAGATTAAGAAGCAAAGTGATTGCATGGATGCGCATTGCATATCAGTGCAAGGCCAGCATTTCTGTTAATAAAGCATATATCTTTTATTTTATTTTTTAAGATAATGACTGATCGTTTTGCTAAATAAGACCCTTATTCCTCATCTGGTAGAGCCCTTTGAAGCTGCACTGAAACTGTAATTTTGACCTTCAACCATTAGCCATTGAAGTCCATTATAAGGAGAATAATCCAGGAATGTTTTCATCGAAAACCTTCATCTCTTTTTGACTGAAGAAAGAAAGACATAAACAGTGGCTGTAGAAACACATTTTTAAACTGTTTAGCACCATGGTTTTTATGCAGCATGGGATAGTGTGTTATTCTGCAAGAAAATCCTTTTATTTCTGAGAACACTATTCTTTAATTTATACCACAGCAGAAAATGGTCAGTTATGAACTAAACATATATCTTGCAGAAGTCCTTTTGACACCCTAAAATGACCTTACACTACCCAATATTCCAACCCAAATCATCACCCATTGCCTCCTTGATGATGTTGCAGTCTCATTGGAATAGGACGGCCATTCATCAACTGTCAGAGATCCATTTATCTGGACCATCCATTGTACTGAAGCATTCGAAAGTGAATACAACTATTTAAAAACAAATCTTCATGCGTTTTCAACAGCCACTGTGCAGGTTTCTCTTCGTGAGGTTTGGTTAGCAGTGACTGAAACACAGCTTTACACTCAACTGCAAGTCTGCATGGAGAGGATCTTGAGACTCCAGCAGCTTCAAACACCTGTCTGCAGCTCGGCAGTGGCTTTTTTACAGCTGCCATTACAATACAGTTCATTTGTTTGACAGAAACTTTCCTTATTAAATCTTTATCTTACTAAGATCTTAAGTGCTCTGAGTCACTCACAAATCTTTTGACGGTTCAATAATCTCTGTTTGATTTAGAAAAATATTGTTTGTTTTGATGCCTTTTGCAAGACATTGCATTGTTTCATGCTTTTCATCTTCAGAAAGATCTTTCTTCCTCACCATATTTCATGAGAACTGTGACTTGCTTAATAATGTGGAACCTAAGAACACCTGGCAAACTATTGACCAAACCAGTCTGAGATTTATACCAGTTACCTGAAATGATGTGAAAAACAACACAAGCTAAAATCTGACTCTTTATTGTACCAAAATCCTATTTATATGTCACTTGCATAATTATATATATATATATATATATATATATATATATATATATATATATATATATATATATATATATATATATATATATATGCTTAATCATTCATAATCAGGAGGGGTAGCGATCTAAGATTCCCTGGTAATGGCTGTACACAAAGCAGAGACGCTCACAAACGCTGCTTATCACATCATATATAAAATTAATAATAATAACAATAACAATGAATAAAAATAATAATAATTGCTGCAGCCATGATATTAAAATTCAATACTAATTCACCGCTGGTTTCCTCTAGATCTCCCTGGGTATAATGGGGCTTTTCAATTAATGAGCAAAATAGGTAATCATAACTTGTTGTTACATGTTACTATTTTGATCTACAGTACAATGAAAATTACACATGCACCCATGACAAAAACATTAATTTTGAATCAGTTCTGTTTATTTATTTATTTTTTTTAACTTCTGTTCCTAATAAGTAACTAAGAGCATTAGGGGTGTGAGTGTATGTTGTCAAAATATCATCATATTATATTAACCACAGACTTGATTTTACTCATGAATTGAAAAACCCATTAGGGAAATCTCAGGGGACCCAGTGGTGAATTAAACCAAATTTACACTGTAAAGGTGGCACAGAGGTACTTCTGAAGTGGCATTCAGGCATCTTTACACTGATTATAACATGTAAAAAGCAATTATATATCTGATAGGGACTGAGCTGGGTCTGACCAGGCATAATATAGTCTTAGTGTTTTTGAGGCATTACGTCTTTACACTGAATTTTGAGCGGGCATGAACAGCCTTAGCTTGGCTGTGATAAAGATGTCTTTAGTCTTCCAGGTTTTGACATCATGGGTGCAGCACTCTATATCATTGTTTTTAATGTATTTGTGATCAAATAAATGCAGCTTTGGTGAGCATCTTTCACACACACACAAATAAATAAATAAATAAACTTTGGAACTAGTGTATTTAGATCAAAAGGTGGGAAATTGTTTTGATTCAAACTGAATGCAATTTCGAAGGGCATCAATAGTGTTAGTACCTAAGGTCATTGTTACAAATGGACCCTCTTTAGCTGTGATTTTGGTTATCACTGAAAGCTATATTTCAGTGACCCTTGTAAAAAGGATCCTGTGTCCATCACAATGATATTGTAATCTAGTCCATCTAAATGGCCGAGTCTGTTGATCACTCACTGTAAGGGTTGTCAAAGGTCAGCTGCAGTAAGAGCTATCAGTGACATCCAGAGGAAACTGAGTCGTTGTTTCTTATGGTCACCTCCTGACCCCTCATTAACCCTATCTCCTCTACTTTAAATAAACACCATACTGTGTGTGTGTGTGTGTGTGTGTGTTTGCCAGTATTTTTGATTGAAAGAGACATCTGTGTATTGCGTACACTAAAAGATTTCTCGCTTAACAGTGTAAAAGGATTGGCTTTTTTGGCAGAGGCCTCGGGTATTGGCTCTGCGCCTCAGAGAGAAATAACAGCTTTTCCTCAGCCCTGCAGAGAAATACTGCCACATTAGAAACAGAGGAACTACAGCAATTTAAACAGCTCCGCAGCTCGGTGTAAATAAGTCCATCAGCCATAAAGTCATCACTGTGTTTAAGGTTACTCTTCACAGAAACTGCATTACTCTCTTTTTTTCTGCAAACACATCAGAGGTGCAGGGTCAGAGTAATACACATACGCACAAGGAGCTGACTGAAACAGAGACCAGCATGTGCATGAATCCCTGCAGTAATAGCTCAAAATACACAGCTCACACTTTCACTGAGAGTTTGGCCACAATGCATGTTTGTGTTGTGAGTAGTGGCAGATTATTCTGAAGATGAATTACTTTTTATTATTGCTTTAAAATTGAAAAAATATTGCATGCAGGGAAAGTTAAAAGTCATCCACTGATTTTTTTTTTTTTTTTTTTTAGTTTGAATTACTCTTTCTGAAAACAGTGTGTGAATGCAAATCCTGAATTCTGTTTATTAGGGCCAGATCATTCAAATCCAATTAAAGTGAATGCCAATATAATATGACCAGTTTATACTCCAAAATTCTGTACAGACTGATCTTTTAATCGCATGAAAACATAAGACAGAAGTTTAAAGGTTTATAATACAAACTTTAAATATTGTATTCAAACTCACATTTGAGCTTCCATGTTTAATTATTAATAATAAATGAAATATAGAATACATTATTTAATAAAATACTATATTTAAAACTTTTAATGTATAGACTCAGGTACAGAGTGCAAGCATACAGCATGTGTTTAATTCTTTGCAAAATCATGAATTTTTCTGGTGTCACCAAGTCCAAGCCTATTCATGTTCCCCACCAATGTACCACATAATGTAGCATAATAAACAGTATAATAAACAGTATACTTTTTGTTAAGTGCTTATCACTTCTTAGAAGTAATACAATTTTTTAAATAACATTTTAACTCTATTTTGGTGTTGTTTAAAGTATAATGAGAGTATCATGACATGAGCATATTGTTACAACCCCTTCACCCCAATATTCAATAAACACACACTCACACACTGAAAGGTGGCTGATCATTCTGATTAATCTGAAGGTTGAGCTCAATCTAAATGTGGTTTAAGTGTTAGAGGAAAGTAACCACTAGGGCTAAAAAAACCTTTGTATATGAACACAGGGAGTCCATCTATATGTAAGAGCTGAAACAATTAGAGGAAAAGCTGCTTATTATTCACAATACGAGTGCCACCTTGCTCACACCAGGGGCTTGTCACTGCAGACCACGAACTAACTCAAAATAAAAATAAAAATACAATCTATATGTTTACTGCTATTGAGCACAATGCACTGCAAAACAAAGAATTTTATTTTGGTAGATGTTTTGAGTAGATATCTGTGAGTTTTATGTACTTTGTAACTTGAGTATATGAGCCTGAGTCTTGATGTGGGGGGATCTCATTAAAGCTTGCTATAGAGCTGATCTGATCCAGAGCATGATCTGAGCCAGACAGGCCATGTGTTCAGTAGTAAGCATGAAAGGTGCACTGAAGCTAGTACAGACACACATAAGCTTTTTCAGTGTTAGAGGCAGAACAAAAAAAAAAAATATGCAACAAATTTCTGTGTATTCTGCCAGGAACCTATGCATGCATAAAAATGAGGCTCTATAATGCATGTAAGCAGACACTAGAAAGAATAGGGAAGTAGGAGAGAATGAGGGACATGGAAATAGACAGGGGGTGGCAGCAGCAAAGAAGCAGTTGTACAGCAGACAAAAGAGGACACAGAAGCGGGAAGTAAGTTGCTGAGCTAGAGCACCCAGTGCTGTGAAAACGAGGCAAAAAGCCCCATCCCATTACAATGTCATTTCAGCCCAGCACAGTCTTTAAGTAATAACACTCAGTGGGGTGTGTCATTATCACCCATAACCCCTCTGCCCCCAATCCGTCACACAGTCCTCAGGGCAGGTACTACAACTGTCACCGACTGTCCACGCTGACTCCATCCACTTCTACAGCTTTAGCCCAAGCTGCTGTGCATGCTTCCATATCCTTGTTTGTCTTGATTAAAAAAGGGGCCCATACAGCCAAGAGCAACAAAATCAATGACCAATCCATAAACATAAACATCTTTTATTGTTGTTTCTTACTGTCTCTCGCTCCCTCTTTCAGATGTAAAAGCAACACAATCAGACGCAGTCAAAGTTTATCCCATCACATAATACAGACGCACAGTGGGACTCCAGCAGCGGTAAAACACAAACAATTCTCAGGCCTATTTTCTGACCCCTGCTGAGAGGAAGGGCACCTTTTGAGGTGGGTCAAACTAGATGCAAGAAAAAAATAATTTACAGTTAAAGTTGTCATTCTTTTTGTATATTTGCTACAAGTTGTTTTCTAGGTGCATATCTGATCTCAGACTGAAAAATGGGAGAAAGACAAACAAAAACAAAGGCAAATCAGAACCAAATAGGATTGTAAAATGACAGTAAATAGATTTTTGAAATAACTAAAATCATTATGGCGGCATAAACGAATTCAAATCTGTCTTTGTGATAGAATACCTATTATGCAACTGATATTCTTATTAATTTGTGTTCAAATCTTCATTCGCTATGACAGGCAGGACGAACATATTCATATTCTTTATTGGATTTGTCCAAAAACCTGAAGCACTAACTTTGACTAATTTTTTTATTTAAACAACTCACACGAGAGTCGAATGCAGAGGTGAAGCTACTCGAAGTATAAAGAAACGGAAAGAAAGAAATGCAGAGCGCACATTAGAAAATGCATTACTATTAAGAAGGTTACTAATAAACTTATTAACTTACATTTATTAAAAGATTGCTCGCTTGAGCTATAGACAACGTATGCGGATATACGTTTGAGTAGCGTTCATTTCAGGACCTGGACAGCTCCTCAAAAACTTCAGAGCGCGTCTCATTTATCTCTTCAGTTGTATAATATGCCACAAAACTATGGTTTCTGATATAAAATGACAACTTTTGTGGGAAAATCGTGAGTATTGCAAATTCCCTTCCTGATCGCACAGACTTCAGCTTACAGTAGCTTTGTGTCAGAAATAAAGGAAGATTGTATTTCGGAGAGAATAGTAGCATTGCAGCTGCGCTGAGCTGTGAAATTCGCCGAACAATTGGGATCACTGTTCGTCTTCCTCTCGCCTTTCCCCTCAATTAGCATAGTTCGTTGTGGCTGATTGACTACCATAGCCGGGCCGGGTAAGTGCTTTTGTCCTCTAATCATATGAGGACAGCAGGGGTGACAGGACACAGGTGAGGCCAAGACTGGAATAGATTTATAGTATATTTATAAGGCTAAGCATGGGAACTGAAACATGCCTACATCTCAGAGACCTTTGCCATTTGTATAATTCAGAAATCAAAGCCAATTTACTCTTGATCTATAGACTGCCGCAATATGGTTACTAGCCCAAAACCCAAGCAACGGGACAATCCGGGACACGGGAGAAACTGATTGTGAATGGGTGTTAGCGCCCCGCTGATCTCAATTAGCCCTTGTTGACTTCGCAGAGGATTAAATTAGCCGTATAAAGTAAGACTGAGCCCTCACTTAAACTGAGGAAATATTGATACTAGACTGTCCATATGTTCATGATATTTTGAGTCTACATTCAAAATATTCCATATTTAATACAGAATTATTTGATTAACTTTGTGAACAGTGGTATTAATATAAAGTTATCTTGTAAATTCAAGTCGAACACTTAATTAAAATGAGGAAAACTCCAATAAATCTCTTTCTACTAACTACTAACCACACAAATGATAAATGTAGTTGTATGTGATGTTGACAGGAAGAAAGACAAACACTGATCTCTGAACTGAGTACAACTTACTTAACAGCATATGGCAATAAATTCAAGCTCACTCTTCACCGCAGTGCTAAAACTTTAACATGACAATCTCTTTTTAATTCCCAGCAGAGCTAGAAACACAAACAAGCTTCCCCATCTTTCAGATTGTTTGAAAACTTAGAAGAACACAGTTTCAAAACTACTCGTTCCAATCAGGCCCATGCAGAGACGACAGGAAACTGAAAATGCTGACAAAAATGACCACCAAGTAAACTTGTTACAAATTCTGAAAAGACTACTAACTGTTTTTAATTATTTATGTTAAGTGAACAAGCATATAACCTAGTCTAGAAGAGAAAAGTCAGTGGGCATAATTTAATTCAGTAAGCAAAACCATTCAAAAGTCTCATATCGCCTACAAGTCAGTCACCATTGGGTTAAATTGAGCAAAAACTACGAGTTATTAAACTTCTGAGAGGCAACAGGAAACAGTGGAAATACTGTAGGCAGATGCGTCGCCGCGCCCTGATTATTATTCCCGCCTGTCGCTTGCTGTAATGAGCGCGCGGCCGACTGTTGGCGCGCTGATTACCGGTCCTTGGGGATCCTGTGTTTTTCTTGAGTAATTGATAGTTAGACTCCGCTCTAATTAAATACGCCGTCTGCTTCATTGATGTAGATTTTTTGCACCAGGGAAAATGAAATGGGCACGGTGAAGGATAGCAGGTCTTTACGTTTTATGAATCGTCGTGAACCCCGAACCCCCCATCATACGAAAAACTAGACTGGATTCAGAACGCATATGGCAAAAATGAAGACAGAAATGAGTGCATAAAGTAGCTACCTACAGTCATTTTAGTTCACTATCTTGAGGAGACTGGGCATCGTTTTAATAAGCCTTCGGAAAGTTTCTCTTCCCTTCCCTTTTCGCACAAGAGAGGGCATTTGAGGTGTTCTTTTCCCACCAAATCCCTGGCCGCTTCCCGGGACGCTTTGCTTTTTGTGTGGTCTCCCGGGTTGTCTTGCTCTGTCACTATAACTCTGAAGGGTTGCCCCGGTTTCCCGCACACCTGCGTGGCTGCCCGGTCTCTTCAGGAATTCGCTGGGGCTTGTAATCAGCTTTGTGGAGCCATTGAGTGCACGGCTCAGTGAAACTTCCCAACCTCACAGCGCGCTGGACCGCTGAATGGGAGTCACAGCGTGGGGCACCTCTCCAAGCTGCGGGCCTGCCAAATTCCAGCAGAGTCTCTCACAATCATCCTTACACAGACCTCTCTGCCGAACACGAGGACGAGAGAAAAAGAGAGGGATGGGGAGAGAGACAGACAAAACAGACTGTTAAGGCACGGAAGGCTAGTTTATTACACAAGCAGTTTGCTTCATATGCGCCTTGAAAATTCATATAGCCTTGCAATGGTCAGATAGCATTTTTTTCTTAGATAAAGCAGTCTATACTTTTTTGAACAGCAGTCGTTTTATAATGGTAATTGGATTCTCGGTGATGAACAACAACACGAGAAAACTGTGAAAAGCAATCCCACGGGTGCATCACCAAATTACTCCACTGAGTTTGCACTTCCGAGAAATAACGCAATTCAGACAAAAATCGTATTCAAACTTATAGGGCTGAATCTGATTTACATGCGACAATACCCGAGCCCCTGGTCTGTGTTTTCCGCGGGTAAAAGAGACTGTTGGTCACGGTGGGGACTAAATAATTTATAATTAGCTGAAAGACAGCAACATTATTTTGGTAAATAAAAGTTTGAACAAAGTTGCTTTTTCGTGGCGTTCTGCATACATGCTTAAATTACTGCTCCGGAATCACAGGCTGCAGAAATTACGGCGCAGCATCTCTCCTCTTGGAAGGGCGCAGGATTAAGAGGCAGCAAGATTGTTAAACATGTCAACGTGTAATTGCACGATAAGGCCCTCGCGAGGAATTTATTGGCCCAGTTGCTATTTCTATTCCTCCCTAATCTCGTTCAGCACATTCGTTCCGTGCAATCTGTCTCCGTAATCTTCTGTGACAGAGCGGCGACCAATAGCAGTGTACCGGGTTTTTTGGAGAAGGGAGAAAATATGCAGAGGCGTGATAAAGTGATGCTAATTATCCCCATTTAGGACAGCGAGTGCAAGAGATCGGGAGTTTTCGTACGAGCCAGCAGTGTTGATGGTTTCCCAGCACAGAATATATCGGTGGCTACAAGATAAGGGTATCGCACGTTGAGACGATTTATTGGTTCGAGGCCATCGCCATCGCCACCCCTCCCACCTCACACTCCATCCCATCCTTTCCAATCATCCCACCCCGCGTGCCTTCCCCTCTTTTGGCGGGGTAGTAAATTATTTTGGTTAAATTTACCAGAACGCTTCTCTTTAACCTGGCAAGTGCCGTGACTTGGCTCTCCGCCTCTCTATTTTCAGCGCTAATCCGTGTCGTTTTTTCGTCTGCAGATACATGCAAATGGATTCTGAGTGGACCTTCTCATGTTGTGTCATTAGTGGAGTGTGTTCAGAATTATGGGCAGTTAAATTAAGATTTCATGTATATATATATATATATATATATGTGTGTGTGTGTGTGTGTGTGTGTGTGTGTGTGTGTGTGTTCTGGTATTCATCACGTTGTGGGGACATGAATCTGTTTACACAGTCACGTCATGGGGACCTCTTGCGTTGTGGGGACCAAAAGTCAGGTCCCCATAAGGGAAAGCCATATAAATGATTAGAGGAGCTGTTTTGAAGGTGATGGGCGGAGTTTCAGCGATGGCCCATAACACACGTTTATCCGTGAATGTGTGAGTGTGAAGGGAGTGCTCAGCTGCGCCCCCAAACATTTCTCAGCGGTACTGCGCGCGCTTCTTCACACACACGTTATCTATATATGGTAGGCCCCGCCCACTTCCTCGTCCTCATTAGGAACGATATCAGCAGCAATATGAAAATATGCGTATTAAGTGGACACTTCACACGGACAGACGATAAGAAGACTTTACAGGAGATACCGACTCGAGGAGATTGTTTGAGATTCGAGGAGATTCTGAAGTTGTGCAGAGCAAAAAGTTAAATAAAAGGTAAGCACATTTAAAACCAATTAGGTTAATTAGATCTAAAGTCGCTAGCTAGCTAGTTAACAGTGGTGCTAATTAACTGTTGAGGCCTATGTATGGCCTGTGATATTTCTCTGTTTTTCAATTAGCGATCGCATAATCATACAATTTAAGAATCATTTTTGAGTGAAAATCTTTATCAAATATTCAGCCTGCCTGATTGCTAATGTAGCGATTCTTTGCATATTAAGTTGCTTTCTGTCTGTTTTGCTTTAGTTCTGGAAGGGGAATTATTACTTTTTTTATATTAAAGAAATGTTACATTTCTTGTTTGGTCACGGGTTCTGGAGGGGTTATTGCATTCCAAAAATTAACTATGGTTTTTTACAAAAAAAATAAATAAAATAAAACTGTTTAGATGTTACTCCAAAAAAAAAAAAAAAGTTTTTAGTATAACAAAAACCTCTCTTTTTATGTCATATTATTAATATATAATTATAATTATATATTAATCATATAATTAACTGGGCTCGTGAGAGAAATGAAGCAAAATAAAAAAGGTATGTAACGTTAGCTTTAAATGAACAAATGATTAAGGTTAATCTTCGATGTAGTAATGACAGTAGTTAAACTAAACCAGGGTTTGTATGGAGAGGTCGTCCATAAGAGTAGTCCAAATCAGCAGTTCTCAAGGCCTGGGATTATATAGGAACAGATTGTCATTTTGTGAGAGATTAGGGCCTAAATTAATGTAGTGAGTTGAGGCCCTAAACGCTAACATTGTCCTAGATTTATGTAACCTTCAGTTTTGATTTGTCACATTGATAAATGTAACATTGTAATGAACTGTTGCATTACGTAAGTACAATACAGTGTTGCATGACAATAAAGATAAAATCTGCTTAATAAACACCTTAGTTTAATTCTGCATATCTCTCCATAATCGGTGTAATTTTTTTAAATACTTTTTTATACTTATTTTATATATATATATATATATATATATATATATATATATATATATATATATATATATATATATTTCCAGATTGAAATGCCACCACGAATCAGCCCTCTTAAGGATGCCATGCATCATGTTGTCACGAAGTCTGACAAAACTAAATTAGAGGTGAACTACATCAATGCGGTGAAAGGTAAGGTGGTGTCTGGTATGACTGATTTATCACTTAATAATTACGAAATATGGAACCATAACCTTGTGAGTATGGAATAGAAAATCTATGTTAATTAGGAACCAGGTTGCAGAATATTTTAAATAAGCTACTATTAATGTGTTCTGTGTGCACAATTATCACCCTTTATCTCTGCAAGATTTATTAATTAATTTTTTTGGTGAAAATGTTTTTGCTGTATCTGCAGGACGTGGATTATTTGCAAAAGGTTCCTTTTGCAAAGGAGATTTTATTGTGGAGTACAGGGGTGAGTTGATCAATTATGCAGAGCTGGAGAGGAGAAGAAAACTCTACCACCCATCCTGTGCTGTTTTTATGTTCGAGTTTAAGTGGAGAGGGAAAACATGGTGGTAAGAAGTCACATTGCACCAAAGCTATATTCCTTTTGCTAAAATAAGGCCACATTTACACTACAGGTCTTCATGACCAATTCTGATTTTGTGAATGTATCCTTTTTTTGACAACGTGCTTAGATTTTTTTTTTTTAAGAGTGACACTTATCCAGTGTGTGCATTTTAAACGGCATTTGGTGACAATCTAAAAAAAAAAACTGTTACAGTTTCAATTTCAATAGTACATTCATTGTCTTATGAAACTAGTTTGACCAGTTAACAGTTGGCTAAGGGGTAATTAGTCCTGAATTAGGCCTGAAACTGATCTGATAATATCTGAATCCATGCTCTTCATTTTCCTTATTAAACGCTGGTGACTCTTATCTGATCTGTGCCACATGGGATGAAGAAAACTGGAATTGGGTCAATTGAACCATGCAGTGTAAATGCAGCCTAAGACACTGATTTGTGTTGATGCATTATAACACTTGTATTTATCCTTTTCCCTTTTTTTTTCTCTCAAATTTTAGCATTGATGCATCTAGGGAAGATGGATCATTTGGGCGGTTAGTTAACGATGACCACCAACATCCAAATTGTAAGATGAAGAAAATCGATGTGAATGGAAAGGCACACCTGTGTTTATTTGCGCTGAAAGACATTAAAGAAGGAGAAGAAATCACATATGATTATGGGGGAGACGACTGCCCATGGAGAACCCAAGTAAGTTGCAGAAATAACTAATTTTTGGTTTTTGAAGAAATTAGAATTTGAATCTATTAGAAATATGAAAATAATTTGTAACCATTATGACTTGAGGGTCGGTGTTTTTTTATTTTATTTTTTTAAGTACATTGAATAATAGGGTCTTATGTTCTTAGACCAATTTAGGGGTTAAATGTGGGGGTTGTATGCCTGGTCTAATGGGTAAAATGTCACCCCCCCCCCCATGTTTCCATGTTGTGAAATCTTCTCATTATTGGTGTTGTCTCTTGCAGGAGAGTAGCATTGCTGCTAATAGCAGAGCAGCAGGTGACTCTGATGCTTCTCTCCAGTCACAGACTCCAGTGGATGATGCTTTTGGTCAAACCAGGTCTCCTCAACAGGTACGGTCACATTTATCAATGGAAAGTTATGTCTACTGTCAGTTTTTTCCATGTTTTTGGTGCATATTTTGATGCTTATCTGCTGTAAACTAGTTCCCTCAACAGTTTATCAACATGTGTCCAGTAGGTTAGAGGTAGTGGAATATTTGGGGCCAGTTTTGTCCTTCACAAGTAACTTTTTCTTGGTTAATTGGTGCTTTAAAATTTTCACTCACGACGTCCCCACAACACACTTTTGGTCGCTCAGTGTTGGGAGTTGAGATGTTGTGTGAGATTAGATGAATCTGGTCCCAATGAGGAACAATAAACGTTGTGTGTGAAAGGTCCCCATGAGGCCCGTTTTATTCAATATGTGTGTGTGTGTGAGCGCAGACAGAGGATGTTGGACAGGGATAAATGTTTAAAATGATGCTGATTGTCTCATTGGTCATTCAGTGTCTGCATCAGATTAGCCTCTTGTGTTTCCATGTTGTGAAATCTTCTCATTATTGGTGTTGTCTCTTGCAGGAGAGTAGCATTGCTGCTAATAGCAGAGCAGCAGGTGACTCTGATGCTTCTCTCCAGTCACAGACTCCAGTGGATGATGCTTCTCTCCAGTCACAGACTCCAGTGGATGATGCTTTTGGTCAAACCAGGTCTCCTCAACAGGTATGGTCACATTTATCAATGGAAAGTTATGTCTACTGTCAGTTTTTTCCATGTTTTTGGTGCATATTTTGATGCTTATCTGCTGTAAACTAGTTCCCTCAACAGTTTATCAACATGTGTCCAGTAGGTTAGAGGTAGTGGAATATTTGGGGCTAGTTTTGTCCTTCACAAGTAACTTTTTCTTGGTTAATTGGTGCTTTAAAATTTTCACTCACGATGTCCCCACAACACACTTTTGGTCGCTCAGTGTTGGGAGTTGAGATGTTGTGTGAGATTAGATGAATCTGGTCCCCATGAGGAACAATAAACGTTGTGTGTGAAAGGTCCCCATGAGGCCCGTTTTATTCAATATGTGTGTGTGTGTGAGCGCAGACAGAGGATGTTGGACAGGGATAAATGTTTAAAATGATGCTGATTGTCTCATTGGTCATTCAGTGTCTGCATCAGATTAGCCTCTTGTGTTTCCATGTTGTGAAATCTTCTCATTATTGGTGTTGTCTCTTGCAGGAGAGCAGCATTGCTGCTAATAGCAGAGCAGCAGGTGACTCTGATGCTTCTCTCCAGTCACAGACTCCAGTGGATGATGCTTCTCTCCAGTCACAGACTCCAGTGGATGATGCTTCTCTCCAGTCACAGACTCCAGTGGATGATGCTTCTCTCCAGTCACAGACTCCAGTGGATGATGCTTCTCTCCAGTCACAGACTCCAGTGGATGATGCTTTTGGTCAAACCAGGTCTCCTCAACAGGTATGGTCACATTTATCAATGGAAAGTTATGTCTACTGTCAGTTTTTTCCATGTTTTTGGTGCATATTTTGATGCTTATCTGCTGTAAACTAGTTCCCTCAACAGTTTATCAACATGTGTCCAGTAGGTTAGAGGTAGTGGAATATTTGGGGCCAGTTTTGTCCTTCACAAGTAACTTTTTCTTGGTTAATTGGTGCTTTAAAATTTTCACTCACGACGTCCCCACAACACACTTTTGGTCGCTCAGTGTTGGGAGTTGAGATGTTGTGTGAGATTAAATGAATCTGGTCCCAATGAGGAACAATAAACGTTGTGTGTGAAAGGTCCCCATGAAGCCCATTTTATTCAAGATGTGTGTGTGTGTGAGCGCAGACAGAGGATGTTGGACAGGGATATTTTCCACTCTTGATCTCTGGTCAACTTTTTTATTTTCATATTTCAAATGCAATAGAAATGTCAAATATTGTTTATACTTTGTTTACAGATTGCAACCCAGAACCACAGTGAAAATGAGATTTTTGTGCCAAAACTGAGACGGACTAAAAGTGTCATAGTAAGTTTAAGTCACAACAAGAGACGTGGTCTTTTTTTTTTTTTTTTTTTTCATTCCTAAGATCATTCTCCTCATCAGTAATTTATGTAATATTAATATATTCTCATGTGATATTGACTGCAAAGTATCAGAGAATTATTCAATTTTATTTTACTTTAAGACCAAAATGATCAGTTTTTTTTTTTTTTTTTGTCAGAACAACTGTTCATAACTTTTGCACTGAGAACTTTATTATAACATGGTAAGAAGCAGCAAATCATCACATGTGACTTGCAAAATTGAGAAAAAAAAAAAAACTCAACAGATTAACAGAGACACATTAAATTGGCTACTATTGTCAAAATCAAATGATCAATTAATTGCAGCAGTTCTACCCATTTCTTTCTTTATTTTATTTTTAGATGAAAGATACAAATCTTGAAGATTCTGATGAGCTCTTTGATTCTACACCAGAGAGTTCCGATGATTATGTTCCAGATACCACTTCTGAAAGTGAAAGTGATGTTAGCCTTACACTAAACCAGGCAAAACGTCGGCTTCTTGATGAACTGGATATTGATCAGTCTGGCTCAGTGAGTTGCCCTGATTGTGACACCACAACGTCAGACAAAATGCACAATGTTGCGTCTGAAGCATCTGGAACAGGAGAAGAACCCAGTTCAAGTCAGAACACAACAGACGGAATAGTTGTTAGTGCATACCAAAAAAGAGATGGTGCTAGAGTGTACAACAAGAGACATTACTGCTTGTACTGCAGTAAACCCTATGCTAAGATGGCAAGGCATCTAGAAAGTTCACATGAAAATAAGTCTGATGTGGCTAGAGCTCTAAGCTTTCCAAAGGGTTCAAAGGAGAGGAAAAACCAGCTTGATTATATTCGCAACAGAGGAAACTATGCTCACAATGCAGCTGTTATGGAGTCAGGAAAGGGCGAACTAGTGCCATTTAAACGACCACGTAAAGAAGTGCAGGGAGAAGATTTCATGCATTGTGCATACTGTCAAGGACTTTTTACAAGAAAGGTCCTGTGGAGACACATGCGTACTTGTAGACTTCAACCACAATCAGACCCTCCCAAACCAGGAAAAAACCGTGTTCAGTCCATGTGTACCTACACAGGGCCTGTGCCTTCAAACATGACCAAACAACTGTGGGGAGTAATCAGTGCCATGAATCCTGACCCAATCACAGATATAATAAAAAATGACAGAGTAATTACTGATATTGGGCAGCACTTGTTGAACAAAGGTGGGCTATCAGATAAGAATAAACAATGTGTGCGGGAGAAGATGCGAGAACTGGGAAGATTGATTCACAATGCCAGGAAAGTCACCTCCTTAAAAACACTGGAAGATTGTGTAAATCCAAAGAAGTACATGGAGACCGTCAAAGCTGTTAAGTATACATGTGGGTATGACAGTGAAACTGACAAATTCTTGATTCCATCTCTTGCTAACAAGCTTGGGAATTCCCTGGTTAAAGTATGCAAACTCTTGAAAGCTCAGGGCTTAATCTCCAATGACAAACAGCTTGTGAAGAATGCCAGTGAGTTTCAAGAAGTCCATGCGAATAAGTGGAACGAGATGATTTCTGCTACAGCATTGAGGAATATCAGGGAAGCAAAGTGGAATGTGCCCACGCTCATGCCCTTTACTGAAGACGTACAAAAACTGCATACTTTTCTCAGTCAAGTGCAAGATGAGTGGTTCAACCTGCTCTCTGAAAGTCCATCTACTAAAGCCTGGATGGAGCTGGCCAAGGTGTGTCTAGCTCAGATGATTCTCTTTAATCGGCGGAGAGAAGGAGAGGTGGCGAGCATGCCTTTGTCTGTGTTTTTATCAAGAGACACTTCTGATCCACATGAGGATGTGGACTGGGCTCTCTCCGAAGTGGAGAAGAAACTCTGCAGACACTTCACAAGGGTTATCACCAGGGGAAAGCGTGGTCGGCCAGTTCCAGTCCTTCTGACTCCAAAAATGCTGTGTTCCTTAGAACTCCTTGTTAAGCAGAGAGAGGCGTGTGGGGTTTTAAAAGACAATGCCTATATGTTTGCTAGACCAGAAGCCATGACACATTTCCGAGGGTCAGACTGCCTCCGTGGCTTTGCAAAGGCTTGTGGTGCAAAGTGTCCCAAGGCACTGACATCTACCAGGCTGCGTAAGCATGCCGCGACCCTTTCAACAGTGCTGAACATGACCGACACCGAGATGGACCAGCTGGCAAACTTTCTCGGGCACGACATCAGAATCCATCGTGAGTTCTATCGACTCCCTGAGAAGACCCTGCAACTAGCCAAGATCAGCAAAGTTTTAATGGCTCTTGAGCAAGGAAGATTAGCTGAGTTCCATGGCAAGAACTTGGATGAAATTGGGATAGATCCTGATGGTTTGTTAATTTAATAGATTTTTTTTTAACCATCTATTCCTATACCAAGTTTGCAAACCATTATATACCACTGTAAAGCTGTATTTTGTACTTCCACAGAAAAAGTAGTTGACTGTGATGAGGAAGAACAAGTTAATGACTGTGATGAGGAAGACCAGAGCATACAAGAGGGACCCTGTTCATCTACTGTTGACGGTTTGTATTACTGTCAAAATACACCATTACATTTTGTAGTTATTGATTGTTATCAGTCAAGTGACTTGTGAAGACCTGATGGGCAAACACATTGTTCCAGCACAGAAGATGATTCAGTACACTAAACAAGTATTTATTTTTTGTCAAAACTACTGTCAAATGCCTCCAAGCTATTCTTCAACATTATCATTTTATTACATATGATTAAGTATGAATATAAATTTATCTATTTTATTATCAACATGTTTTATTGTAAACTTTTTGTTTTTGAGGAACTTAATACTATAAAATTAAGGGTTCATAAGAGAAAGTTACATTTATTATGTAAAGCTAGCTGATCCACTCTCTTCTGTTGGGTGGGTCGAGGCACAAAACGAATTGTGACATGATTCCTTTTTGACTAAAATAAAACGAAGTACTCTGTTTAAAGAGTTTGAGCTTATTTTTTCTAAAATGTTTCTTGAAAAGACATGATGTAGATTGTAGTTCAGCTATACTTGCAATGATTAAAACAACTGCACACTTTAGCGTTAATTTCACTTACGGTATCTACTGTATAATCATGATTAAAATCATGAGTTGGACAATAGCACCCATCACTTGTGCATTGTCAGAATTTTATAGCACATTTACTACTATTTTATATATATATATATATATATATATATATATATATATATATTACTTCTCTTTCTGAAAATGTTGAACTTTGATTATTTTCCATCAAAGCTTCAGCCGAGGTGGCACTTCCTGCTACCGAGAGGAATATGTCACACAAGAGAGGCAAACCATCATCAGAAGTGCCGATGTCTTCAGGAGCCAGTGCTATGAGACCACCTTGCAAAGGTGAACTCTTTACATATTTCTCTTTGGTACGTCTGTTGTTTTCTGTAGGATTAAATTCAACTAGAATTGGCTAAACGTTGCAGTAGCAGCCACATGGTAAAAAAGAATGCTCATTTTAATCACTAAGCTTATATCTGTTTGTCATTTTATCCCTGAGAAATTCTAAATTCATGCCTCTGTCATTTAAAAGCCACCAGTTACCCTACACTGAAAAAAAACAAGAGGTAAATTTACTTAATTTTTATTTGGCAAGTTTTTGCACAATCATTTTTCAAGTAAATTTAACACATTTGGAAATTAAGTAAATCTACGTAAGTAAAAAAAAAAAAAATGCATTGCATATTGTCTCTAGAGAGGGTCATAGATCCTTCTGAAATTCATAAATGCACCGTATCTGGCAAGAATATCAATCTCTCTCTCTCTCTCTCTCTCTCTCTCTCTCTCTCTCTCTCTCGACAATTCAAAAAATGACTACAGACATCGTGTTATATCTTATGTATTTAGTCACAAATTTCTGACCTAATTCTAGTTAAAGTACCCCTTTTATGCTTACTCAGGTATGACCTTTTTATGTAGTGTGTAATATAAAAGATCAAATGTAAAAAGGTCAAAGTTCAGGACAAATTAAATTAGTCTCCCAAAAGGAAGAAACGAGTCCTGCGTAATTCCAGACTTCAGGTTTTCATTGGCTGTGTGCGAATGTGTAATTTGACCTACTCTCAAACAGCGGTAGAACCGACAACAGACTGGGACATCTGACCAATCAGAACAGAGTCGAGCTTCGATAAAGGAGGGTTTAGAGAGAGATCGAATCCTTGAATGAATTCAGAATTCAGAACTTCAGATTTGAATTCCAGCATACACTCTTAATCATTTCTTATTTTCTGATCACTTTAAGGTAAAAGTAGCCAGAAGAAAGCTCCCTGGCAGCAGGCAGAGGTGCAGGCGGTGGAAAGGCACCTGAAGTCATTCATCATATCTGGCACTGTACCAGCAAAGAGTGACTGTGAGAAATGCTTGAAAGCTGAACCACAAGCTCTGAGGAACCGCGATTGGAAGACAGTAAAATTTTATGTTTATAATCGCATTACAGCTTTCAAAAAGAAATTGCAGTGCAGATAATACTGTAAAGATGCAACTATCTGGCATGGCAAGTTTTGTTAAAGTTAAAGCCACAGCAGCACTTAAAGAAATAGAATAACTTAAACCGTTAAACCAGTGCAAGGCCACACGCTGAAAGCATTGGTCTAACAAAAGTTGAAATCCATGTTTGTGAAAGGAAGCATGGTGAGAGTTTATATATATTTTTTTTTTTACATTTAGTATAACAGGACTTTTGAGGTTTTGTTTTGAGGTTTGACTTAGAGTTATGTGAAATTTAACTAAATAAAAGTTGAATTCAGTCATTTTAATCTGAATTATTGTCTTGAAGTTCAAGTAGTAGTAGGTTTATTGTATTGATAAGTATCCAGTGAGTAGTAGCTGATGTGGGGTGGTTGGCTGGGGCTAAACACTACTTTAAAATAATTTAAAGAAAGAATAGTTCGAAGTGGAAAGGTTTAAATGTTTGACTTGTGGGTATGATATGAGTTGGAACATATACAGGCAATCATTCACTATGCTAAATCCTTTGTATTCACATGTGCAAAATGCAACTTCGAGTCGTCCTAACTGAAGATAACTTGCACTGAAGGATTTGTAAAACATGTCAGTGCCATTGTTTTGTCTCAAAATGCAAACCAGTAATGTTTTTTTCTAAGGCATTTTAATAGAAGCTGTTTCTATACCCAGAGGTGGGTAGTAACGAGTTACATTTACTTCGTTACATTTACTTGAGTAATTTTTGGGGGTAACTAATACTTTTCGGAGTATATTTAAAGACTTTATACTCTTGCTTGAGTAAATTTTTTTGGGAAAAATCTGTGCTTTTACTTCGTTACTGTGGGTGAAGCTCCTCTCGTTACTTTATCTTAATGCAATAAATGTTGTAAATGCTTCAGTTTATTCCAAACGCGCCGTCTACTTTTCTCTGGATGGAGATCCTTATTAGATGAACACCGCGTGTGCTGTCTACTGTTTAACAGGTAATAACTTGGGCTACATTCGATTACAGTAGCCTACACGATACCACTGTGACATTAGTTTGATGTACGTGTGTGGCTTATAACAGAGGGGAGTCAAGTTGAATGCAGCTTCCAAAAGACAAAAAAATAGCTGATTAAGATTTTATTAATTGTAATACAATCACACCGGCGCGAGTACGTTCAGCAAGTCATATCATCAGCTGCTAAATTCAGATCTGTGATCGCTTGCTGGCGCTGAGCCAGAGACAGACGCGTTTTTACAGCGCTGCACATTAACCAATCACACACGATTCTGTTGAGCTTATTAAAGCATTGGCCAATCAGAGGTGTTCCGATGAGTCATCGCTGAAATGTCGGTGCTTCCTTCACACGCTCACTGATTGTAGACCGCTTTCTGGAGAATTCTCTCGTCAGAAACAACAAAGTGCAGATGTGTGTATGAATCTATAATTAAGATATTGATTTCACAGTGTTAACAGTTTCAGTGATTTTAATGGTAGTTTCTGAGAGTGATTGAAATCTAGACTGTCAGTGAAAATGATCTTTAATAATGTAAATGTTATTTGCTCTCTTTCTGAACAATGAAAGATTACTAGCAATATTTATATCACATTAACTTTTAATGTTAAATTCACATTTAATATAAAGTCAGGCCTATTAAAAATATGTTATGCCATGACACATATATCTGTTACTTAAGTAAACAGACAGGGTTTTATAATAAATTACATAAATTGGAGTAAAGGCTGATGAAATATATACATTTATACACAGACACACATACATTACATACATTTTATCTATATATCTTAATAAAAATAGGCTCAGTATATATGACCCAAAGTAACTAGTAACTAACCACTTGAGTAGATTTTTTTTTTTATCCGATACTCTTACTCAAGTAACTATTCAAGACTAGTACTTTGACTTTTACTTGAGTACAGTTTTTGGGTACTCTACCCACCTCTGTCTATACCCTAATTTAAGTAAGGCCTATTCCTGGTAATCTGTCTGTGAAACTGGGCTTTTGTGCGAGAATGAAGCTTTGCATCACTAGAACCATTTGCAGGACTCACTACAGTATAGATCCACATAAAATAAAGTGAAATTTCAAAATTGTAACTTTTGTACTACTAATAAACATTTAAATTTTACTTTGTGGATTAAACCCATTTTAAGAGCAAAATATCAAATGCAGTAAAATGCCTTTTATTTGTCATTTGTAATATTTGTTGTTGCAAGGTCCCCTCAAATCATGGGAATGTGCGTATTAGTGTGTGCGCAAGGTCCCCTCAAATCATGGGAATGTGCGTATTAGTGTGTGCGCAAGGTCCCCTCAAATCATGGGAATGTGCGTATTAGTGTGTGCGCAAGGTCCCCTCAAATCATGGGAATGTGCGTATTAGTGTGTGCGCAAGGTCCCCTCAAATCATGGGAATGTGCGTATTAGTGTGTGCGCAAGGTCCCCTCAAATCATGGGAATGTGCGTATTAGTGTGTGCGCAAGGTCCCCTCAAATCATGGGAATGTGCGTATTAGTGTGTGCGCAAGGTCCCCTCAAATCATGGGAATGTGTGTATTAGTGTGTGCGCAAGGTCCCCTCAAATCATGGGAATGTGCGTATTAGTGTGTGCGCAAGGTCCCCTCAAATCATGGGAATGTGTGTGTATTATGCAAATGATATGCATAAAATATGCTAATTTGGTCCCTGTAAGTCATGTTCACCCGATATTTCAGAAGTCCCCATTAAGCATGGTCAAGACATTACTTCATTAATTCAGTTGTCTGAAGTCGTGTATAGGCTAAGAGAGCTATGGTTAGTGTCCCTAATTTTTTTCAAACCTCAAAACCCTTTAGAAAGGGTGGTCCCCACATGTGATGATTAAAAAGTTGGTCCCCATCAAACATGGAAACCAGTATGTGTGTGTGTGTGCGTGTGTCGGGAAAAAAAAAATCCTATAATGGAAGAAAAAAATATTTAAGGTAATGCTGAAGTTCGTTCTCTTTATGATGTACCCTATATTACAGTTCTAACACTCCTGAGCCTGTTCTGCTTCATACTTATTTCAAGTGTATGAAGTGGCACTTGCAGACTTGAAGGCCTCACATGCGCATCCCAACAAGAAAAGGAACAGTGTGTTGCGGGACTTCTGACACTTGTTGCTAAACTAGCCCCAGAGAGACAGCAGGTAACTGTAATAACCTTTGACTTTCTGTCCCAGAGGTCAGCGTATTTTGTGTGTTCAGCCACAAAGGTCTTATAATAACGACTCAATTCTTCACATGCAGGGAATCACGAATAAATGACACAAAACAAACTAAAAAGTAAATAACATAGCCTACGAAATAACACTTATCAAATAATCATAGATTACAGTGTTAATTCAGAACAGAAATATGTAGATTTGATTAATCGGTGGACCTACTCAAATTTCTACTTCTATTTCCTGTGAATTAAATCTACTTTTAAGAGAAAAACGTGGGCTTTTCATTACACCAAATAATGGGAACGTCTTGATGATAAACACGCAGGTGTGCTGTCTAACAGGTGAATTACTTTTCAAAATTGTTACTAACAAATCTACTCACACACAACTAATTACGAGCCAAATTTACTCTTGTGGTTAAAAAAAAATCAGGCTTACCATAGAGGTAAAAACGTCAGTTTAACAAAATGTGAACTGAACTGTAAATATTTTTGTGATGGACGAAATGACATTTAATCCAATTTCAGTTCACGAAATGTTAAGCAAGTGGTCAAACCAGCTCTTGCCTAAATGATACGCATTTAAAGATAGTTTGTGTCAATGCTTCAAGTACTCAGAATTATACACCTTACCAAACAAAGTCTGCAATGGAATAAGCAATGGTAAATTGAGTATAGACCTACAACCTAATTATAAATAAATATAGACCTGATGTCTTGTATCTTAAGTAGCGTTTAAGTATCCTGATATTTCATTAATGCAATACGATATTAAGTTTGTTAACACATCTTCGCGTTTTTTTTAATGATAATTTATGTATTATTAGTGTACCTAAGCAATCGGTTGATTGTAAAAGGTAATTGCGAATATTTTTCTTTTTAAAAAGAGTCACACATTTAAAGCACATTTTGAAAAGTACATTTAAAAACAACATTAAATGTCTACAGGCCTATATAATTCCCCCCTATCTAATGCATATTCATTGCAAGAAATTATTCAAGTTTCTAAGACGTGTAAGCTCAAGTGTGACCTATTTAAAATACATTTTCAATGTTTTGATGCTTTCAGAGATCTCATTAGCAGCACGTTAATGCTTATAAAATACACATAAAATATAATGGTCTTAAAGCAAAATAAAGCAATATCTTCTGACTGATATTTTGTCTTCAATCAACGAAGAGAAAGTGTCCATTAGATAGAGTGGTCAATCAAACACGTATTAAATGACAAAAGTCTGATGAATTGGATAATAAAGCTAACACCAATTTAGAGCAGAGTAACTTTTTCTCCAATTTTATTTAGACCATGAATCAACGCAAGGTTAAGATTTAAACTGGCAGGAATGCAGGTCATAAATTATGTACAGCAGCAGTGACGTGCCAGTATTTTGAAATATTAAAACGTATTCACAATTTACAAGAAATATTACAACATAAATCTGGTACATTAATTCAAGTGTACAAACGTTTTGGTAAATGTAATAAGCAGAAAACTCTGTATGGGCTCTCAAAAACATTTCATTGCGTTATTCACGCTAGATTTTTGTTATTATCAATTCAAGTCAATTTGCACAGAAACTTAAATATTTAAAGAATAACAGTATGTCGCATATTTCTTGGCGTGGCCAGAAACGCTGTTGAATCATTTTTAAAGAAGTCATATTTAAACAATGTTTTACTGAAAGTGATACAGTTGATAAGATCTCAGTTTCTCTCCGAAATGCAATCGAAACAATATTTACCTTTAATTTACAAGAACATCATAAAACATTCTGTACAAAAGTAGATCAAAGACAATCTAAAAAAAAAAAAAAAATTTGGGTAAATATTTTTGGTGGAGTGTTTCTGAATGCGCGTTACCCGTCACTTTCCATCAGCTGTTTCAAATATGCGTCAATGGGACAGTTCCGTTTACTCCGGCGGTTGTGCTCTGATAGTGCTGCGGTAAGGCATGCAGTCTGCTCTGAACTGACGGATCCCCGGACTCGCCGGTCGGTAAATACATACTAATCATCTCTCTCAAGTCTCCGGGGCAGGGGCCTCGGGAGTGTGTGGTAACCGGAGGGCTTATATTGGGTTCGGACTTGACGAGCGAGCTCAGCGTCCCGATGGCTGCAGAAGAAGCGACGCTGGAGTTCTGATGCTGCGTGTACGATATCCCACCGTAGCCAGACGGAGAGGCGCTCATGTAGCTCTGGGAGTTCGAGATGGGGCTGTACTGAAGAGCAGTCATATCGTAGCGGTGCATGGGCTGAGGGTTGTGCGGGTGATGGTGATGAGCGTGGTGATGGTGAGACCCACTACCTGGGTGCTGGCTGTAAGCGAGCTGTGCCTCCTGCATCATCGCAGCCGCTGCTGCCGCGGCGGCCACCTGGCCGGAGTAAGTGCCATTCGCCCAGCCGTTCATGTGTGCATAGCCAGCGCCGGCTGAGCCTCCATGACCCCCAGGACTCTCCAACCTCTGGCCGACCCCTGCAGGACTCATCCCAACCCCAGCACCCGCACCGCCAAGCAAGCCGCCAGCCAACGAATACTTGTCCTTTTTAAGCAGGGTCTTGGTTTTGCGCCTCGGTCTGTATTTGTAATCCGGATGCTCCTTCATGTGCATGGCTCGCAATCGCTTCGCCTCATCAATAAAGGGCCGCTTTTCAGCCTCTGACATCACCTTCCACTCAGCACCGAGTCTTTTGCTAATTTCAGAGTTGTGCATTTTGGGGTTCTCCTGGGCCATTTTTCTGCGCTGGCCCCGGGACCAGACCATAAAAGCGTTCATGGGTCTTTTTACGCGGTCTTGGTTGGCTTTGCTCCCCGAATTTGGACCCGTTTGCCCCGGATTCGTGTTGGTCTGGGGTCCCGGGGAATGCAGGTCCGTTTCCATCATCATGCTATACATTCAAGTGGCTTTGAAGTACTCAGCTAGCAGAGAAAAAGCATGAACTTTCTGCGCTCTCTAGTCCGCTTGAAGCAGGTGCCTCACAAACCAGCGGAGTTCCGGTGAAATGTGGAATTCAGCTTATTCCCAACCGTTTGCTGTTAGTTTCGGGGTCTCCTGTAGCCTGTTTAGTGTCGTGTCCGACTGCCGTTTCACATCCACATTAATTGAACGTGCGTTTGAGTTACTTTTCCTAGTGGAGTTGAAGAGTTAGTTAAAGCGGTGGCCATATGATGCGTTTTGACAGCGATTAAAATGAGCGAGCAGCCAATGGCGTTCCAGTGAGGAGCGATTTGCATGGAGTTCGGTCATGTGACGTAGACAACGAGGAAAGAACTAGGCGGGGTGCACAAAGGGTCAACACCGCCCCCTCTAAAGTAGAGTAAATACTGAGGTAGCAGTTTGAGCCTCTTCAATGGTTGCAATAAATGACCAGGAGGACAAATGGTAGATTTTATCCATTTAGATGACATTACAAGATGCGATCTAATTCTTTATAATAACTGTAATAGCTCCAATGCTCCTGTCGTGACGTCTTGCCAAATCTTTGTGCGTAAAGGGTAGCCAACTACTTGTCAGATATGCATGCTGAATGACTGATTACAAAACAGTTAAAGGAAAAAAAAATAAGTCGAAATTATTTTTTCATAAGTGCACTTTCTAAAATAGGATTTCAAAAACGTCCGTAGGCTAAAAACGACCGTAATTTCATTTTGCATTCATTTTGCATTCGATTCACATCTCTCACCACACCACACACAATTCTCTTCATAAGAACTTTATAATTAGTTATTCTTTGAGTGAAATAATATAAAATCACACAATATTTTAAGAGGTAAACAACACTATTTTAAAAAGAGGTTTTCTAAATCGAGGACACTGCCGTCTGGTGGTGCACTGCTAAGATTTTGAAACGCGTAAATTTGATGACTGCAAATTGGTATAGACTGGAAAACTCTAAATGTCTAAAGTTTCTCCAAATAAAAAGACAACAGATTGAAGGCAAACATGAAGATGATGTCTAAATGAAAATCAGACTGTTGTTTTTATTTAACTAGAGCAAGGATAATTGTGAAATATTTCAATTTTCACATGTGAGCCAATCGTATGACCGATCGAGAAAATTGTTCATGAAAGACGAGACAAATATATTCTTGACCTGAACCGCAAAATTATAATTTTGCCATCACGTTTGATTCCAATATATGCATAAAATATATAACTTGAATACATACTCTTTAGGAATGTTATCATATTTTTTAAATGTTACAAGAACGATATACTAAATCAAATAAACAAAAACATGTTTTAAGATAAGGGCTTTTCATTGCCCACGTAACAACAGTTTAGATGTTTTTTATTTCATTTACCCAGTGATGGTGTCTAGCCAATCTTTAATGTTGATAAAATAATTATTTTCTTTGCCATGTATTTTAATAAAAAAATACATTATTTTGAAAAACAATCATTTTATTAAACATAGGCTACTTAAGATGGCACATCAATATGAAAGTTTTTTTTATGTGTTTTACCAAAGCAAGCTCCACCAGCACTGAGCAATAATATGACCAATAATTATATAATGCTATTAATTTCAGTAGATAGTATAGAACGTATTTGACTGGTTTTAATTAAAAAATGTGCCATACAAGCTAACCATAAAATGTCAATTTGAATTTAATTCAAAATGTTGTCACAATAGTTCAAAATATTTTGTTAGTTTTGTGTTAATGATTAAGCAGATTTAATAACAATAATACTACTACTACTACTACTACTAATAAAATAATTAATATTCCTTCGGATGAGAGCGCTAAACCACATTGTGACCTCCTGGAACAACGTACCTTGTCAGTTCTTATTTTGCTCCAGTGTCGCGCTCTTCACAGGGTCTTTGTTTTGCGCGCGCTGGGGGCAATAGGGCTCTGTTAACACACGTGCGAGAGCTGGGGTTACAGCAGTTATCTAAAACACAGACGATTGTAGCATAAATAAAAAAAGAAAATAAAAAATAAAAAGAAGAAGAAATTTGAAAAAGAACGAAGAAGGCCTAAAAGTAAAATTAAAGTGAAAGTTTAATAGCAGTAGTTACAGGTGCTTGCGACAGTCCAGTTCACAAAACATTATAAGTAGGTGATGAGGGATGGAACAAGGGGACGGGAATATAACCTGCTCTATGCAATTTAAGATCCCAAAATTACAATAAGCGAAATGTAAACTGATTATTAAAATGATCCAATTTAATAAAACAATTATATTTTTTCATATTTGTAGTCCAGGTCTTCTTTTGACTATGAGCTTTCAGTGTTTGTATAACTGTTCATTACTATGGCTATTTCACTGCAAAATTGAAGCGTGCTAAACTTGTTTGTTGCTGTAGACTTGTTTAACCTAATTTGAACGTTTAAGTTCTTTGTGTGGCTTTACTTGACTTAACAAGGACTGTGGTAAGACGATGGCTTAGACGCTTGAAAATGATATCCTGTTAAACAAACGATAGTGACAGTGTGATGATCAAAGGTCCAACTAAAAGTTATATTCCTCATAGTCACTCAACCTAAGTTATTTTAATTTAATTATACTTATAACTTATACAGGCAACAAAAACTGGGACAATACGTTTAATCAACATTATATAGATAGATAGATAGATAGATAGATAGATAGATAGATAGATAGACAGACAGACAGACAGACAGACAGACAGACAGACAGACAGACAAACACATATTTTAATATAGATATTTGATACATTTAATTAAATAGCCTACTGAATTCAAACTTTTACAATTAAATAAAATTATTAATTAAAAAATATTTTATATATATATATATATATATATATATATATATATATATATATATATATATATATATATATATATATATATATATATATACACACACGGAGGAGTGAGTTTGTTTGCCCTTGCAGGTTGACTTTTAAAGCTGCAAATGTAAAACGTAAAAGAAAACCTTAGCTGGCCAAACTGGCCAACTTCCATCAAGAATTGCTCCCGCTTAAAATAAAAAAAAAAAAAAGAAAAAAAAAAGAAAAAAAAATAGTTAATGCGATAAACACGAACAGACTATCTCCGGATTGTTGTTGGGGAAAAAATCGCGTAGCCTACATCATGACAGACGGTAGCCTACATCATGCAAACAAGTAGCTCAGTAAAACTGACCGCAGCTCTCTGTTAACAGGCTTTATGGCGCAGTTCGTACTTACGCACCGAACTTCTGTCTTGCTGTTAACCAGTTAGTTAGACGACGTCGTCTCAATATATCACGCTTCCAGACGAGAACATTAGCTTACAATTTGTTAAAATGTCCAAAAGTAAGCCTTTCCCCATAAGAGAACTACATACTAATCTAAATCTTGTTTTCAATTCTTACTGCACTGTCCTTCATCTGCAGTAATGTAAAATCGTCCTTACCGGTTCTATCGCTGTCCTAACCCAGCCAAAGCCACTCGCCAGACCGCCATCCTTGCTAAAATCTACGCTTAGTGTGCCAAGGCCAGCTATACCCAGCTCCCAGTCCCACCACTCACTACACACTGAGAGAGAGACAAGAACATGAAATTTATTATAGACTCTAAAGACAATTTCCAGTTATTGTTTCTCCCGGCGAAAGGGTTCCTTCTTACATAATAAAGCCCCTTTTGTGTGACGCGGAACAATACAAAACAAGTATTCTAATAAATAGCCACTTTTTTTGTTCCCTCTCGAGGATGAATGGAATTGAGCAGTTGGGTTTGAAAGCAGCTGCTCGCGCATTCAGGAGAAGGGGGCGGAGCCCTGGCGCGAGGCGTCTCTCCTCCTTGGAAACGAACTTGAAGAACGGACCCGGCGGCAGCATCACCGAAAAACGGTCTGCTGTGCAGACTTCACTCCGACATCAAGACAAAAGTCTGCCCCCGTTCCCCTGCTGCACTGCTCTGAAGAGCATTGCGCTCAATAACTTTAATTAACCCGGTCATTCTCACTCTCCCTAAACATGCGATTCGTCAGGATTCAAGGATATTCGTAAAAGAGAGCACGTGAGCTACTTATGGCTGGCGCTGAAAAAAAAAACAGCCAATTCCCTACACACACACACACACACACAAATAATACTTATAAATAATTATAAATGCAGACTACTGCAGCCTATAATACATTTTACAGAGTTTTAAAACATTTTATTTTGCTACTGTAGGTCTGCTGTGCAAACATCCTTGAATTAAAAAGGTTGGTCCTAATGATCCCAGTCTCCAAACTTTTTCAGGCCTCTTGGTGAATAAAGAATCAAAGCAGAGACACCCTGTTACAGCCTATAAAAACATGTATTACATGTCTGTTAGTGTATTTAAAAGCTTAGTACAGCCATTAAAATAACAACTGATGTACTGTCATATATGTGTACATTTTAATTTGATATTAAAATGGTTTGACATATGATCGACAGCTCATTGTAGACCTCTGTTCTTGTACCTAAACTGAAATAATACATAATAAAATTATATAAATTATAAATTATTATTCCACTAAACACTTGTTCATTATGACCACAGGTGTTAAAATACGGTGCATATTCAATAACTGTTTGTTATAAGCAACAAACATGTTTTTAAAAGCCTTCGGGTGCCATTCAAGGCTTTTGGGCAGCGGCTGCAGCAGCTTGCCACCACATGGTTCTGACAGGCTTTCACAGAGTGGAAAGCTGTTGTGTCGTATAGTTTAGATGAACTCACACTGCCATCTGATGGCACACATACATTGCCTTCGGTCTTGTGATGAGCACACTCTCTCAATGCTCAGGGCATCCTTTCAGTCTCCTTCCGGCCATCAAAATTCTAAACTTTTCAAAGCCACTGCAATGCTTTTTCATGTAGGATGAAGTATGGGGAATCGGTAAGGCTCACACATAACATATATGTGAGTTCTGCATGTGCAAGATAACATTTAAATTGCTATTCCACATACCCACTTAACCTGACTGCAAATACTATCTCACTATTCCAACAACATGAAGCATGAAAAGTCTTTCCATCGGCTTCAAATATCTAATAGAATTTTGTTCAGATTCTCCCCCAGCTTCAAGTTAAATGCTGTAATGAGCACTTTAGGGATATTATCAATGATTGAAAGGAATATACTCTAGACCAGGGGTGTCAAACTCAATTCCCGGAGGGCCGGAGCTCTGCTGAGTTTTGTTCTGACACAGAAACCGTGTAGTTTTCAAATAAGCCTGAATCCCTTGATTGATGTGATCAGGTGTGTTTAATGAGGGTTGAATATAAACTCTGCAGGGCTCTGGCCCTCCACGAATTGATTTTGACACCCCTGCTCTAGACAGTCTAGATTTTATCAAATGCCTCATGATACCCAATGAAAAGAAAGCCTGTCACAGCAATCTCTAGGAGAGTCGAACCATCACGCTCAGCCACAGAGTCAGTTCAAAAATCAGTTTGATTCATTACACTCAATCAAATTAATTTCTCCCTCATACATATCCAACACAGGATGAACTTCAACATGTTTATAGGAACTACTTATATTTACACAGATTTAAGAGAATGAACATATTGTATAATATTACGCTCTAGTATATAATAAAAAGTGTTATGAAAAGTAATTACATGGCAACAGGCACCGATTAGGTTTATCAATGTCTAACTGCCCTTAATTTTACACCAAAATGTGTTTTAGAGCTCGGTGGTGAGGGAAAGCGCTATCCAGTGTCACAGTGTGTGCACTGTCTTCACCGAATCATTAGCCCCAAACAGAGACTTGTTGAGCCCCATCAACAGCACGACTCTGAGCTCCATCAGTGCACAGTTCATTAATCTCTCACCATGGCTTTCTGGCTGCCAGTGGTTAAACACCCCTCTCTGAGTATAGCTCTCCTTCACCAGGATACCGCTGTGTTAATTTCCTCTCCCTATTAGCACAGCGCGGTTAATCAGGTTTCCTCTCCCCAGTGGTGGCATGAGCAGGAGAGCCACGAGCAGGTGTCGAGCCTGTCTGTGTTGCTTACGGCGGCAATCTGTCTCCCAACTTCACCACTGCAGGATAATGGAGGACTCATATGCAGCTGATTCTGCCACTGCCATTGTGTCCAATCTGTTGCATTAAACACTTGGCACGTATAATTACAAATAATCCTGCCTTTTTTCCCTCTGCCACAGCTCTTCCCAGGCTCTCTCGCCCTCCTGTGTAAACAAACACAGTAACCCTTTACTAGCAGGCCTCATTAGTATATGTCGATATCACTCTGCTGGATAGAATTATTTGCTTGTTTTAGGCAATTATGGTCTCATTATGAGGATTAGTTTGAGTGAAGTCACGTATGTTTGCCGATCATTTAGTGTAATCGAATGGTAACTTGATTCATCAAGTTTTATCTGTGTTAATTTAACTCCCAGGGCAAACTCGATCTGCTTGAATTGCTTTACAAGGTTATGCTGAAGCCATTCGGTTACTGGAAAAATAGTAGTATGAAATAAAAAAGAAAAAAGTAAATGATTTTAATTACAGAAAAATGTTAAGCTTGAAGTCAACATGCCTGGGTGTCAAAAAGATTCAGGGACACAGCTCATGGTAAAAGTGAAATCATATTTGATGGCATAACTTCCCTCAGTCTGTTTACAGATTCATATGGTGGTGCCGAGAAAAGGGGCCTGTTGATTTATGCATCATTAGCATAAATGCAAAATATACTGAAAGGCGGAACACATTTCGGCATAACCCTTTGTATTGAGATGAAACAGCAGTCACAACACGGCTTTGAAGGCTCCTCATATCTCTGTCCAGAGCTGTCTGCTGCCTCATATGCTTTAAGACACACACACACACACAAAGAGAGATGAGGCCATGAGACCAAAAGGGAAGAAAAATTGTGGGGTCAAATCTAAAAGCGTGTTGGGGCTTTTAAGTCCAAAGAGGTCCTCCTTTCCCCTTCAAGCCTTCCATCAAATACATCAACTTCACCAGCCTTGGTTTGTGCTAACTTACCAAATCTCTCAAATTAAAGACAAAATGTGGCAGAGAGGAGCTGGATGTCCCCCCCAAAAAAGGAGACAGTTCTCTGACACAGCTTGGACCCTTGATAAGGAATGTTTCAATATTAAAAACTTCAAATGCACCACAGAAAATGGACAGTTCAAATGTTTACTAAACTTTACACATTCTTATTTTCAGAAAAAACATAATGTATAAATAAAATAAAATACATAATGCAAATAAACAAGCAATAATATTTATTATAATGTATGTTGCTTATTATTATTAAACGCATCTTTAAAAAAATGTCTCAAGTTTCACAGTTTATATTGCTTATTATTATTATTATTATTATTATTATTATTATTATTATTAATTTTTATATGATGCAAAACGCATCTTAAAACAAAAAATGTGTTAAGTTTCACAGTTTGGACATTTGGACAATTTACAGTATTACAAATTTTAAATCCATCACAGTTTATTTTTATTTTATTTGGTTATGATTATTATAATTATCACTGATATAATTTGAAAAACTATATATTTCTGAATGAGTCAAGTTGCAACAATATGTAATTTACCAAAAACAAAACTTTAAATAATAATGATACTAATAAAAACAACAACAACAACAATAAATTATATCGTTTGTTATTATTAATTGTATTATTATTACTCTTTGTATTATTGTTGTTCTTATCATTATGACATAAAAAAACTTTATAAATGACTGAAATAATAACTAAGTAATTTACTACGAAACAAACTTTATACTTCATACAGAAAACCCAGGATTTTCTAAGAATATTTACAAATAATTGTTAACTCTGCTAACCTTAAAATAATGCTGCAGCTCTTCTCACTGGACATGTTAAGGTATTGCTCAAGATAATTTCATTAAAAGACACAGGATGTTCACTCAGAAACCAATCATCCATTATGCAAGAAAATCTATCTATCACACAGAGAGCGTATATACCCATTATCCAGACATCGATGGGGTGTTTTTCTTATTTTCATTTTTTACCCATCAATTACAGCAAGATTTTAAGCATTGTTCCACTCCTCAATTAGCCGCAACACCTTTTCCTTTGATTGATCCATAATGAATGTAATGGTTTTAACAGACCACAGACAGATCACTTAGAGGAGCTCTGCTAATGGCAGTGGCAGCTCCAGGGCTGGAGTGATGTCAGTTTCTCCAAGCCCCGGCTAATTAGACACTGTGTCGCTCATTACCCAGGTAATAAGCCTTACGCTAATGGGTATCAGGCAAGACCCCCAAACACTAGAGAAAGGCAGAGAGAGGCGGGAGAGAGGACGGCAAAGAAGATGAGGGGGTTGTTAACAGGGAAAGGGGTGAGATAGAGAGAGAGTGAGAGGCAAGAAAATGTAAGCAAAGAGAAATCGTGAGAGAATTTTCATGATGGAGAAAAGAGCGTAAGATGAACGGATCTTACAGCGCTAATGCATTTCAATGCTATACTATTTAATATAGTAGACCAGTCCTATTGGTCTAGAGTTAACATGTCATTTTCACTACGAGCTAAAGGCACAATGGTTGCTATGCAGTGGATGGGGGAGTGCTGGTTGGGGGAGGAAGGACAAGAAGGTGCTGGCATTAGAGAGATGGTTTCCTTGTTAACCACTTTCCCACTTAGGCCTTGTTAGTACCAGAGCTCTCAGCTTTAACTATTATTGGTGACGGATGCTATGCTTGACTTTCTGAGAATTAAACAAGACGCTCCTCGGTCTACCGGATAAAACCACTTCAACCTTCACTACAGAACTTTGACATAACTGTACTCCAGATTGGAGATTAGTGTTGCTTTCGCCAACAAAAATGATGACTAAATCTCGTCGTCAATGAACATTTTCTCATTCTGGTTTTGTTTTCTGTGTCTCACTTCAGGGGCTGCATCAGGTCGCGGTGCACAGACGCAGGCGACATCACTTCCTCAAGCCCTACTAGCGGCATTATTTAGAAGACGACAACAAACAAAGTTAAGTCTGACACAGAGAAAGGGGCCGATGTGTGTACTTCTAACATGTTTGGTTGGTAAAATTAATATAAATTCAAAATCAAAACATCTTCTGTGTCTGGATGTATTCTCGAGTCTATAACAATAATTTAATAACCTTGTTTGAAATGGGTTTGGCTTAAAGAAAATTTTGGTTTAGTCTATACTACTAGGTACTTATAGTATACTTAATGGGTTAATTTAATTTGCATTACTAAAAAGAGACTAAAATAAATTTTTCATTGACTAGAACTAGACTAAATGTCATTGTTTTTCGTCGACTAAAACTAGACGAAAATAGTCATGGATAATTCCGACT
This sequence comes from Carassius auratus, assembly GCF_003368295.1. Taxonomy (NCBI): domain Eukaryota; kingdom Metazoa; phylum Chordata; class Actinopteri; order Cypriniformes; family Cyprinidae; genus Carassius; species Carassius auratus. The sequence continues at coordinate 17,125,746 of NC_039276.1, forward strand.
TAAATAAGACTAAAATACTCAGTCACAAATTCAGTAAATGAAATCCTTATGCTTTATAATATAAAATATAGAATATAGTTAATACAAACTATTTATTTCTTCATAAAGATTTCCACTTTCATAACTAGACTTGAATCGACAGTTCACCATAAAATGAAAATTCTGTCATGATTACTTACCTTCATGTCATTCCAAACCTATAGGATGGATCAAAAAAGAAGATTTTCACTGTAAAGACAAATTTTGTCATACAACTTTGGAGTGACATGAAGGTGAGTAAATGATGACATAATTTTCATTCCTATTAACTGCACGTTTTTTATTTATTTTTATAGCAATTCAGCTTTTTAAAACTGTCAAACATTGTGCCAAGAGTGTATTTTGCTTGTTTAATTATTGTTAGGATCAGGGAATTTCTGCAAGCTGTCCCAAGGCCCTCTATACAGTGCACTGAAAGCTATGTGAGGTACTAAGGGGAGTAATTTGAATTTTATTTTATTGGTCCTAGTTGTTGAGAGTAATTTTGTATCAGCTAATTGCATTTGGTGTTAATGCCAAATTCCACAGCATTCAGGCTCTGCAACAAAAGAATGTGAGTCCATCAAGTCTCTGAGCCATCATTCTTAACCATCAGACAAATGTCATCACTTTTATGTGACATTTTTAATACATTATGTGGCTATTTTGTAACAGAACACAAAAGACTGGTGTGATGAAACATGCCTCTGAAAGTGCTATCATCACACTGAGCTGTATTATCATCCACAGGTGCATCTGTAGTCTTTAAAAAGTGTGACCAGAGCAGCCCTATTCAAGTACTAAAATAAAGTTCAATTTTAAATAGGGAGGGTGAATAATCCCTCATCTCATCTCCACACGGGGTCATGGCTCACACCTCTCCTAATAACCTAAATCTTATTACACACACAGGCAGGAAAAGTTATCCTTCAAAATGAGGATTTTCAGCGTGAGATTAATGCGGCTTACTTTACATTCATTACTTCACCCAGCTAAATGAAAAATAATAGTGAGATAGCCTTACCGAACTCATAATTGACTCTGACCTTTATCAATAAATATTCATTAACTCAAAAAAAAAAAAACATTTACACATTAAATAATATTAAATATTCATTATTTTCTACGTCAATGTCCTCGCCAGTCAACCTTCCTCTGTGTAGCAAAGCTTTTAATAGGTTGTGTGGTTAAATGTGTGTCTCTGAAAGGTAAAAAAATCTGTGTACGATTGTTATGCTGGCAGTACAAGAGAGGTCTCTCACTTAATTAACAATCACAATCGAACTTGGAGCATCCAAACTGTTAGCGAAGGTGTCAGTGGCTGGAAAATGTTGGAATTGTGACCGACTCTGTGTGTGTGTGTGTGTGTGTGTCTGTGTGTGTATGTCTGTGTGTGTGAAATGGCTATTTAACATGCCCATGAGCTGAGCAGCGGGGTCTGAAGACTGTGTAATCTCATTTAACCCTCACTACACAACACTAATTAGAGCTGACACGCTAACAACACACACCGAAAAGCCTCTCAGCGAAAAAGTCAACACCAGCCAATGACCCAGCATGCTTTCCCTCGCTCTGCCCCGAAACCCCTGCTCTCCCTGGGGAGGAGGCGCAATTTTAGCCTAAGGATAGCAGGGAGCAGACTGTCCCTTAGAAGGGGCCTCCCCAGAGCCAAATTAAAGCTCTTTGGTCCCTTTTTTTTTGAGAAAGGGTCAACATGGTACCCCACCACTTTTTGAGCACACAAACGTGTGCTTGTGTGTGTGCGTAACAGTCCGGCGGGTGAGCGCCGAGCACCTCCTTCTCCCTCTCCTGGCTCCCAGCGTTTGAAATGAGGTCATCATTGTAAAGGAGGTCTGAGTGGATCAAAGCCCCCTACCTACACCTGCCCTTTTCTTCCCTCCTCGCTCTCTCTCTTTTCTCTCGCTTCTCATTTATGTCTTGAAGTTTCCTATTGACTAGTAGCTTCTAAGGAGCCCCCTGATGCCCCGAGATGCCTGGTCCTCTAAAAAGCCCCCAGTAAATTTTGCTTACCACTATATTTTCAGCCAACTGGCTATGGTTAAAATTGTGGGAGGAAAAAAGAAGCCATTCACTAATTCACTTATATTCGATTACCCACTCTGGGTTTTTAAAATGCATTTTTTTTAAATGAAGCAGGCATTGACAGAAGTGAGGAGATGGGCCATGTCGCAGATAAGGCCTCTAATCAGCATATTTAACTTTGCCGTGCGTTTTAAAATTGTGAGGGTTTGGAACGACAGAAATGCACATCCAATATCAGCCCACACAGAGGGACAATAACACACTATTTTGATGCAAATCAAGGGACCCATTAATGTTTAAATTTATTTCAGTCCCATCCAGTAAAAGAACACATTTATTTCCAGCAAACCCAGATAATTACTTTGCCACAAAATGCATATTCCATTAAGTCAGGTGAACATTGTTTATTATATTTTGTTTTGTTGGGTTATGATAATGCAATTTAAGAGTGAATGGCATTCAGACCATTACACATGATGAGAAAATAAATGTTAAATTAAAAAAAAATCCATAAATCCTGAATAAAGGTACATTTAAGTTCAGCAATAACATGAGTGCATAGCTATGTTAAATACATGCTTTCGTCCTTCAGTTTCTTAAGCCTCGTAATATTTCTAGTTGTAATGCCATGTTAATCTTTTCTTTAGCTTGACGCCTGGGATAAAAAATTATGCTCTCATTACACTGTCCACAAAAAAAGTGCTATATTAGTACAACACAAAGCAGCCAATCCTTTGGACGGCTTTCACAACCAATACATATATAAGAACAATATTACATGAGGAAGAGTCTTCTAATTGACTTACTGTTGAAAACCACCCACACAAAAATGGCTCTAACATGTAAGTTTATTTAAAAAAAAAAAGATGTTTAAAGGACAGCTTTTATTTAACAATATCAGATCATATACTATTAAAAAGAGGCAGTTGTGTGATGTCTCTCATGTATCAAAGTGACTAAAACTGAATATGTTCAGCGCCAAACAAAGATAAACATATTACAGATACACAGGTAAACAAACACACTGAAATCCCCAAACTGAAAAGGTTTCCTGCAACACAGTGATGTGCACTCTCATTGCATCTTAAAGCTGAAAAACTGAAATGTGAAAGTATCTGAATGAATAAATAAACTACAAAATAAACAGCTAAATTAAATCATTTGTATTATTCTCCATGCCATTGTTCTCTTTTGGTTAATATATAACAAATTCAGATGAGCGTTTATGTAATCAAACTGTGAAATCAACAATCTGTGTGCGAGAGAAAGGGATTGACTTTGATTACCTATGCAAGCATTATTTGATTTGTCTGTTTCTGTATATACAGAACAATGTAAGAGTCATTCTTTTGTTTGGTCAGACACTGAGCAATTATCATTGCACTCTTTATTCACCCTTTATGCATACACTGACATGGAAAACTTTGGGGTGGTTAAGATTTTTTTAAATGTGTTTCTCTTAAGTGAGTCTCTTATGTTCTCCAAGGCTGCATTTATTTAACCACAAATAAAGTAAAAACAGCGATATTGTGAAATATTAGAAAAATTTAGTTTTCCAGTAATTGCAAAGCTGAGTTTTCAGCATCGTTATTCCAGTTTTCAGTGTTACATGATCCTTCAGAAATCATTCTAATATGTTGATTTGATGCTTAAGTAACATTTTTTATTATTTTAAATAAAATACTGTGATACATTTTTTTTTTTTTTTCAGGAAACTTTGAGAAAGTTTAAAAGAACACATTTATTTGAAATATAAGTAACTGTTTTAATGTATTTAATGCATCCTTGCTGAATAAAAGAAAAACAAAATGCCAGTTCAAAAAAAAAAAAAAAAAAATTACTGACCCCAAACTTTTGAAAGGTAGTACACAAGCAAACACAGACAGTCAGTTAACAGATAATGTACATATTTGATTTTGTTTGTCCCATTTATTAAGAACATTTAGTGTACAGTGTGCATACATATTATATAAAATGTGTGTGTGTGTGTGTGTGTGTGTGTGTGTGTGTTTGTGTTTGTGTTTAAAAGCATTCACTATTGACAAAATAATACTGATTATAATTCAGGACTGCCTCTGTTATAGATAACTATTTAATGAATATCTCAAATTGCATTTCTTTTCTCACTCGCTGCCTCTGCCTCTCCCACACACACACACACACACACACACACACACACACACACACACACACACACAATTATTACAGCGACACAAAAGATCCAGGACTAGGTCATTTGACAACAAATGACAGCCAAGAGGATAACCCAAAATAGTTTGGCTGCATCAGCAAACCTCCATGTGCTCATATTGCCTATTCCCCTTCCACCTCCTGACACAATGAAGCAGGCAGAACCCTCCAGAGAGAGACAGAGCAATAAATGCAGAGTGAGTGAGAGAGACTGAACAAAAACACACAGTCTGCTCTCCTCCACTCCAGAATACTAGAACAGCAAACACGTTCACTCCATCCACAATAACACTGGAGAATCACTGTGTTTCCCGCAGTCCTGCAGATTCTATATCATCCCGCAATTATGAACGGAGAGAGCAGTTTAATTAGCTTCTCTGCCTCCACCTCTAACAAGGATTTAATTAACAAGGAGGTTGGTGTAATTAGCTGGAGATGGGCTTGTGACGCTCGCACAACACTTTTGTTGACACTTAACACTTAGCCTTCAAAACACTCCCTCTCATATAATTATATAATAATTATAAATACATATAGATATAGAATATATATATTAATGAATACCATATCAATATCAAAATCAATATTCATGGCACAAAAAAATCCTATTTTATAGTAGCAGAAGGCAGGAATTTTATAATTACAAATTATAAATATTATATATAAATATCATTTTATTAAAAAAGAATGAACAAATATTTAAATAAACAATTCAACTTCTTACAATAACAAATATATAAAAACCTTTAGTTGAATATTTTTGTCCTCACAGATGATTGCAAATACACCTGTAGATTAACAGAAATAGATATAAATGTATTCATGATTATATACATCCTCTTTAGTCCTGTGCATGTGCTTTCACTGACTTTCCACATACACACACAAACAGATACTATCGCTCACAAACCCATGCACATACACATCGACACACACAAACACACACACACACTGTCCCTGGTGACAGCGTAATGGATAGGATCTCTATGGAGGCGACTGTCAAACCCGACCACCCTAATCAGAGCGTCAGAGAGGAAGATAAAGGAGAAAATAATGAGTGTCGGGTCGGGCTTTTCAAAGAGCAACAAAAGAGCCCAGGATCAGATAGACTAACACAATGGAGAGGAGAGGAGAGGAGAGGAGAGGAGAGGAGAGGAGAGGAGAGGAGAGGAGAGGAGAGGAGAGGAGAGGAGAGGAGAGCCTATGTGTTTCCCTGTGTGACACTGAGAGATTTAAACCCATCTAATGTAATATTGAAGCCATAAGCAACTCACTTTGACTCTGCAGGATTGAGCGTGCTGGAGACTCACCTGCAGTGTTGTAAGTGTCAGGGAATGTTACACATTAAGCACAGTAAGCACACTTAAGCACAGTATTTTGCCTGCTGTGACAAACACTTCATCATTACTGTAACATTACAACAATATATCTGTATTGTGCTGATTTTCGCTAGCAACTCTCTCCTGTAAACTCTCCACTGGCCATATATAATGGATGGCTGCCTGGCCTTAATATAACGTGGACATCAAATGGTTATTAGGGATGCATATCAGATATCAAAATTCTTTTTGACATTATAAGCCAATAATTATTTTCATGTTATGGCCAGTAAATGAGTAACACTAGAGTACTGATGATAAAGTTCAGTACTATTTAACATCAAATAAATTGTTTGCATTTCTACAAGTGTAGATTATTATATTTAATGGGGATGTTAATACCTTTTTATGTGCCCCTATTATGCCATTTCTAATATTGCCTTTCAGGCAGTGTGTAATGTAGCTGTGTGTGAATGTAAATGATCAGCAAATTTGTAAAGTCAAAAGTGCACGATAAATAAAGTTATTGTTTTCCAAAATAAAGAATCAACTCTCTACAGCTTAAACGAGTAATTAGTAGTTAAAACATTTGCATCATTCCCGCCTTTGTTCTACATTGGCCGGCAGCGAACAACTTGAACCCGCCCACAAACACATCATTCTACTGATGACCGCTTCTCTAATCTTGGGGAGTTGACATAAAAATACAAATCTGGAGGAGTTCAATGCGGGATTCACTAAATGCGTGCTCTTGAAAGATGGCTAGTACCCTGTTTATTTGGACCAGCTGGTTCCACTGAATCACAAGTACGATAAATATTAGATGTTTATATTTTCTATCGAGCGTACAAAACTGAACTATGGCAATGGGCGAATCGTTTCCAACACACTGTACGCGGTAGACCAATCACAACAGACTGGCTCATCTGACCAATCAGAGCAGGTTCACGGAAAGGAGGGGCACTTTAAATCTACATGTAAAAAAGTAGGCAGAAATAAGCATGAAGTTGAACTATTACATTTCTAATAAAATAAACAAATCAATACAAAAAATTTAATATTGAATGATAACAATATATACTGTGCTTTCCTAAATATTATAATTTGCACAATAAACATAAATGGACTAAATAAATATTGGTTTCATCAAATAGCCCACCTGTATTGTGTTATCCCTACACATCCTCTTCTATTTTACAGCCCTGTGGAGCCTAATTATCAGCCGCACGCTAATTATTACTGCCTCATTTAGCTGAATAACAACAATCATTAGAAATACCCCAAACCGAGCAATAAACAACAGCAAGACCCACAAAATAACACCATCATTCTTAACTGTTGTGACAACCTGTGAGCAAGTGTTGAACCGACACTCCCATGGCATTGTGGGAAAATCAGCCCTATGATAAGGTTAAATCATTCCTAAGGTTAAGGTTGGCATTAATATATCAGCCATAAAAATCCATTTGTTTTGAGAATTAAAACCACCAAAAGTCCTAAGAATTGATCCCGGGTGGATGTGAATGGCACTAAATATTCAGCAAATGATTGATAAAATAATGAACTAAATAGTGACCAAATAAATATGACAGCTAAAAAATAAACAAAACATTTTTAAATGTACAATATTTTCAGCAAACTGTAAAATAATGTTATTATAATATAATTTTACAAGTGGGAGTGACTGGATGAAATGAGTAAGTGGTGGCCAGCGGCCGTGTGAACTCCAGATGAACAGCAGAGCTCCACTGTAAGTCGAGCTGACGGAAAATAGCCCCTAATTAAAGACATGACAGCCAGCACTATCATATTCAGCCACCTACTTAATAATACACAAAAAATTAAAGGAAATATATACCACCCCTTCCCTTCTCCCATTCAAATTTAATAACCTGATCACCTCCCCTGAGAGCTTCCGGCTCAGTGGAGAGGAGAGACCATCTGAGGGCAAGTTATGGCACACCAGCACAGGTAAAACTCATGGTGATAGTACAGGATAAAATAGTTATTTTTGCATGTAACTTCTGGTAAACTTTCTAACGGTGATTTTCGAGAAGACAGAGGGAGAACGAGAGGGAATGAAATTAGAAAGCTGCGCACATAGAGCAGGAAAACTCCTTGGCAATTTCTCCTCTGACAGAGATGGGTCATTATCTGATAGATTTCAGAGTCAGTTCCCACGTTATTGTTCAGATAGACAGTAACCATCCTAGAACAGCCTGGGAATGGGATACACAACACCGCTTCTATCGTCCATGAGAAAACGCTGAGAAGCTCTGCACAATAAATCAGCCTCAATCACAGATACAAACAGCCTTTCACTGAGAAATCTGTGAGGAGATCATCATTGTCTTAACTGGGACTGTATCAACACCACTGGTTATTATTATGTACATCCGTATAGGGATGCATAATATATCAGCTCCGTATCAGTTATCAGGTATTATTAGAGGATTTTTATGATTAATATTTTTATCAGCTCAGTATTATATATTTAATTGTGCTGCTCACTGAATTTAGATTCACTTTAAATAAGTGTTAATCTGCAGAAATATCAACTGAATAACACTTCAGCGTAATTTTTAGCAAATCTCAAAATGGATATCCATTTTTCATAATGTACATTATAATGTTGTGATGCCTAAATTAACTTGTTGCATTTAAAACTACAAAGTTAATTTGACTTTTTTAAACATTTTGGACAAATTAGTGATCTTGATCTTATAGGATATGAATGTACACAGAGAATAGTTTATTATTCAGAAGCGAGTCACAATATTTTTGGGTTCATTAAAAGTGTTACAGCAGTATTATTCAAGTTCAGTGGAGTACAAGTAAAAGCAGACTGGATCAAATTCTTAAAGAACAAAGTTTAAACTATATTTAAAGATCAGCTATCCATGTATCTCTGATATTCCTGTGGTCAAAATGACTTCCTGTGGTGTGCAAAAACCTCACAAAAGTGCTCTTGGAGAAGAAAAACAGACAGATCAATAGAGCTGACAGGGTCTTTAATTTGAAAAGGCATTTCTCTGGATCTTACGGAGGAGAATCCGTCTCTGGGGATTTCTGTAATGCTGACATTCTCTTATGTTTGGGTTGAAGACATGTCATATTCTTTGTTAAAACATAGGATACATGTACCACAAGACAAGGCTAAAAAGCATGCACACACACACACACACAAAGATTTTGGGGAGGCTTGAGTCCACCCCCTCTCATCTTAAAAATCCACATAATCCCATCAAATCACACATTCACACCCCCTACACTCTAAGAGGTGAAGAAACATTTGTTTTCCTCCTAATTCTGCTTTTGTAATTTCATTCCCTTGTTTATCCAGAGACGCGCAGCAGATTTGTGAATGCGTGGGCAATGGAGAAAACAGTGCTGATACCTGATCAGCCCAGCAGCAAAAAGGTGACACTTAATCCTGACGTCAGGCTGTTGACCCTAAGCAGTCACCTCACTAATTCAACATAAATAGTTAATGACGGCCTACATACACACATCTTATGTAACCAAACTTGACAAATAAGTGGGGAGAACCACTCAAGAGCAAACTACTGGAAATGAGAGGCAATTTTTTCCGCCATCGCTCTTGTGTTTGACAGTCATCATGGTCCATCATGTCCATGCATTCACCCAAAGCTCCACTTCTGGGGGGTTTTAACCACTGATACTACTGAAATCAACTTGTCGGACCATTTTACTAATTCACCAGCTTGCCTAAGTTGCCAACTTGCAACGTTTAAATATTTAGTTGTCTGCAAATTACTTGAAATGTAACCCTACATATAAACTACAAACATAAATCTTTATGCAAAATCACTCACATAAAGAGTAAGAATTGGAATAAAATTATATCCGCAAGCACATTTTTAAACCAATAATTTAGATATTCTGATACTTTTGACTGACATTTGCTGGTACTGTTGTACACAATTTAAGAGAGAGAACATAATATCATTTAATAAAATAGATTCTTGGTGGCTATAGACATTCATGTGCACTCCTGACATTCAGGTACATTTCCTGAAAATTGATATTTTTAAATCTACTTTACTACTTAGACACATAATGTAAAAATGTATGGTCATTCTTTACAAGATGATCTCAGTTGTTAAGAGTAATTAACACGCGAGCTAAAATGAACAATTAGCAATGTATTTTTTTACAGTATTTATTAAGCTTCGTTAATGTTAGCTAATAAAAATGCAATTTTTCATTGTTTGTTCATGTTAGTTCACTATGTATTAAGTGTTAACAGATACCACTTTTGATTTTAAAATTGTATCATTAAATACAGGGCTCTAGACTAACTTTTTGCACAGGTTGCACTGGTGTCCCTAACGTTTTTTTCTTAGGTGCACCAGTACAAAAGTTAGGTGCACCCAAATTGTCATCGCATTTAACACCACAGTTTTTATTGCTATATCCAATAGTTTTTGCGGAGACGCTTCAGGACATGGAGACGCCAACTTGATCACTTGCATTTTTTTAGTGGATACGCCCTCATTTTTGCTCATAAAGGTAAGAGTGATACATCATTCGTAACTGCAAAGGGTCTGCTTTTAACTGTGTGCACTCACAATATCAACAAAACTTTGTGTTTTTATAAAAAACTAAAAGAGAGAAAACAAACATGATGCGCTTTCTGCCGTCTAGTCTTTAAAAGGATTACAAAAATGAACCAAAACTCAGTGAAAACATGCCTCACAGACATGATAAATATATCTATAGAAAGCTATATAAATGAATACTAAAACAAAAACTCTTTCATTATAATCATAATCCATAAAAATGCTCTTCTCTCTAAAGGCGTGTCTAATAAAGAGATGGCAAGTCAGGATTGGCAACTTCATCCTTGCAACGCAGACTCAGAAAACACTAGTTTATTAGTAAATAATTTAAATATCTCCTTACTATTTCCCCGACACATTCATGGTAATTACTTTTTCCAGTGCTTTGTGGCAAGCTTAAGCCTTTTGCGTGTATTTGAACCCAGAACTGTTCAGCTGCGCTGACGGCACACACCATACTGCTGCTGTGATGGTGGGACAATAAACACAGTCGAGTTGCTCGTGACTAGTGGTAGCAATTTTTTTTCATAACTAATTGATGGATTTCTAAAATATAAAATTAAGGAGATGTCTAAAACAGGCAGGAGGCCCGGCCCACGTTTGAACAATGATGTGAAAAATTGCCCCAAGCCCAGCTTAAGGGGCAAAAGAAAGTAGGGGCCTGTTAATCTCGTGCTGAAATGCAGGGCTCTAGTGTCTGTTGCTGAACCAGAGGGATACTTTCAGAGTTGTGGAAAAAAAATTTCCCCCTCAAACGGCTGATCACACCGGTGCGACCTGATTTTTTTTGGTCGCACCATTGAAAAATTAGCTCCGAAATATTAATAATTTTTATAAAAATACTGTAGCAGTCTTATTCATCATTAATACATGTAAACTAATTATGATAAATAAAACCTTACTGTTAAGTGTTACCAAACTTTTATATAGCTATAAAATATTTCATCATAATTTATGCATTACATTTGAATGGAAACTGCTTTAATTGCCGTTGACAGTTAAGTGTGGCAAAACTACAACCATAAGATAAACATAAATCCACAGTTATTTAACAGCTGTTTACAAACTTTAAGGCTGCTTACTGGATCGATAAAGACAGATGTCATTATGATATTATGCATTTCTCTCTGAAGAGCGTATGACTTATGAGCAAGAGTCTTACTTAACAAAAGTTTGGTCAAATTAACACAAAAATTCTTTATTGGCATCTATTATTCGATTAAGAACCTGTAACATCCATGGAAACGTTCCATTCCACAAAAGGTTTTGAGTGGAAAAAGGTTTTTCAGAATATTAAAATGTTCTTCACACTAAGAAATAACGGTTCTTTTGAGAACTGTTCACTGAAAGGTTCTTTCGGGAACTAAAAATAGTTCTTCTGCGGCATCACTGTGAAAACACCCATTTGGCACCTTTATTTTTAAGAGTACATTACAAAGTTAGTTACAAACTAGTACCTACTAAGCCCTTAGTGCAAAGTTTGCTCAGTGTAAGACCCTATGGATGGCTGGTGCAGTGCAACCCTACCCTGTTCCTCATCGTGGCTAATATCTCACAGAGGGCAGTGACAGTCACGGCAGACTGCAGGTTTCACCCCCTGAACTTCATTATGAGTGTGGTATTCCAGGCGACTGATTCTGGCCGGTGCTCTGATGACTAATTGATTGGTGTTAATCTGCAGCTAAATGAAATATTCAGTTGATTCAGGGAAAGGCAGACAGGGCTTGATGGGTCATGTGACCCTAGAGGTCATGTGATAGGGCTGCGTGAGAGAACTCATTAGCTGGCCTGATGAGCACCAGGCTGTTGGCTCGTTAACCCCGCGCAGGATTGGTTTCACTCCCAAGATGGCCTGGTCACAATCACAAATGGCGGAGGGAACAATGATTTTTTTTCTTTTTTCTTGTCAAGCAAGGCTGCCATGCCCACAACGTATCTGTGCAGTTACAGTTAAACTGCTCAAGCTCCTGAAAACAAATTATAATGTCCTTTTGTCTCCTCAGCTCTATATTATTATTACATGGCCACCATCCATACCGTGACACTCGAACACATGCGGGACCCTTCCCCCCACCATTTCATCTGCGGAAATGGCCCTGTGCACTGCAGCACACGTAAAAGTGCACTCCAGTCTTTCAAAAACACCTTCACTTTGCTCTCAGCGGCAAAGCCTTTGAACTGCTCCTTTCAAAAATGCTGCCCTTGTAGCCATGAATAATATTTGCCAGGTGTTAGAGAGAGAGAGTGAGTGAGAGACAGAGAGAGAGAGAGATGGAGAGAGAGCAAGGGAAGAGGTTCCTGGTGCTTGTAGTGGAGGGAGCAAGAGGACTGCTTATTAGTTGTTTATTGGTTCCTTGACACACACACACACACACACACACAAACTCAAATGCAAACACACACACTCTATTACACAATCACACAAGCATGCTCACAGGTACACACATAAACAAGATGAAAGATGAAAGGCCTGGCTTTTCCCTATACCTTTAATTTAGATTTTAAAAAGGGAGGGTGTAGGGACCTGGGGAGTTACGGTACAGGTAGAGATATGGAAGAAGCCACATGAAGGATCTCTGCACAAATACACAATCACTTTAATCTTTAAGGCGCTTTTAATTTGTCATTACTTTCTTCATTGTAATTAACTGCCTGACTGGCTCATAACAGTAAATTATGTTGACTATACCAGTCAGTACCCTTATATGCACTTTAAAAGATTGATTTCATTCAGAAATAAAAAAAAGAATAATAAATCAGTCAAAAAAAAAGTGAAATGTCATGTAAATGCTTTAGCATAAGTGAAATTGTACCATTCGGTTTTTGTTGTTGTTGTTGTCATCAGATTAATAGACCTAGATAATGTCATTTATTTGGCGTCGTCCAGTATTTAAATGTTAATCGGACTACAAACGGGCTCCACGTTTTGTGCTTGTTTGTAGAAATTAATGATAATTAATGAAAAAATTAATTATTAATAATAATTTGTTGGAAAATAGTTAAATGAGTTAAAAGAATGACATTTTCAAATTTTTGTCTACAAAAAGGTACTTGAGATCAGGGGCATCACTAGACCCTTTTTAATAAATCCTTAAATGTGTCGATGGAGATTTCTTTAGACTTATATGAGAATCATTTTCCCTGAAAATATGTCAGCAGTCATGTCATGTGTTTTCCATCAGCGGTTTAGAATGATTAGAAAGATTAGTGTTTATGAACTAGCAATTCTTTTAATTTAAATGGTCAAACTGGTTTGCAAAAAGGTTGGCAATTCAGTTCGATTCATTCTGACAGTTCACTCATGCAGTGAATTGTTTGCAGTGGTTTCTCACACTAAATAGAAATGGGATATTTTACAAGTCAGAAAACAAAGAGAGTGCTCGATGAGGTTTATATTCACTTACAATCCGCTGTAGAAAACTAAACTTGCAAATGTCTTTTAACATAAAAAAAAATTTGATTTGACTGCTTTCTCAGAACTTTGTAGATGTTCATAATGAACAAAAGACTAAACCAAAAAGGAAACAAAGAATATAAGGAAGAAAAGACAAAGAAAGAGTGTGACATGAGCTCACCTCTGCCTCAACACCATCACAACACCATCACCCCCCACTTTTACCCATTTATTTTACAGCCGGGCCATTCTGAAACTCACCTCTCCTCTCATACTAGCTCAAGGTAGCTCTCATGAGCTAAACACTAATTGAGAGCTCTGGCAGATTGAATGTGATTTCTGAGAGCAATGTTTGAATAGCATCTGTCCTTGGGTTCAGCCTCATGAAGAGTGAGGGAAGGGCTGTGGAAGGCTGCGTCTGTGCGTGTCCTCAGGTTGACGGTTTCAACCCACACACTCTCTCAGTCATGTAGCCTTGACTAAACTTCCATTATACAATGCCGTGACCCCATAATGAGTTCAGTGCCCCGGCCTTGAGTGGAATATGCACCACTGCACCATTGTGCACATGAATATATCCTCAGATGGGCTGAGAATGCCACAGCTTCGGTCCACTACCACAGGACCCTCCAGAGTCCAATGTGAGGAATTATATTCTCATTATCTACTAAAATACATAGATATGTGCTTGGACAAGTGAGGCCAGCGTCAGCTCGTGCACACCAATGTATGGCATACTGCTGCATATTATCGATCTTCAAGAAAATACATGAGCAGCTCTTTTGTCTTCTCAAGGCCCGAGGAGAAAACTTGCTTACACCAAGCACACAGTCATGTAGCAGCACGAACTCTTCCATACGTTAGAATGGAGATCCAGCATTATTCTACAGGTCACCGGTGGAGTGATAAACGCCAGGCGCGCACATCTCTCAGCCATTGTTACCTACACAATAAGACGCTGTGCTGAGCTCTGCCATAGAGAAGCTTGAGGTAATTTAATCCATTGTGAATACCGATAATGACAATGTTTATTTCAGATGGAGACATCAGTATTGACTGTAACGCAGTACAAAATTGCCATGCACCACAGGCCACACCAAATAGAACTGCCATCCAGCTATGCAGAAGAGCAGAGAGTGTGCATTCACGCTCAATTGTGTGTGTGTTGACTATCTTCAGTGTTATTTTTCCAGCTGACAACTACTCTGCAGCAACAAGTGAAAAAGTAAACTACATTTTTCAATCTATTAGTATATAGTTACAACTGTAAACCAAATAAAACTTAAATGAAAAGCAGTCCCAAAGGGGTTGTATTTGTAAATGATTTTGGAGAGCAAAAGATGATGCTTTCGCTCTCAAACACACAAGAACTTTACTGCAACCACAGAAAGGAGGTCAGACATAATACAGAACGGAGTTAAACAAATTAAAGTGGTTATTTCTGATAGCGGCCACATAAAATAAAAACCTATTTCAATTGCAATGAAGACAGCGCTTGTAAATAACCCAGCTGATGGAGGTAAGCACTTGATCCTATGCAGCAAATAGTACACACATATCCAAAAATAAATAAATAAATAAAATAAACCATACCATTAATGGAACTATGAGCATGAGGGCTTTGAATAGGTACTCAACAACCTTGATTCTAGACAGGAACACATTTGACAAAAAAAAAAAAAAATGATGTGTTTGAGGGCATTATTATAATTTTTTCCCTTATAACAGTTATGCACACTCTTGTTCCTCCCTCCTTTTCACTATCCCATTACCCACCAACCCCCCGAGAGATGTACCTGAATAGGAATAGCATGTTCTTTAGATTTGCATCTGCTGTGAGGCGCTTGCTGCATCACAGGCTCTGAAAGCTCCCTGAATGGAACCTTGTTCTGCAAGGCTAATTAAGGCCCAACAATTAGCCATGCAGGAATCAGGACCGTTGTTTCCTCGCTGACATTTGTAACTGATAAAGTCGAAGAGAAAGGCCGTGTCACGCTGATGGGGATGAACAAATCGCTCTCATTTGAAATGCGACAACCGAAGTCTTATTTCGCTCGCTGCTTTTTCAGATGGAGCTGAACTTTGGCCATTAGCTCAGGGTCCTCATAAGCATAAAATCAGATAAGACAGGGAGCATGAGGAAACAAGTGAGGGTGTCGAGCTAGAACACAACAGGACAGATGTCTTACTCAGCTGGTTCAAAGGGAAGCTAAAGAACACTAGGGCTGCTAATGTGATTTAGCTAGAATGCATTCAGGTTAAAGGTTACAGTGAGACCGCCGGGCAGCAGCAAAACAGATGACAACTGTGAAACTAACCATGACAGATGGGAATTAAAGTGACTGACTGAACTCACACAGAACCATGTCAAGAGTCATTTCCCCTGGTCTTACAAACACTTATCTCAATCTCTGACAGCAATGGGACTGACATATAGAAGAAAGTATACACATTTCCCTTATACTTAGATGTACACGAAACATTTGCATTCTTAATAGTTTTTATCATTGAACTATCAAATATAGCCCTTAAGATGTAATCCTTGATTGATATTGTCAGAAAAAAATGGAGATGAATGTGAAAACAAACTGACGATGCTAACCCTTAATCAAATTTAGAGGTTCCTCAAAGACAAGGCATTGTAGTCTTTTACCTATTGTTTCCTTGTCAAATCCTGGTAACACAGGCACTTGTTGAGAAACAAATTCAATACATATCAGCCTTTCAGACCAATTAGTCTAGTTTTGAAAGACCAATCAGAAAGCCATCAGTCACAGAATGAAAACTTCACAACAAGGTCAAGCAAAGAACAAACTACATCTAGGTTCAGAGTTCTGAATAAAATAAAAATGTGAGGCTTTTCTACCAAAGAAAACTGATTAATGATACTAACAAATAGCCACATTTCAGATGTTAGGTTTTGGCAATGAATAATAATAACAGTATAAAAAAAAAAAAAAAATCAATTACCACCACAAACAGAAAATCCATTCCTATGTCGAAAGGTCATGGGGTCGTACTGTTCAAGCAATGAATTATAAGGATATTCAATTCAGAAAAGATATTCAGAAAATAAATATTGAGAGTTCATAGACAGAATTGGTTTGTAGCTCTCTGTGTTCTGGGTTTTATTATCACATTATTGCACTGCTTTTTTAAATATAAAATTTGTTTCAGATTTAACAAGCAAAATGAGGGTTAAAAAAGGACAGGAGACAATAATGAAGAGATTATAGATCGGAAAATTGATTTTAAACAGTAACACAAACCAGGAATTTGTGTGTGTAAGAGAGAGAGAGAAAGAGTGGTCCTCTGAAAGGGTTAAACTCGAGTCTCCAGCTTTTATGCTATCATCCTTAGTTAAATTGAAGAAGAAATTAGCAGAGGAATTAGCAGAGCAATTACCACTTTAAATTGGACTAATTCCTCTGGTCTTGTCACAGCTGTATTCCAAAATATGTGTTTTTTTTTCTTCCCCATCTAGCACACTGTTATTAATTTTCCTAATTTGAATCTTCGCCTTTTCACCAACTGACACCTGGGGCTGCTGATGGGGCGTCTCTGTCAGACCTCTTTCAAATTTGCAACCCTCCTTATTCCCTCTTTCACCCTCCCTCCCTTACACGAACATACTGTATTTCCCATCCTCAATCCATTACACCATTTTCAGCCCTCTATCTTTATCTTTTCATCGTTTACATTTCCTAGCAGCTGTTCAACATCTACCTCTTTCTGCACAAACCACAAGTACACAAGAGAGCACAAAATTGCATAACGATAAAAGGTCACAGGAAAGTCTTCTAGATATATTTACGGTGTTAAGTTCTTCTTCCTCGTGCAATATTTGAAGATTTAAATATAAATGTTATCTTTGCATTGCTATGCTTTTTACTCCTCAGATGTTCAAGAGCTTCTCATGCATCCAAATTGTGATTATCCTCAAGCGTACTTATTGACTGGTTGTCTATTGCCCAGTTCCCCAGGTGCTGGCTCTGATACACTGCGTCTAGAGACCAGGTTTATAGGATTAGGTCTGACAGCTTATTCTGCCTGCGCACTGGATCTGGATACATTCACCTTAGCCTCTTGTTGTTTCGCCGTATGTAACCGAAACAATCAATTTGATTACAGGAGTCTTCGAGCGGATAGGACATCTGTCACCCCCAACTGCTGAGACTTAAACCAGCACAGACTGTGATGTTTGATGCATTGAAACCCAGATCATTGTTCCCCCACCACACAGGATTTAGAGTCGTAATTACCCCCTGATTGGAATAACATCCAATCAATAGTCAATAATAGACCTTGCTCATCAATATCGCCACAAGGGTTAACTGTACTGTGCTCAGAGATAGCATGAGACTTAATTAACCCGATTCATCTGTACTCTCACTGCTTTCATCCTTTAAGGACATATCAGATTGACTGTCTGAAGCTACGCTGGGGAAAATATTGGAAAATGTCATTTGTGGAGACTTTGTTAATGACACAAAGTTGTGCAGTGTGAACAAGTTTGGTATCTTGCAAACGTTTGTGTCGAATATGATTCTGGTAAGAGCTACTAACAAGTTCAGGGTGTACTGATAAGGATAAAAAAAGGACGTAAAATATAACAATGAGGAGCGTTAGCATCAGCTGAATTGGTTAATGTTTAGGGATAGGCTTTTTAAATCTAAATTTATTGCACTTCAAAATAGAGTTAATAAATTTACATTACATAAATCTGCCAATGCTACACTCAGACCAATGAGTTCTTCAACTATTGCTGACAGTTACAAAATCCTAGGTTCTTTGTCCCTTCCCCATCTCCACTGTTAAAACAGCATGTTGCTGCCCAGGCTGTTGCAGTAGAACAAACCTCCTCTATATTCCAAGGAGATAATTTACCCGTCTCAAAAGCTCTTTCGTTTTCAAACCAGAGATGTGACAATGGGTTATGAATCTGCCTCAGATTGGTTTCAAATCTAGGCTCTGCTAATTCTTACAAATATGGTAAGTCATTCGCTAGCTCAGTATCAGTAATCTTTCCCAAAAGTAGGGGCAGATTTGCTTGGCAGGAGAAATCAACTTCACAATGTTAAAGATCTGAAACGAGCAGCTTTATATACCAATATTCAATTCTTAGTTAATACTTAATTTATGCACTGAATTATATTAAATTAATAACCTCTATTGTGCTAAAATCATTACTGCAATAAAGATGCTTAGTTGACATTCCAATTCATAGAGAACTCTTAAGCAAGGCCTGGGATGATCGGCTCAGTGAACTAGAAAAGACATTTTAGAGTTTCTAAAACTGCTAATTAATTTCACTTTCTGAACAAAAAGGTTGCAACAGCTATGAGAGTAGTATTACTCTATTGACTTATTATGATTTTAATTAATGAATTTACTTTATGAGCAATTTTTCCAAAACATTTATAATTAAGATAAATACAATTTTATATAAACTGCATTCACACAAATTAATTACATGTGAAGCCATGGCATTTAAAATATTCTCATATGCTTTGTCAAGTATAATATAAAAGCCAGTGTTTTGTTGCTGCACTGATGGTTATTATATAAATCCATAATGAACAGGCACTCCAGATTTTAAAAAATGAATCAAATGAATCCCAAGTATACAATTTTGGTGTAAGCACAAAGTTTAAGGTTGAGGGCATATGTTTTTCTGTTAAAATAAATGTAAATAAGCATTGTTTCTACAATCTATAAAATGTCAAGATAAAGATGGTGGAGAATTCATAGAATTTGATAAATGAATGTTGGCAAAGCCTTGTACTGTCCTTACATTAAGTGATTGTCAATAGAGGCTCTTGTCCCACAATACAAGCCAAAAGCATTCCTATATGTATGTTCCTGAATGTTGAAAATTCTGCTTGTTGCACCTCATATATGAAGCCAAATCTCCAAATGTTATTACAAAATGTTTACATAAACAGGAATAAGATAGATGGAGGAGTCTGTAATGAATTTACATATGCGTATATTTGCGGTTTTCTTTAAAGAATGGAAACCTTTTTTGAATCGGCTTCTAGGCTCCTTCCATTTGTAATTTCCTGAACTCCATAAAAATGCAATTAATTATCTTGACCACATTTGCCACCTTAACCAGGAATTTAGAAATTAACGATAGCGGCATATCTCTGCCTCCATAAGCTCTCTCTCTCTCTCTCTCCATCCATCCCTCTTTCTCTCTCACTCACAGTTGACATAATAGAATCAAAAAATCATTAATCCAATAACTAGGAGGAGGATATTGAGTTTGACCAAATTTCATTTTCCACAATTCCTTTTCATTTCTCAATCTAGTGGGGGAAAAAAATTGCATCCCAGAGCATATTCTTTCCTTGTAATCTGCTCGAACAGCAGTTAACTTTCACTGAGAGGAAGAAAGACTTCACACAATACTGATGGGGAAAATAGGGAAGAAAATAATAAAGAGAAACAGATCTCCACCGGAGGGTGGAACTACTGAAAACTGCCAAATAATTTTGATTTCAGCCTGAGAAGCCCCTTTCAATAGGTCAAACTATGTGTTTGTTTGTGTGTGCTTTTGAGTGGCCGAGCGCTCGTGTCAGTTGTAGTGTGTGAGAGAGAGAGAGGTGTGGTGGTGCGGAAGAGCGAGCTGAGAGTACTTACTGTCAAATGGAGGATGAGAGGGGCGTGAAACACAGCGCTGTCCCTTTAACCTTTGACCCCAGTTGAGACGGAGTTTGAAGTACAGGAAATGGGAATAACCTCTGACTCACACAAATAAACGGACATGCTAAGACAAACAGAGACAAAAACACAATGGAGATTTCATAAATAAGAGAGAGAGAGAACAGAGAGCTATGGCGCTTTGAGTGATGTAATCATCCTCAAAGAAAAATCCGCCGCTCCTCAGGAAGCTTATCAATTACAGAGAGAAATCTCATATAGTGCACATGTACTCACAGCTATGATCAAACAGGCTTTCACACAACAAAAGAAAATAAAGGATGGATTACTTTTCCCTGGCTTTTCCTAATTCCCTGTCAGCTTTCACTAAAGGTCCTGCAATGCTAATCTCTCACGCTACAGAAGGAAAATGTCAGTTCTGTATCCGCTTTATCTGGAATTACACCGATATACTGGAAAAGCTTCCCATCAGATAGGAGTCCATCTCCTCTACAGGGGCAGTGGCAGCTGCCTGCCTCTATATCGAAGAGGAAGATAGCGGCTTGACTGAGCTACTGGCAATCCAAATGTCCCCCAACTCATTACAGCATATTACTGCGCCCTTTCTTTCTTTAACCCCTCTGTCTCTTTCTCCGCCTTCCTTCACTAATTCCAATTCCGTCTCTTGTCAGACAGGAGACTCCTGTCAGATAGCACAAACTTGCTGGACATATCACCAGATGTCTGTTCTGATTCAGGACGGCCTCATTCAGTACCCCACTAAAAATGATGATGGTGCAACAAACTCCAAGCAACGAAGCAAAACATAAGGCGCAAGGTTGTTCTTTTTCTTTTCTGGCCAGTTCTTCTCTTTATCGTCGACACATCTTAATTTAGATCCGAGTCGTCATTATCACGTCTGTCAGCCTTGTTTAACCTCTCCTGATCTCCCATGATTCCCTGCTGGCTGACAGACATGATTGCTTGCCTTCTGTCTGCCTGCTGATAGGAGCTGAGTGATTAGCCCGCCTTCTACCGCTAGACAATGATGCATTGGAGTCAGCAGTCTGGACTACATATTAATGAGAGGGGTTGTGAGACTTTGATAAGACTGGGCAATGATACACTTTGGGAAATTTGGGGGTGGCAGTGAGTAGGTGGAGGAAATGGGGAGGGAGGAGAAGAGGGGTAATGGGATGATGTTTTCAGCACCATTTAGCTATTACTGGAGGTAATAACTGCTATATATACTGCATAAATAAAATAAATAAAACGTGTTTTGCAGTGCATATCACCTTTCACATCTGAAAAGGAGTAATTGACATTTAATACAATGTCAAATGCTACACACAAAAGAATGATCTATTCTTTTTCTCAACAATGAGAAAATATGCAACAAGCTATAATGTCTACATAAAGCTATAATGTAACTTGATCATTTCATAAACACACTTCTACTGGAAAATGATGGCATACAATGCAAAACTGAGGCTTTCCAAACAATCAAGTCAATTTTTCAATTTCGATAATAACTCATCCAGTCAGCTGGCGAGATAGCATTATTTTGCTGAAATAAAGTATGTTAAAATGAATAAATGTAAATTAACAGATTTTTTAATTAGAAAAGTCCACAAGGCGTGTAGAAGATTTTCCGTGGTAATGCAGCACTTACCCAAACCATAAGTTACAGTTCTGTCAACTGTTCTCACACATGACAAACAATAGAATTAATAGTGCAAATTAATATTTATTTAAAAACAAATTAAGAGAAAAAATATAGGACCAGTTACAGCACCTAGAATGCACACTATAATTTCCCTTAAATATACATACTGAATAAACCTGAAATCTTATTGTCAATCAAAAATGTCCTTAGACACAATTCTGCATGTCACCTACCTACAGTAAACATACAGTCCAATTTAACGGAGTCTCATGGAGTGTTTATCATCCCTAGTTATTTTATCTAAATAAAATACATTACATACTATATTTACTCCTCTATAACAAAACAAGCTTTATACACTGTGTTATATTTCAAAACAGTGAGGAATTCAAGTGAGCATTCTTGACATACAGAAAGGATTTTGCTCTCTCCGGAAAGCTCTATTAAGCCGGAGAGTAAAATAACAATAAGAGAGTGAAAATGTTGTTTGGCCACCCGGGCCTGCCTCCCATCTCCCATCCTTTCAAAGCAACTAATGGCTACTTGATCCTAAATGCTCTGTTTGTACAACTCTGCCTCTGAATATTTGTATTCTACAAGATGGATGAAGAGAGAGGGAGAGGTAAAAGACAAGAGAATGGCAGCCGAAATGAGAAAGAGATATTCTCCAAACGATTCTGTCAAATGTCACATCAGTGTACGGGAGAAAGGGCTGGTCTGTGCCATCTCAACAAGAGGGGACATTGGATTTCTGGGGGGATATGGAGAGAAGTTAATATCACTCTTTATATGTCACTTGACTCCATCCCTCTTTTCTGATTCTCTCTTTTTACTTAATATCACAGCTTTATGGGAAGCCTGTTGGAAATGTTTGCAAGTAAATTAAACTTCATCCCTTCACACTCTAGATAATTAATGGGGAAAACACAGGTGAATCTTGAAAAAATTCAAAACAAAATCTGAAGTTGTTGAATTTTAAAACCTTAGACTTGAAATAAGCAGAACAGCTTGCCATGTATACAATATCTACATCTGTAAAGGGTTGTAAATTAATCTTAATTTACCTGTTTATCTGTTTTTAGACCGATGGCAACAAAATATCCTTTACTGTAACAGAATAAAAGCAGTGCAAAATTTTTTAAAGCTTTGTGTATAGCATGTTTGTTAGAGCAACTTGCACTTGTGTGTGTGTGTGTGTGTGTGTGTGTGTTTGAAATAAATAAGAAGGGGACAAGAGGCCAACCCACCCCAACAGACACACAGACACACACACACACACATAGAGAGGCCTAACAAGCCCCTCCATCCCTCCTCCTACCCATCGGCAGGGCTGCATGCCAATAATTTCTCCTTACATTTGAGTGGGCTCCAGTTAAACTCAGGCACTAATGGGGTTTTTTCCAGATAAGAAATTACCAGTGCTGGTCGCTCTTTTGTCTCTCCCTGGGAGCTCAACTGCCGTCACCACGGAGAAAGGCCTCGGTTACCAGAGAAACGGAGAGTGTGCTACCCGGGTCTCCATGGTAAAGAACAGAGCATTTTGTCACAGACCTCTTTTCAATCCCTGAACAGGCTTTAACAGTTTGGCCACAATCAGGACAAAACGTAGGCCTATACCATTATTTGTTACAGGAGAACCTGCCATATGCTTTCACTATTCATGGTCCCAGACTTCACCTCACTGCAAAATCCACAGTATACAGTCTCCGGGGCTTGTGACGTTTAACTAGATTAGACAATGACATTAAATCAATTAGCACAAATCTAAAAATTAAAAGAATTAAGTTAAAAGTACCATATTTAATGCAATACATTATAAACATTATGACCGGGTTCAGTCTTTAAAAGTGAGTATTGAAAAAGTCAGTATAAAAAACAAAGTATCACATTCCAGTAGGCATTAGAAGAAAACTGTTAAGAGAAACATTTTGGATACATTCACATTCAAGGAAAATTTCTGTAATTAAATTATAAATAAGCTATAAATTGTTTGTTCATTGTTTTATTTATTTTTAATGAGCTGAATGATCTAAGTGACAGTTTTTTTCAATTACTACAGCATGTGACAGAATGGTCAAACCATATTCTCCATAGTCTAACAAAGTTAAAATTGTCCAAAGAAAGACTGACTGTGACATTTGATCCACGCCCTAATTAACACCCGTTTACAAATGTTGTTTGGTGCAAAGCAATCAGCAATGCTATTTAAATTGTGATTTTCTTATAACAGCTATATTTCAGTAATGGCCTCACAAAGTGGATCTCGTTTCACAGACTGCTATCTGTTCTCCAAAGTGCACCCAATGAAGGTAAAAGACAACGCCTTGAAACTAACATTATGTTCATGCTAAATTCTGCTAAATTACAAAAATATGTTTTACTGATTCAGTTCGAACCTACCGACAATGGCATAGTGCTATTTTAGAAATAACCAATAAGATGTTATATTATGAGATTAATAGAAAGCGATAAAAATAGCCTGTTATTTTTAAGGAAACGTAGAGGGGTATAGTTGTCTCGCTTTCACTTTTCCGTCTGTTTTCTTCGAAGTAACACACACTTGCACTCACTCTCTATTTCTCACTTGAAAAGAGACGAGAGGTGAGTGAACTGAGGTGGAGAGGCAGAAGAGGAAAGGGGGAAACTGTGAGAGGCAGCAGCTATTCTCTGAGAGAAAACACGGGCGCCGGTAGCCTCCATTTCACTTCAATCACGGCGAGGGAAACAGGGAAATTACAGCGCACACAAAGACACTGCCGCTGTAATTTCAGGACAGACAAACCATGCAATAAAATTACCCAAATTACCGGCGTGTACTGAAAGTGCTGCTCACTGCTAATCTTCAGTGTTAGCAGCAGCCCCTCACATCACGAGCGTCCCGCCGCAAGCGCGAGCCCTGTGATCCCGCGTATCTGCCTTTCTGTCATTACCGCGAGCGCGCGATCACTTTTACCAGGTGCTCTCACTCATGAGAGCAAGCGGCTACTGATGCACATTTCATTTCTATTCTAATATATTTAAATCATTTAGCCCATTTCATACAAATGATGGGGTGCACTTTTACAGATACAGGAGAGCGAAATAAATCGGGCATTAA
This sequence comes from Carassius auratus, assembly GCF_003368295.1. NCBI lineage: Eukaryota > Metazoa > Chordata > Actinopteri > Cypriniformes > Cyprinidae > Carassius > Carassius auratus. Next base: position 17,150,701 of record NC_039276.1, read on the forward strand.
CAATATATAAATAAATTTAAATGCTTAAACTTAAATTTGTATTTAGGATAATATAAACAACTTTATAAAAAAAACTCCCTTTAATTATAGGAGAGCAAAATAATTTAGATACACTGAAGAGTACTTAAAGTAAGGTTTAATTTTTAATTATAATTTTCTGTAAATAGCCTACTGGAACTATAATCCAATTTTAAATATGTTTAAAGGTGGGGGGGGGGTGACTGAAACGACTGATTATATAATTATCACTATTATATAGGCTAATGTTATGTACCTTTTTAATGACGACATACTTTTTCAGCCTGTTTTATAATAAACGTCATACATGCATGTTTAACTATTTACAAGCTCAGACTTCAACTCAATCAAATGCACAATTCTTTCTTTTTCTTTTTCTTGAACTGTAGTAAAAATAATAATATTCATTCAATTCTTTTTTCATCTGCCACTTTGTGTTCTTCTCCTCATAATCTTCTCCATGTTGCTACATCTAAGATGCAGACCATCTGGGAACAAAAGAAGATTTTCTGCTGTTCAGTTATTGGTAAGATGGCACCACAGCTGGCATGGGAATTCAAGCCCCAGTTCATGATTACTGTATAGATTTTAGCTCTATCCTAAAAAAACATCAGCCAAACTCCTGCTCGCCAAGCTGAAAACAGGAATGGATCATCATATCAGTGTTTAATTGTGTTAAACAATTAAAAGTTCTGGAACAGCCTGAAACTTTAATTCCCTAAAAGAATCACTGTATGATTTTACTTTCCTCCATATTTAATGTACTGCAGAGAAAGGTTTATCTGTTCAAGAACAAAGAGTTGTGAATTGTCAATGAAAATAGCTATTCTTGACCTCTTTCTTGAATTGAACTATGTTTCTGATGTCTTTCATTCAAACAGCCCGCAACAATTGAGGACAAATTTGCCGTATTATCAAATGCTAAAATATGCCTTTATTTTTTTAAATTTGCAAAGTACTTTTTAGTGGACCAGAAACTGAATTGCAACAAATCTAATTGGGTCACTACAAGTATTATGAATAGGTAAGTTGCCAGTTGATCTGTTTGCAGGACAAAATCACTTTCAAGTCAGTTATTCTTTTGGAAGAATCACTCCCATTTTTCATGCTCTTCTGAATCTCAGTACGTCACAACTCTGAAATAAAAAAGGGACACAATGAATATTGCTAAGGATTTTTTCACCACATCCGGAAAGACACCAAAACAACAGAGCACTTTCGAGAACTCCTCTGTTTCCCGACTTCCTGCTGTGGAGCAGGAAATGTTCCAGCTGCCCACGACCAAAGTGTATGCTGAAGTTTCCCTGACAGACCGCACAAAGGCGGACGCCACAGACACAGACTGATTTCACCGTCTCCATCAGCATTTTATCCTGCTGTTCTAGTGAGAATCTGCTAGAGTCAGTCCTCCTTGATCTCTAAGCGGCTTTACGAGTGGACTTAACTCACATTAAAACAAAATTACTCAAACTGGAATATTGTCATATAGCACTCAAGTTGTGCTACAAGTTCCAAAAGGAGGGTTACACAGCGATGCTACAGAAGAACCATTTTCGGTTCTTTTCAGTGAATAGTAATTTACATAGAATTTTTTTAGTGCAAAGAACATTTTTCAATATAAAGAACCTTTTGTGTTATAGAAAGGTTCCATTGATGTTCTTCATGAAACCATCAACATCAATAAAATAAAATAAAATTGTATTTTTAAAAGTGTGCTATGGACAGTCATTGGACAGGTTATTTGGTGAACTGAGTTCTGTGTGAATGACCCTGGGAGTGTTAAAGTGCACATTATCAGCTGTAACACTGCATGATATTCCTTGCAGTAACACGTTGGCTATTCTGTGGTCATGGTGGGAGAACTGCACAGTAACATAGTAATTTATAGTACGGTTAGTGTGTTGTGTGGTGTTAGCTGGGTGTGACAAAAAGGGTGAGTAATTGGATTGTGTGTGTGTGTGTACTGCTCATGCTCAAGGCCTCGCTGGCTGGCTGCAGACTAGATGCATTTGTTGGGGAAGATACGGAGGAGCTGCTCTAAGAGAGCTAATCACCAGAAAGGGGAGAGACCATGACACACACTGTGATTGACACACAATGGCTGTGGATTCTCTCGCTCTGCTCCACTCATCTCCTCTCGCTTTTTCTAAAGAAAAGAGAGAATGAAGAGACGGGGTGGTGGTGGGGGGGTTGGTGGAGAAGGAGGGGGAGTGGGACGGATGAAGGGTTGTAGGGAGGGGAAGGAGAAGTGAAATCAGTCCATCAAACCTGTAACTTAACCGGGGTAAAGAACCGATGCGGCCGGCGTAGGTAAACACAGCCTCATTTACAAGCACGTGCACACACAAACACACAACGCACACTCACAAACACAGCAAAGGGCAGGATTTGAGAGGATTATTTCCCATCAGCTGTTTAAACAGGTCCTTACACCAGCCTACTGATGGGATTGTGCTCTGATACTGTGGCAGGCAGATAATGTTCACAGTTTGACACACATGCTGTCTGTCTGATACTGTAACAGAACAAAACGTGGCCCCAATAAATCTTGCTAAATGTAGCAGCGTAATTTCAAATTATAGTTTGGAGGTAAGATGCCCCACAGAATCACCACAGAAAGCCCAGAGTGGCATGTTTTTACAGTGTTATTATTTTTTGGTTCAATACTTATTGTTATTATTCAGTAATTCCATGAACTAGATGTACATTTCAGACATCCTTGCTTTTAATTAAAATTAAGTAAAACCATTCCAATTGAATTCACCGTGTTGCTATTAAGACATATCTTTAATTAAAATATGGGCAATTAAATATGTAAATATTCATATGCTTCAATATTTACCTTTCAGATGAATCTCTTTTACTGAGATTCTGTTTTGTCTGTCATCATTTATTATGATATTCCACATTCCATAAAAGTTTACCTGAGGGGATTCTTGTCCCAGATAAGAGGGCATCTTACACCAGTAGTGGGTAATTTTAATATTATTAATTGTACATTTTGTGCTATGACAACTAAATTAGCAAATTATCGTATTTATGTCCCTTAATAACACACTGGCTGACACATTATCATCCTGCCCGTGCTAATCATGTATCTAAATATGTTACTATTTAAAAGTAAATGTACATTGTTCTTAACGGGGCATCTTCACCCATTATACCCTATATATAAGAAGATATATTGGATTTCTGAGATTATTTGTAAGCTACAGGTAGAACCTCTGGCTGTCAGGACTAATTTCTCACAGCACCTCAAATATGACTGTTTTGAATCATATTAAAAGCATTTTGACAAAGCACTTCTTGCAAATGGACAGGACACCTATCATCTGAGTGCAGTTTAGCTGCGTCTCCAACTCTATCATTTCTCCATCTGCAGAGTGCATGTGTTTGCATCAGGAGGATCACAGACACATGGGAAATGATTGGATAATGATATAGAAAGGGGGGAAACACCTCTAGATCTCTCTCATCTTCATGGCATTGTATAGGACAGAGAGAGGTAAGAGTCAATCTGACGAAGATTATAGAGGACTTGAGCAGGTGCCTGTTGTTGTGCCCTATTTGAGTAATGTACTCTAATGTAGGCTCCAAAGTGACTGGGCTGAAAGGTGTCTCACCCCCTGTGATCCAAATTAGGGATGCACTGATGAAGGAAAGAGTCTGACAAAGCCGGCTGTGCTGCAGAAACACAGATATCTAGCTGTTATCAAGCCGATATAAGAAATATCAAAAAGTGGACACAAAGCTTTAGAAGAACCACGTCTGTATTTCTATTTCACTCTATAACTGATGTAGACTTTCAGATACAGTAAAGACGAGCTGCAAATATACATTTCAACCCAGCATCTTTACCTGCTGTGCATCTGAACATTTGTTGAAGTGAACATTCACCCTCAAATCTTCATTTTTCTGAATATACTTTTTCTGTCTTCATTTACGTGTCCTTCTAAACCTGTATGGCTTTCTTTCATCCATGGAACACAAAAGGATATTTAAATAAACTTTTTCTTAGTCAATTTCCTTGTGCATTTATACCTGGGTTTTCAATACTCTTGGTTAGGTCTTGACCATTGTTGGCACTGATGCTTAGTTTTCTTCTTTGTCTTCCAACTTCTCTATTTTAGTTTCCAAGTTTCTGAATTGCTTTGTATTGTTTTGTATTTTCTTTTGTTTTATGAAACATAATCTGCACTCTGTTAACACTTGTTATAGAATGTTGACTGCAACATTCCAGGTGCAGAACAGGCACATCATAAAAGTGGTCTAACACTTCAAGATTTCATACTAGTTGTCATATAAATATTGCAAAAAACACCTTTAAATATAGTGAACAATTTTATGATGCATCTTTTGCACCCTTGTTCGAGCCCCAGTACTCATTCACTTCATTATACTTAAAGTGTTGACAGGATATTCATCAAAAAAACCACCCTTTGTGCTCCACAGTAGAAAAGTAATGGAGGTTTGGAATGAACCTTGCACACATCTACAGTTATTCAACTTGCAGACATTGACCAAATGACATATTATCTGAAGCACCATATCGTGCATTTAAGCCATTTATTATTTCAGTATAAGTATATCTGAATCGGATATTAAATATGTCATTGAGCTACAGGAGCTCAAGTACAGGTGTTCCCAAATACACCTGATGAACGCATAAGGCCAGACACAAATAGACAGGGCCCATCGGTATATAACAGTGATAAAATAAAGTGCTCATGGATGACCTCTTATTGCTCTCGGGTTATTCTGCTTAGGGCTGTGAGTTGTGGGGTTGCAGAGCTCCCCCTGTTGATCCGTTGTTAAAGTACACCAGTTTTATGAAATTTGCTGACATAACTTTGGAAGTAAAACATATTTTAAATATGCATGGCCAATACATTTAGGAAGCTAACAGTCTATGACAGGCTGACAGTAAGGCTTGGATATTATCCAGAATCCCCTCCTCATGTAACATTCATGTAAGTAGCCTTCAGCCAGAAGGAAATCCGTTTATAGAAACTTATTCTGGAGTAAATACAGATGTCAGTCTATTTTTTCTTTAAGATACCCTGAGGTCTCTTGCTCCTTTCTCCATCTTTCTGTCTGCCTTCGCTCACTCTCTCTGTCTCTTTTTTTCTCTGTAAGCTAATTAACCTGGTTGCTCTGTAGTAATGAGTTCTCTCTGGTGGCAGGCGGGCTCTGAAAGGGGAGGCGCAGGCTAGCGATCCTCTCTGGCCGTATCATCAGGACATTGTCAGGCCAAACAATGGGCTTATCTGCCTGCTTTCCCAACCCACCACCCTCCCCCCTCCCGATTAATAGGGAGGAACCGGGGAGATGGAGAAAAGGGCATGTCCTTGCACAGGGCCAATAAATGTCAGGGAAAAGGCCAGGAGAGCAGCCAAACCCTATATACATTAGGATCTAGAATAAAGCACGCAGGTCAGCATTAAACTAGGCCAAGTGAGAGACAAAACATGCCTTTAGACATACTTTAGAATCAAAGAATAGATGTTAGGAACATGGAAATTATTCAACTTCACATTACATTAATGCATTCAGCAGACACTTTTATATTAAGCAACACAAACTGTTATCCACCTTAATTGTAACATAAGAGCAGGATTGAACATTTTTCTATTGTACGTGCGAGCTTCTGGTGTCACCCACTTCTAGTTATTTTAGCTATACAAAAACGGTCCATTATGAAGCTTGATGTTGCAAATTTGTATTTGTTGTCACATTATTTTAATTTGTTATTGTAATCATATACACACTGGTTTGTAGTGCAAATATCTTTACTGTTTACTGCAGTTCATTACTCTTCCAGTTATTTGCCTATGGGGTTAGTCTCACATGTTCATATTCAGAAAATTGCTTATTTCTGAAAATATTTGTGAATATGTGCAATTCACAACTAAACATCTTCAAAAATGAGACTTCATGTTATTGAGATCTTTATACATATTCTCTATGTCACTGTGGAAATGTGGTTAAGTTATGTAATTAAGTGTTCCATAATTAATTTATGTTTACATATAGTAGAAACGGAGTATAAATGGAAAAATGACAGGATATTAGAAGTCAGTGTGGAAGTGCAGGCTATGTGTTTCTGGAGGTGGAAATTATGAATGAGAGAAGGACATTAAAGAGAAACAGCATGAAACGCTTATTCATTTATTTAAAGAAATAATGCAAAGAGCAAAGGTAGAGATAAAAAATACAAATAAATAAAAATCAGGCTAAAAATAGCAAAGTGTAATTCCTGAAATGTCCGGGATGCTTTGCACCAGTATGACCATCTTGAATCAATTTGTGAAGCAATATTTTCAATAAGAGCCTTGAAGCTGAAGTTTCCAGAGGCCTCTCGCTCTTTCTCTTCTCTTGCATTTCTTAGTGAGGTAAGAATGGAATAATGAGAGTGGGAGGGAGGTCTAGAGATCCAGAGCTGGCCTCATTTCCTCCATCCATTGCATGAGTGGCCACTTACCACTGTGTACAAGGGTACCAACTTTGGAGGAGGAGGAATGGAGGACGAGAGAGAGAGAGAGAGTACGTGCAGAAAAGTGGTGGAAATGAAGAAAACAGGAAGAGAAATCGAAGAGGATGAGAGGATTGGATTTAAGATGCTCCATTCCCATTTCAAATTGAGGTAAATTTTAGATAGACATTTGAGAAGCAAAAGTGTGGTTTGGTTGGAGGAAGTAGAAACAGGACTATTGGGTTTGAGGTATTTTGATAGGATCAGTTTAATGCTGAGAAGAGTGTCTCTCTTGGGTGAGACAGTTACAAAGGGCCACCCAGAGAACAGCCCAAACAAAGATGCCTCTGTTGGGGCCTCCTGCTCCCACAGAAGCCCTTGAGTGGCTGCAGGTCTGCAAGAAACCTGCAAGACCCATTAATTCGTCCATTCACACACACAAATACATGCACAGACACACATACTGTATACACACATTACAGCACTGCTAATTAATCCAGAGATTACCAAACCAATTACAACCACACTCCATCTAATTAGAAATTATTTAAAGCATTTTCCAATTAGGCTTTACACACTCGTTTAAAGAGACCACCATGCATCAGGAACAGCTCACAGATGGAGGAGTGTACACAACGTGTACTTTATGTAGCTGTGAATGTATCTGAACACTTCCACTAGTCTAGCCACATCTTCCTCATCCCCAAACCTAAATACCTGATGTTTCACTCTCAAATCAAATCGAATCACTGATCAACTCATGTATTCTGAGCCTGAATCAAGTATATTGACATGTCAATATCAAACTTGATGTTATTGATGCTTGTGACGAATCACATGACCCTCAAAAACCATTGAGGTTAAAGTTGTTGATGGGTCAAATTATTTAATTTAGACTCTGTATACATATTGTTTTGAGTGAATAACTACTTACTTAAGTGTATTTTTCACAAAATTTGTAAAAAAAAAATGCTGCAGAAACATTTTTTTAAACTGTTCAAATGCATTTCAACATAATCCATAACACACCACATATTATATTTTATACAAATAACCCAGTTTCTTATCTTTTTTTGTTTGTAATACATTTTATGTTAAGTAGTTTTTAGTGTCATGTGTCTGATGGGGTTTTATCTTTGTGTGTATGGTGCACACCACACCCTGTATATGTTTATATATCTATATCAATGACTACAGTCCATGTTTTATGGACAAGCCACTTTAGGTGAACTCTGATTCATCATGTTGTTTTCTATTGTGCCGACTGTATTATTATGGTGCTATAGCATTCATTAGTTAACATTACATCACTTACTATATAGTTATAAGTAAAATAAATATGCCATCATGTAATAACTGAAACATTGTCACCATTCTTCTTACAGTATATTCCTTGCACAGCTGCTGTTTCTTTCTTTTCTTTTTTTACCATATATTTTACAGAATATATACCACTTCAGAACACTTGGATCAAATCACTGAAGTTATATGGATACTTTTACACTACTTTTATGTGTATGCCGACAAAAACAGCTGAAACATTCTTTAAAATATCTTCTTTTGTTTTCTGCAGAAGAAAGAAAACAATGATTGAACGAACATGAGGGTGAGTAAACTTGAGAGTGACAGAACTTAAAATTGTGTGTGAACTATCTTTTAAACAGTATAAACATCAAGTTGATGCTTGTACAAACAATATCTGAGTTATACTTGCAAGCAGTGGTTTCTACATCAGTGCCGACAGATGAGAAAATTGTCAATCCCAGCAGCACTCGACTGAACCGCTAAAGAATCTGACACCATGACAGGCATGTCAATATTCAAGACAATTCAAGACAAATCCTGTGTTTTTCCATCAAATAAATTCCTGTCATAAAACAATGTTATCCACGTCTCCCTCCACCCACTACGGCTGTCTCCTCCACCTTTCCCTTTCTCGCTCCTACACACTCACTCGCTTCTAACCACTCTCTCTCTTCACCTATTTGAGATTGAGTCTGTCTCTGAGGGATTGCTGTTCAGCGGTTGTCAGGCTAAATTGAAAAGATGATCCACAGAGCCATGGGGTAAACACAGGAGCCTTTTGATCTGAAGAGTCCACAGTTAAATAAATAGCGAAGTGAGCGCTCTGCGCCACACAGCCCCACCGGGCTTCATTAGTCTCCAATTACAGGTTCATTCATCTGTGAAACGCAGAAATGCAACAGCTGTATAAACCGCTTATGGAGCGGCAATTTGCTTGCTATCCACAACATTGATGTTATCAGGCCCTAATATGGCACAGTATTTATCATTACATAATGTTAGAGGGCTTGTCTATAGCAATTCTGGTAATTACCTCCAGGTCAGGCTGTTTCTCAGCCCACGTTTTGGTGCTTCAGGAGTTCAGCCTGCAGTTTTATACCGCAAACATGTTGAATACAGCTACTGGTATATAGGAAAATGTTACTGTTATCAATCAGCTGATCAGATTTGGACAAAATGAAAGAGGCTTTAAAAGAACACGAAATGAAAGAAGAAACAGAAGGAAGTAAGCAAAGTATCTGTGAGGAAACGTCGAATATGAGTGTAGAAAAACAGCAAACACAAAGTGATGGGGGAAGGGATTGTACACGACATAACGGCCTTCCTCCTTACTCCGACAACCATAAGTGGAATTCTGATTATTCTACACATACACACACAAACATACACACACAGTGCATCCCTTTGGACTGAGGCACAATGGCTGTGTGAAAGTCATCAGCCTCCCCCCCCCCCCCCTGAAGTGTCCCTCCACCTCCCCTCTGGAGTCTGTTCCATCATTTTAATTAATTTCTAATCAGGCGACAGTAAACTAATCAAGGTCTGCATAAAAACAGGGGCGGCTGTTTCAGACCGAGGAGCCACCACAGAGTATTGACTCCGGCTGCCTACTGAGCACTGCATTCACGACTCCAGTACTGAGGATTTGAAGGGTGCTGCAGGATCTCAAATTCCAGATTAGTAATTAAATCTGTCAAAAAAAAAAATGTAAATGCAAAATCTGCAAAAAGAAAAAAAAAAGTTATTTTACAAAATAAAAAAATGCAATTTAGTGATTAATCTTTTTGGCACAGTTATTGCACTGTTATTGAGACTATACAAATTAATTAATAAATCTGCTTCAAAAAAATTCACATTTCTCAGAACATTTGTTCACATTGCATACTTTTCAGTCTTCATTTTATACTTTCATATCTATATTTAAAGTTGCAGAGAATGTTGTATGTATGTTTACACACTGTTTTCAGTGCCATGTGTCATTTTTAGTGCTTGTTTGATGCTATGACTTTAAAATCGACTCAAATTTGATGATCAATATCTGTTCAAATCCAAGAAAATACAAAGAGTTCACATAGTTTTCCCTGCAACTGTTTTTTTATTTTATTTTATTTCCTTAGCTTAATTTAAATTATTTATTATTATTATTATTTATTTATTATGAACTTTTTTGGCAACAGTTTTTACAGTATTTATTAATCAATAACTTTAATTAATAAAAATACAACTGTTCACTGTTAGCTCATCCTAGATCATGTCTATTAATTAATAAACGTAAAATCTAAAAAAAAAAAATATATATATATATAGTTCATGTTCGTTCTTGTTCAATAACTAATGTTAACATATTGATCCTTATTTTAAAGTATGAACACACATTTATTTATTTATTACCTTAATATTTGTGATTCTAAACATATTTTCTATCTGGAGCTTGCAGAAAACAGCATTCCATTGCCTGGAATCCTATATTTTATTTGGGGATTTGGCAAATTAACTTTTAATAGAATAGAATAGAATAGAATAACACTTCACTGATGCAACTAATTTCACTTTCACAACATTTGTTCACTATTAAAATGTTTTCATTTGTTGTACACAATATGTTGGCTGAAGTCATAACAACGGCAGCTATCATTTTTCTCCTGTCCTCTCGCTTATTTGGAAAATATTGAATGTTGAGACCAACTTTAAAAGAAGACCTGAATATATGCCAGGAAACCGAACAACATGACAGCATAGAGGACCCACTTGCTAACAGCCAACCTGAGGGAGGGGAGGGTGGATTAAACATGGAAATCTCTAATCTCTCTCAGGCCTGTAGGATTATTCTGCTCTCTCTCAGTGTGAGCGGACATATTTACCCATGGTGAGTATATTTAGACTCTAAATTCCCCTGCTGCCTCTTCTACCCACTGGCTGGCACTAGGAGAAGCAGGGGAAAGACGCCAAGTATGGGATAATAATACAGGGAGAGAGAGACGGAGAGACGCAGGGAGAGAGAGAGAGAAGAGCATTCCCCCTCCAGCAGAAAGCAGAGGGAGAGGATTAGGCCTCTCAACTCCCGGTGCATCATCCACTCCCTCCACTGATGGTGTTTTGTGATATCCAGCAGAACAGAAGGATGATCCCATTACACGCAAATGAACACTCCGACCAATACACAACCACAGCAACCACATTACACAATTACAGCACACCACTCGCCAATACACACTACTGGACTAACACGTTATTCAATAAACAACCCCTCCGGTCAACAATTACAGCATGCTTATGAAGTATACACCAAAGGTCAAGTAATACCCTTACAGACACTGAAATATAGAGAGCAGATTCAATAACATTCAATATTTTTGTAGATTGCATCATCTTGGTTCCCTCAACAAAATCCCAATAGGATTTTACCATTGTCTTTTGGATTATTGCAGAAAATAAGCTCTGTGACTAATAAAAGTTTATATTTCTTACATGTTTTGTTCATTACGATAACTTTTGCAAATGCACGTTTTATGAAATTTGAAGCTAAATACAGTCACCAGAAGTAAAAAAGCTAAACTTATTCAATAAAAGAACTACACAACCATTAAGCTTATGACAATGTTTCAATCTTTAACTGAAAGTGATTATAGTTAGAGGAAGTTAGGCGTCAGAATAGTGTTCAGTTCAGTCAGCATGACATTTATTGCCCCGTTAATGTAGTCCCATTTAGCCACTTTTTAAGTGAGTTATTACAGATGTATTTTATGTTACAGAATAAAATGTGAAAATATCTTGAGTTTTTGTCAACCAGACCTTATCTTAGGCATTTAACCAAAAACCCATTCAAAAAAAAAAAAACTTTTGTCTTCCGGATAAGGGAACCAAAAATGCTAAAATGCTAACTTGTTTCTGAGTTTTGGCCTACAAAAATAATGCCGTCCCTGCAGCACTCTACAAAGTCACTTAACATCTATACCAGAAGCATCACACATATTTTTTAATTTTGATATTATTATTATTTGGAAGTTCCATTCAGAATCACACAGACATGCGCTATTTTGTATTAGTTAAAACTACATGCAGTCACACAAATATAAACCAGTACGCTTGCCATTACTGGTACAAATGTTGTAGTTTACAGCACTAATGATGAAACAGGAAGTTTAAGGGAGCATATTGGTTTCTAGAAGGACAGGGTTGACTGAATTGTGGGTGGAGAGAAGAAATCATTAAACCTCATTACCGCCGCACCTGTCTCCTCAAACAGGTGTAACTTTATCTCGTCTCCTCTACCTGTCTCAAATGGACCCTTGGGTGACTATTGACCTTACACGTGAACTTGAGAGGCATCACATAACAGCTTTACATTCATCTTCTATAGATGAAAGGACAGTGGCTGGTAAGGGTGTCTGACTTTGATGTATGAGCCGGAGTGACTGAATGACAGCTCTAATGGTCATTAGGGGACTAAAACTTGGGGAAAGCAAAGGACAAGTCATGTGTCTGATCCACAGCCTTATTTCCAGTTCATAATGGACAAGAACCAGGGGCAAAACAAGCCCATTTTAATTCACAGTTAGTTAACAATTAGTTATGAAAAAAATGTAACCGCTTCATATTAAATAGTGAAATGCAATAATGAAAAATAAATAAATGAAAAATAAATAAATAAAAAAAATTAGGAAAATTTTTGTTGCAAGATAAAAGAGTAAGCAGAACACATTTACTATGTCTACTGTTTTTGTGTCACGAACACCAGGTGGAGTGCTCTTGATGGCCACCACAGGGCACTCTGTCCTATACCTTTTCCGCTCAATCCTGGACTGCATTTCCCATAAACCTTTGCGTGGACTCATCATGACTGATTGTTTTCACCTGTTGCTCATTACCTCTGCCTATATAAGCCCTGTGTTTTCTCTGTCACATTGTGAAGTCTTGTCAGTTGTTACTCTGCAGTTCTAAGTATTTTCCCATCTAAGGATTATCCTTTGTCTGTGTTTCCTGCCTTGCTGCTTGTTTGTATTGACCTTTCGCCAGTATTTTGGATTATGTTTCTGGATTTTCCCAATAAAAACTGTTTGGATATCCAACCTTTCAAGTCTCAGAGCAGCATGTGATGAATATGTTCATTCATTCTGTGAGTTGTCATCCCAAGTATCATTTGATGAGACTGCGTTAAAAGACATCTTTCGCTATGGTCTTAATAAACCCATTAAATCGTGGCTCCCTGGGAGGAGAGATTAATTAGTCTATGCGATTATTACATGGACTATACACTAACTGTGCGTTCACACCGCCGGCGTTGAGAGCGTCAAAGCGGCCGGAAGTCATTCATTTTAAATGTAAGCCGGCATCGAGCAGCGACGAGGAGCGGCGCGGCGCGACTTGGCCGTTGAGAGCGTCGAGGAGAGTTGAAATCAAGGCAACTTTATGGTAATGAGCTATGACGCGGTTGGGCAGCAACCAATCGGAACGTAGAAGTCCACCGCTTGAGAGGATTCCAGAGAACGCAGCTCCGACCATTAGTTCCCAAGCACAATGGAGGACAGGTTGATTATTGCTGTTTCAAGTTTGCAATAATCTATGAGGTGTCCCTGTTTGTGTACAGGGACATAAAAAATAAATTAAAAGTGATACGTTGACCAAGGTGTCTGAGATTTGTTAATTTTAAGTAAAGGATCTTAATATTTCGTCCACAACAATATGTAATGAGGTTAACTTATAACGTTACCCTCCTTGTGGTTAGTCTGAACGAGATCAACAAGCTTGTTTGCTTTGCGGCCACTTTAAATACAAAATAAGCATTCGTTCTACGTCAGAGCGTCTAAGCGCTCACGAATCTTTCTGCAGCGTCGTGAGCAGAGCGGCAAGAGCGCTTTTTGACGCTCTCGACGCCGGCGGTGTGAACGCACAGTAATGCTGAGTGGCTCCTCTTTCACTGTTGGGGAAGTTGAGTAGGATGCTTCACCTAAACATTTTTTTTTGGAGGGGGCATTAGGCAGCAAGCTCTGGTGGCCAAAGAGCTTGACCAAGAATGGACTGCAGCATGCACTATACTGATACTATATGTTTGTAGTGATCTCCTTGCCAGAGCCTCTCTACAAAATATCAGCCACTCCAGAACCTCATCCTGTCATGACCGCCACTCCTGTGTCTCGTCACAACATGGCCGCCACACTAGAATCTCCAGCCATCATGGCCACCAGGACAGAGGCTCCAGCTGTTACAGATGCTATACAACAGGGTCTTCAACTGTCATGGACGTCAGTGTTTCCGGTCATTATTACACCAGTCCCCTAGACATTTGAGACTGGCTTTGAGTCTGGAGGACATACCACTAACGTTGGTGCGAGCAGCTGGCATCTCTGCAGTGGTAACAAGTCTGGGGGTCTCAGAAGTGCTCCCACTAGTAGTTGCACTCCCTTGAATCTGCTCCAGAGCCTGCTTCATCCCATGAGCCCTCTCCAGAGCACACTCCAGTCCTTGAATTTGCACCAGAGACACAGTCCTATGTTGGCATCAGCCCATGAGCTCCCTGCCATTCCTGTTTTGACCACAGTGGTTGCCTGTGAACTTGCTGCCTGTGCCATTATGACCAAGGAAGCCGTCTCTGAGTTCTTCACCTGTCTGGTCATGGCCAAAGAGGCTGTCACTGAATCCCTTGTCTGCTCTTTCACAGCCAAGGTGGCCATCTCTGAGCTCTTTGCCTGCCCTGTCATGGTCAAAGATGCTGTCTCTGAACTGTCTGCTTGTCCTGTTACGACCAGAGAGGCCATTGTGGACCTCTCTGTGATTTTACTGCAGTTGAACCAGATCTGCACTGGTGGTCTTCGGTCCAATCTGCTCCACTCTGGTGGTCATCTGCTCCGCTCCGGTGGTCTACTGCTTTGCCAGCTCCTTACAAGCGTCCTGCTCCTCCAACTCCCGATTATCCTCAGTCTTCAGTCCTACTTCCTGTCCATGGGCCTGACCCTCCATCCCTCCCCCTGTTCTGACTCTGCTCCATCTCCCTCTTGGACTAAATTCTGTCCTTGTTTAGGAGTGTCTGGAAGCCACGTTTCAAGTCTGGAAGCAGTCTGTAACCTGTATTTTATTTTTTTATATACCTGTTTACTTTTGCGATTTGAGGTTTTGCTCAAAGTTATTACTTTGAGAGCACTTTGGGTCGACTTCTGTTTTTAATTTTTGACTTGACTGAAAATCTTTTAACAAAACAAACATTTAAAAATATATATATAGTTTAGTTAATAATATTAACATTATATAATGACAAAGATAATTTGGGAATAATAATATGGGATCACAAAAAAACTGACTCAAATAAAAAGGGAATTAGTGTTAGAATTAACGGCCCAAAATTATGACCAGTAATTATGCCTTATTTCTAATAATTACGCACCAAGAAAAATGCTAAACAAATTGGCCCTGTGTTTTGGACATTTGGATGAGCTGATTGATTATTCACGTTGATGTTTCGTCTCTCAGCTCTGATGATGACAGTCCTGTGATTCGGCAGGCTTGAATTAACTCTCCTCCTAAAAACGGCAAAGAAGTCTAAGATCTGAAATTAGTAATCAATGACTGAAGGTGAGGATGACGTGAATCAGACCAAATTAATAAAACAAGTGCTTGTGTGAGCGCCGTCGCTTCTTAAGGTAAGAATCGTTGGTTGTGAGCCTGTGTTTGAGGGAGTTGAAGAGGAGAAGGGGGAATCTTGTTACCAACATGCGGGGGCAGGAGCTGAACACCCCTAATCATGCCTCCAGCACTGCTGAGAGGACGGAGACTGAAAAACCAGAATATGGGAAACAGACCAAGGAAATCCTGTTCTTAAGATTGACAAGCGTAGAATCGGCATTGGAGTCAAAAAAATTTAAAATAAGGGGATTTGGGATTTTACCAAGACACTAAACCCAGGGGGAATGGTGTTTGTTTAATTTTTCCTTTATTCTTTAAGTCATTTCCCTTTTGCCCTGAGAGGGGCCTGTAGGGCCCCATGTGTGCTATGGAGGTGAGCATGTTTCAGACTTCGCTCAGAGGAAGCTGTAGAGAGCCACAGGAAACAGCACTCAAATGATTTTACAGTCTGAGTCTAAAGAAAGCACATCTCAAAGAAGAGTCATGCATCTATTCAGGATCAAACAGCCTTAATTATTTTTCATATTCACAGTAACAGGCCCAACAATACCCCCTGCCACTAAATATATCATTTCCTCAGGCAAAGATTACATGTTGCTTTAGCTGAGGTATCGAATTACCTAATAAAGACGTGAGATACAGAACGAAAACCAGCTGCTCATATGCTCAAATAAGCAACAAATTAATTAAGAGTTCGCTATGCGCTGGGAGGAAAATCGTTAATGGCTGAGTCACTCTTGCATGATAGCACAACATAATTGCGGATTATTGCATCATAAATTTCTTGTTTTCATATAAGCCGTTTCAGGTGCCACTATGAGGTTTTGGCAACACTTCAGTAAAAATGCACATCAGTAAAATGTTGAAATAGTTACATTATATCGTGTAAACAAAATCTGACAAACTCTATCCTCTTCATAATTCACCTACACAAACTCAACATCTGAAATGAGATAATTTATTATCTGAGTGACTCGGTCGTCAGACTTCGCGGAGCTCTGTGCTCGTTAATCCAAAACAAGGCACTATTTGGATCAGATTCATCCATGAGCTTTTCTATCAACTAAGAGAAATTAATTAAATAGCACTTGCTTTTCTGACTAACTCAGCACAAATCACTTTTAATTTTCTGCTTCTTTTTAGTATCTCATGTTTGTTTTTACAAAAGCCATGTTGCTCTTTGGGCATATGTTGCTTAATAGAGATCTCATTTAAAAACCAAAGTTGTCTCAGATGATAAAATATTTTAGGAGAAATTAAAATAGATACAAATGACTTTTTTGGCATACAATAACAGTTTAGAGCTATAAAATAATGTATAATAATATTTTATGAAATATGTCAAAATCATATCAAAAACTTTAAGTAAGTGAAATTATTCTGGTAATTTTTCATGTAATAAATAATCGTTAATGGCAATAATCTATTTTTTGTCAATAAAAGTCAGTGGGGTCCATTGTTGTTTTTGACCATATTGATGTTTATCGTAGAAGCAAAAAACAATATCTTTCTTCTGTCCACAGATGAAACAGGTTTGGAATGACATGAGGGTGAGTAATTAATGATATCAATGTCCTTTTTGGGTGAATTAATCTTTTAAGCTATCTCATATGTGCTATAGGATAGTTTAATACAAAGGAGATTCATAATAGTGTAAACATTAGGGAGTTAAAGGCACAATGCAGAACTGCTGCAAGAGAGTGAGCTGAGCTCCAGAGTCTTGTGATTGTACATATCAAGGCATAGTCATCATGGAGGATTACAACATTGTTATTGTTTGGGTATAATTGTTGTATCACCAACAATGCTCGCCAGTTACAGTAATAACATGAATAAAAACCAAAATAAGTGGCGCACATTGTCATCATTTTGTCTTAATATTTGTGCAGTCCAGGATCAGTCGGTGCAGTGGTATATATGTCTCGCCAGAGTGGATAAATTAGAATTGACACTAATAGCTTTGTAAAATCATGCACAGACTGTAAGCATCAGGGCACTTCAGATCAATCCCAGCATGCCCCTGATCTGCCTTTTAAGGTGAAGGCCTGGGAGGTTGACGCTGCTTCTCCTGTGATGCAACAGGACCGAGAGATATCACAGCTCCAAGCTACCTGTCAATCTTCCATCTGCCTCCCTGCGGACTCCCCACCCACCAAAGCCAAATTGCAGCTGGGCGTGCGTGCGCGAGTGTGGCGGGGGGCTCCAGGGACGGTGCACAAAAGAGCGGAGAGCTGACCAGCGCTCAGGTGAAATTGAATTGGAAATCTTCCACGGCTCGTTAGCATAAGAAAGGAGCGTGTGGCTTTAGACAAAGACTCCTCTTCTCATGCAGAAAATCAATCTCTCCTGGGGCCTAGCTATTGTTCATCTCCGCAGTACAGGTGTCCCTTCAATGGTCCTTAATCAAAAGTGTCAAAACAAAGTTAGGAGTTATCTCCCCGCCACTGTTTGTTGGACTGCGTGTGCGCGCTTGTGCACTTCCATGTGCTGCTGAAGGATACGTGACTACAAGTATGGCTGACATGAATAAATAGACACTCAGGCATGTATCGTGATTCTTATTGATATTTACCTCACTGTGTTTTCCAGGGCTGACACAATAATTGGATTACAGGATGGAGAGAAACAGAAGTGTACTTATGCTCAATAAACGTCGCTCAGAAAGCGTCGCTTCTCTGCTGAACCTGCTACAGGAGCCATGGCAGCCAGTATGTGTTTTTCTCTTAGCAAGGACACCAAGAATTGGATGAGTATATTGAGGCTTTAACAAAATAAAGTGGGATGGAAAGCAGTGTCTTCCAGGTCTGTTTGCAAAGTGCAGATTAAATAAACTGAAATGAAATACAGCAGCCTTCCTTCTGAAACAGAGCCAATGTCCATCGCTGTGTGATGGCAACATCCATCCAAAAGACCTTAAGGACACACATTAACTGATCTGAATCGAAAGTCTAAGGATCAAAAAATCAACATTTGACCTGTTTCTCACCCGTGATATTTAATGCAAGAGATATAACCTTTTAATTATGGTGTCTCCAATAGGAATCCTCATCTTGAGCATCTCCAGATCTGCTGGAGTTAAATCTCCCATGAGCCCACCCTTCCAAAAACCCACCCCCTTCTGGTCAGGTCCCCTGGGCATGCAAACATTGGGTTGATTAAAAATCACTTAATAGAAGAGAAAAAATAAAGCTGTCTCATCAGCTTGACGGTTCCACAGACTCATGGGACATCGGCCCTGAGTAACACAGTGCGATATTAGAATCCAGCACATATGGCTCATGAGAGATGATTAGATGGACATGTTTCTGTCAGTGCTCTGGTTACACTTTCTCTTCCTCTCTCTGCTTTAGAAGCTGTAACTTCAAGGTTAAAGGAAAATTTGCCTTTAATGTCATTCCAAATGTGTTGTGGAACACAAAAGAAGGATTTTTTTTTAGCAATGTTGGTAACCAAATAGTTTTCTTGACCACTGACTTCCATTATGTGTCCAACATACACAGGTACATTTCTCATAATATCTTTTTTTAATGCCGCACAATAAGAACATAAGACAAAAAGATGACAGAATTTTCATTTCTGCGTGAACTATCCCTTTAAATGCTATGTGGTTCCTCTCATCCTTTACCAGCTAACCAACTAACACTGGTGACAATGGATGAAAAGGGTGCTAAATGACATCCTTTAAATAAATGGGTAATTTTGGACTCATTTGTATCAAGAAAACAAATGTTCTAGTTTTGCAACAAGTGTGTCAGCCTGTGATGGTGTAAACAAGTGAAGATGGAGCCATGCAGCTGGAAATGACAGGGCAAACATGATGTCACTAAAGCCCTTCAATCCATCATTAACAGATGGCAGATCTCCCCTAATAGTCATCAAAACACAACATACAGCTAGAGCAAAGACACCCCATGAAAAACAGAAACTTTAGCATATCCATCTAACAAAAAATGCAAAAGCATCTTAATAAACAAAAATGTATTGCAAAGATAATTTTTTGGAGGACTGTATAAATAAAATAGTATAAAATACTAATATATATATATATATATATATATAAGTATAAAATTAAAAACGGGGTAAGGTATTTTAATATCACCCGAAGTCACCCATATGAGAAGACCCAATAATAAAAATAATAATTTATTTGTTGTTGTTACAATTAGCATTTTTTTTTTTTTTTTTTTTTTGAGATTTATGCATCGTTTGAATAAATAAGCTTAACATTGATGTATGCCATGCAGAGGTGTCAAGTAACGAAGTACAAATACTTCGTTACTGTACTTAAGTAGAAATTTGGGGTATCTATACTTTACTTGAGTAATTATTTTTCAGCCGACTTTTTACTTCTACTCCTTACATTTTCAGGCAAGTATCTGTACTTTCTACTCCTTACATTTTAAAAATAGCTTCGTTACTGCTATTTCATTTTGGCTTGTTTTCATTCCGGGTGTCATCATTCAAAAAAACAAAACAAAAAAAAAACTATAGTATCCAGATAAATCGCGCCATCCGGAAGCAGTGAATTTGATTGTGGTTGGTTGAGAAGTATAAACATATACCATTCCGACACCCTATTGGTTTGTACGTGATCCATCGCACCTGCACATGACACAAATCACATCACACTCCAGCAAGGACATAGCCAGTTTTGGGCTCGTTTATCAAAAAATATATATTTCTTAAAAGTAGGGTTGGGTTTGGAACCGGTATCCGATCGCCTCAGAGTCAGACCCCTTAAATTTCACTTGAAACCAGCGTCAGACCGGTCTCCTCCCGTCTTTCAGCGCGCTCTTCAATCCACAGAGGCGCAGACCTATGGAGTGAGTTTTGGTTCTTTATTACATGCGAGAAAATAAAAGATCTGAGAGAAAAAAAAAAGTTTGAGAGAAAAAGTTATCACACTGATAACAAAAAAACATTTCATGAGAGAAAAAAGAATATTTGAGAGAAAAAGTTTTCATGCCAATAGCAAAAAATAATAATATTTGAGACTAAAAAACGTTTTGAGAGAAAGTATTTTCTCATAGAACATAAAAAAATATACATTTGAAATTTTTAAAATTATTTCTGAGAAAAAAAATCTCTCTCAAAATACTTTGAAAAAAACTCTCAAATATATATGTTTTGCTATCAGTGTGAAAATATTTTCTCTAAAAAAAAAAAAGTGTTTCTCTCGAAACGCTTTTCTTTGCTCTTGATGCAATTTCTTGCTCTCGTGTCAGGATTTTGCTTTCACTGTGAGAATTGTGTCATGGGCGGGGCCACGTTCCTATTGGCCAGTCGGGTGAGCATCGTCTTGTCTTGGGAGTCGAACTGAATCATTACACCACTGTTCGGTTCACCTGCATAGATGCCGCCTCTGCCTTATGGCTAGTTAAATTGAGCACGGACACTCCAATGTTTGGGTAAGATGATGACACACAGCTGGCTGAGCAAGTTCAGTATCACTGAAGATTAAACATTAAAAAATAGCACTCATATTCATGAATGAACTTGTATTATATTATTTGCTTGCTAATCGCTAGTAAAGCTAACCAGCCATCATGCTAGGTAAACTTGCAAACTCACCTGTTTTATACTATGTTTAAATCAAATGCCAAATTAATGTTTTGATTTAGATTTCACGCCTTATTTAGTGAGTAGTGAGCTAGTTTCTACCTTTGCACTTGCTAGCCTCAAAGCACCTGAAGAGTAACTGCTTGTTCTTACAACCTCCCGCACAACTTTCAACTAACGCTAGTATGCATGGAAGGTGGCAACCCTACAACTAGCTAACGTTAGACAGTGATTGATATACCGTTTGAAAGATTTAAAAGAAAAAATAATTACCATGACAGTACAGGCACAAACATATTTGTGGGTTGCTAATGTAAGAGTTAGTCCTAGACCTGCAATTTACCTTGTCAGCTCTAGACCTCAGCTAGATGGTAAAAAAATATTTAGAATAAGCCCCGTGTAGCTGAGTTTGTGAGCTATACATGCAGTGTAGCTAAACATGTAGTGCAACAACCATACAAAGACTATTTTAAACAAAACTAGGTGGGACACTTTCAAACGGTATATCAATCACTGCTCACTACTCACTAAATAAGGCGTGAAACTATCTAAATCAAAACATTAATTTGGCATTTGATTTAAACATAGTATAAACCAGGTGAGTTTGCAAGTTTACCTAGCATGATGGCTGGTTAGCTTTACTAGCGATTAGCAAGCAAATAATATAATACACGTTCATTGATGAATACGAGTGCTATTTTTTAATGTTTAATCTTCAGTGATACTGAACTTGCTCAGCCAGCTGTGTGTCATCATCTTACCCAAACATTGGAGTGTCCGTGCTCACTGCTCAACTTAACTAGCCATAAGGCAGAGGCGGCATCTATGCAGGTGAACCGAACAGTGGTGTAATGATTCAGTTCGACTCCCAAGTCAAGACGATGCTCACCCGACTGGCCAATAGGAACGTGGCCCCGCCCATGACACAATTCTCACAGTGAAAGCAAAATCCTGACACGAGAGCAAGAAATTGCATCAAGAGCAAAGAAAAGCGTTTCGAGAGAAACACTTTTTTTTTTAGAGAAAATATTTTCACACTGATAGCAAAAAATATATATTTGAGTTTATTTTCAAAGTATTTTGAGAGAGATTTTTTTTCTCAGAAATAATTTAAAAAATTTCAAATGTATATTTTTTTATGTTCTATGAGAAAATACTTTCTCTCAAAACTTTTTTTAGTCTCAAATATTATTATTTTTTGCTATTGGCATGAAAACTTTTTCTCTCAAATATTCTTTTTTCTCTCATGAAATGTTTTTTTGCTATCAGTGTGATAACTTTTTCTCTCAAACTTTTTTTTTCTCTCAGATCTTTTATCAAACTTTTTTTTTTCTCTCAGATCTTTTATTTTCTCGCATGTAATAAAGACACATTTCTAACTCCATACAGACCGCGAATGGAGCAGCGCATGCGCACTTAAACAAACACAAGGTATGTGTTTAATAAACAATCACTCGGTTTCTCATCTGTAAAGTTTTCGCTCATCACACCACAGCCGTTTCCACCAGCGAAAATCTAGCCCTTAACACATATGAACGAACACATACTTTAATTACTTTAACTTAATTACTTATTTAAATATACTTAATTTAATCATACGTACTTTATACATACACTACTGTGCAAAAGTCTTAGACACGTTAGTATTTTCACTTAAAAGAATGGTGTTCGGCCAGTAATTTATATATATTGCTGTAGTGTGTCAGTATAAAATATCAGTTTACATTTCCAAACATTCATTTTGCTGTTGTCAAGCTGCTTGTGCATTCAAAATCGCACAAGATTATTATTAAAATTAATGGCAAACTGATATTTCCTACTGACACACTGCAGCAAAAGATATAAATAACTGGCTTAAAACCCTTTTTGGGGTGAAAATACTAATTTTTCCATAAGACTTTTGCACAGTACTGTATTTTAAAAATGACATTTTTGCTACTTTATAAAGAATGAGCATACAGTAATTCACAGAACTGATAAAAGACAGTGACAGACAGCACTCATCTTAACTAAATATCAGAGTGATTGACAGAGATACAGTAGAAATATTATGTGTGGTTTTGTATTAAATAATGACCCAGATTGTGAAATACGTTTATTAGCCTTAGATTAAGGGAAGCACAACTTGGGAAATGAGAGCATCCAAGCTGAAAGCTATGGATTTATTTTAAATATTTGTAATGTTCTTTAAAGTTATCCATAGTTTTTTTAGTGGTTCTTTTTTTTAAAGGGGGGGGGGGGGTGAAATGCTATTTCATGCGTTTTTTATGAGTTTTTTACACTGTTAAAGAGTTGGATTCCCATGCTAAACATGGACAAAGTTTCAAAAATTAAGTTGTACGTTTGAAGGAGTATTTTTGTTCCCAAAATACTCCTTATGGTTTGTCACAAGTTTCGGAAAGTTTTTTTTCGAGTATGGCTCTGTGTGACGTTAGATGGAGCGGAATTTCCTTATATGGGTGCTAAGGGCACCTCTGCCGGAAGAGCGCGCGCTCCCGTATAGCAGAGCACTGAGAGGCTGAGAACAGACACTGATCACTGATCAGAGCGAGAGCGTCGCGAAAAGTCACAAAAGAAGTGTGTTTTTGGTTGCCAGGGCAAGACAACCCTACACAGATTACCAAAGAAAAAACAGCATTAAGGGACCAGTGGATGGAGTTTATTTTTACAGAGCATCAACAGAGTTGTGCAAGTGTTTTTGTTTGTTCCCTGCATTTCGAAGATGCTTGTTTTACAAACAAGGCCCAGTTTGACGCCGGATTTGCGTATCGTTTATTTCTTAAGGATGATGCAATCCCAACGAAAAAGGGTCACGATCGTGTGTTGGAACCGCAGGCGGTGAGTAAAACTGCTTCAAATATCTCTGCCTCCTTGTTAGTGCGTCCGCCTCCCATGGCGGAGACCGGGTTCGAGCCCCGCTCGGAGCGAGTCGTTGCTGCTGCTCTGGTTCAGTTTCAGCCTCGGGATCTGATTCTGGATCATAAATAAATGGCTGAATCTGACTGTAAGCCATAGATTGTTTTGGATGATGTTTTTTTCCTCAAGGTAATGTCACAGCTTCCACATGCTCTCAACGCAAAAGCCTACTGGCGCTCGTGATTCTTTAGCTCCGCCCACACGTCACGCCTCCAGCCGCTCGTGTTTTTCCGGGAAAAATCGGTACAGACTATCTTTCTCTTATGAATATAATAAAACTAAAGACTTTTTGGAGTTATGAAGGATGCAGTACTACTCTATAGGTACTCAAGATTAACAGGATATTGAAATGAAAACGAGCATTTCACCCCCCCTTTAAAGTATCGGTTCAGGCACTGTGTAGGAGTACCGTTTTAAAAGTATCGAAAAGGCACTGGACCCTACTTAAAAGTTATTATTTCTCACTGGCTCATTTACCAAATGAGTGCTTTTTCTTCGTCCTCCACAAATTAAGCTACTGTAGGTAGTTCGGTAGCGAGACGTTTGAATAAATTAGCATTTTCGATTGACGATGCGATTGACAATGTTGTGATAGGCTTTACCAACTTTGTAACTCGTCCCCCCCCCCCCCCCCCCCCCCGAACACTGGACATAGCAGATGTATGTACCGAATACAAGAAGCTATCAATGAAGAAGGTATCAGGATTATGACTTATTTTTCAGTTTTAGTTTTTGATTAATCACTTGGAATAATCATTCATTTTGACAGCACTATAATGTTTATTGTAAATAGACCACCATACAAGTGTAATTGTTACTAAGCCTGCACCAATGTTCTTGTCCATTGCCCTCGCAGATTCCTGCAGCTAAGTTTGGATGTACATTTACATTCCATTAAGGGTTATTGATGACATACCTCTAAAGTTTGACTTTTTGCACCATAACAATACTTATTGGCAACTAGTCATCATATCTCTAGCTCTTTAATGTATTTGCATTGTACTAAAGTGCGTTCATTTTAAATGGGCATATATGCGGCTGATGAAGACCTGAAGGTCGAAACGTTGCTTGATTAAATTCCTCTGGAGCAGTAGTTTTCAGTGTTCAGACTTCACTTCTTTATTTGTCTATATCATTCAGTTGTCTTGCACCTGCGTCCTAATTGGATGTTTTGGATGTGCACATCATTTTTGTATTTTCATATATGCGGCTGAAACAGGAAGCCTAGTGCATCCCAAATTTTTCAACATGAACATTTTTATATAACATTATAGTCATTATGGCCTATGGCCTTTAGAAAAATGTTTTTTTGAGGAGGTGGGGTAGTGTACAATAGGCCCCTGTGGTGCGGCCTAAGCTTTTGTTCTTAATGGCATTTTTCCCCCTTACATTACTTTTACTTTTATACTTTAAGTAGTTTTTTAAACCAGTACTTTTACACTTTTACTTGAGTAAAAAGCTTGAGTTGATACTTCAACTTCTACAAAAGTCTTTTTAAACCCTAGTATCTATACTTCTACTTGAGTAATGAATGTCAGTACTTTTGACACCACTGATGCCATGTAAGGATAGGACAACATTTGGCTGAAATATTACAGTATAACTATAGTATTTGAAAATCTGGTATTTGTAATCTGGAATCTGAGATTCCAAAAAAAATATTAATAATGATAATACATTTTTTATATATTTACGGTAGAAAATTCCAAAATACCTATCTTTACTTTATACACTAATGATTTTGGCATAAAAGGAAAATCTATAATTTTGACCCATACAATGTATTTTTGCCTATTTCTAAAAATACATCTGTGCTACTTATGACTGGTTTTGTGGTCCAGGGTCACAAATAGTGTGTGAGCAAGGTAGGTGACACATTAAGTTCACCTACAAAGATAAATATGTGAGCAGCAGCACAAGGATCACTTCTGAACAAAATATTGGCAGTCAGCATTAAAAACTGCAATGTGAACATAGTCTTACTGCACCCAGACATCTGACGTGAGACTCAGGGGGACACTTCCCAACAAAAAAAGGGATCAAGGGGCATGACAAAAACAGAGCCGCCAGTAATCCCTCCGGCAGCTATATTGGATCAACCCTAATCTGTCTGAAGATGAAGAGTCTACAGTACCTCAGAAGGATTAGATCTAAAAAGCCTCTCCACGTTACCTTCAACCTCTGACTCCAAAGCCTCAAGGGCTCCGTCTCAGCCTTCTCTTAGTGAAACTGACCCCAGTCTAATGGACACACACTGTCCAACCAGCGGCTGCGAGCTCTGGCAGCACAATAAAGAGGCAGATTTCTTAATCAGTAAGAACAGTTCTTTCTTTTTTGATCTCATAACTCATGGCTTATGGCAAGACATAAAAACAAAATAAAAATTTCAAGAGATCTTTATGTTCAGTAAATTTACTTTTGCACAGATTTTTGCCTTGATTTGTAGTCTTGAAAGGTCTACACTTTCCAGTTTCCAAAAGTCTGCAGATTTTAGTTTTCTTTTTTAACAGAAATTTACACAAACGGTCTACTGTCTGATTTCATTCAGTCAGAGAAGATCAAACATGTTTAAAACTTTGTGGCAGTTTTAAAACACATAATGCTTTTATTTTTCATGCATCTTCTAGCAAAGAAACACGTGTTTCTGAGTGAGTTTGTTGTGTTTAGAATGACTAGAAGTGTATGATCTTCCGTTGTTTAGTGTATGAGATCCTGTTTTTTTCTGTAGCCATTTACAAAGTCGACAAGTGTTTTGTATGCTTAGTGTTCAGATTTAAAAGTCCTGCAGTGTATTCTGTCCTTATGTAACCATGGCAATCTAAAGTGAAATGCAATGGGATGGACATAATAACTCTTGCTGATTTAGCTAGTCACATAAAAAAGTTTAATCATATGCCATAATTCCAAAAAATTCAACGTGAAAGTCGCAAAGCCTCATAAAGCTAATCAACTAGCTGAAAGCCACATGAGGTTAGTGAATAGGAGCACAAACATTTTTCAAAGAGGGTGCTGAAGAAAGATGGGTGCAGCATATTTGACTCCGCTTGATTATTCTGATGTCAGATTGACATTGGAAATGACAACTTCACTGGCTGACACTGAGAGATGGACAGCTCTGACGGCACCACAACAGTCAACAGCCGATGAGTTCCCTCTCTCCTTTAAAACCAACGTGACTGACAGGAAACACACAGCAATGTTGTTCCATTCACTGAGCTCACAATAGAGCGTGAACAATGGAAAGAAACCAACAGAAAAGAAAGAGGACAAAATTGCCACAAAACAACTCTAACAAACTGTAGAAACCAAGGTAAAAGACAGACGGTGACTGAGCATTGCAACAAGGTTACTGTTGATGCTTTTTATGTGTAGAGAAGACACTTTAGGTTGTAGATGCGTAGCAAAGCAGAACCTTAAATAACAGTAATTAATAGTTCACTGACCCGAGAACAGCCTGTATTTCTAAGGAAGGGGTAGCAAGGTGCTCGGTTCAAACTCTGAGCCAGTCAAGGTGAAACTGTTCCTCATGAGGCAATGCGTGTTGAGATGAAGGGAGAGATACAGCATGCTATTGAAAAACAAGGGGAGAGAGAAAGCAATCAGAGACCAGATGAGTGTGCACTGTGACAGGATCTCCCCAGGGTCAGGAAACAATGTCACCTCCCAAACAAAAACACTCTTGGGGTCAGCAGAAAATACACCTGGCTGGCCAACATGTTGTCTGACTGAAAATACAAGTGGAGGGTGGGAGAAAGTGAGTGAAAGTTGAACATATTAGAAAATGGGAACAGAGATGATGTACAGAAATGAGAAAAGCATAATGTGGAAATTTCCATTGATTTCCATTGTGGTTTATGATATGAATTTCACCCTTTTAATTATTTTTTTTCCCCCATTGCAACAGGACAGTTGTATAAGAGTAAATTTTTTTTAATTCATGATCCCCAAAATATGGTGAAATTTATTAACAAAAAATTAATAATAGAAAAAACATATTTAAGTCACTGCATGTTTATATGGTTTTGAATAAATTAATATAAGCAGAAAAAGAATGCATTATGTTATTGACCCCTTATGTGTAATGAGCGGACTAAAAAAGCATGGCTGACCAAGATGGTTTTGGTGGTCAGGTTAGAAAAGTCATCTTGGCAGAGCTAAAGTCTGAGAGGACTGAAGGAAATGGAGATGAAGGAAATGAAAAAAGGTGGAGATGAATAGGTGGGACGGAGAAGGCAGAGAAAATGAACTTCGAAGATGGAGAGAAAGAGAGACAGGTGTTCTGTGGAGAATGATGGAGCCACAGTGTGATGGAGAGAAACACCAGATAAAAAAAAGAGAAGGGAGAAAAGAGTGATGAGCAGAAAGCTGATTTACATCAAGATGGGCATGACTGTAAATGAGAGGCTCCTCTAGGGATTGTGACTAATTAAAGTGTCCTCTTTTAAAGGGACTGAGATCAGATTGACAGGCAGCAGTTGGGAAATGCTCGGTGTCAGAGGAAACATCCCATTATGCATTGCTTTCACAGACCATCCAAGCCGGTCCCTAATTACAGTCTGGCCCAGTCAATGTCACTTAGATTCACAAGTGCTAACACTAATGTGCCGTACACACATACATTTATACATCTGAACACGCACACATATATACTCTATATGTGCAGTAAAATCAGACCCTTGTCACTCAACTCGTGGGAAATCAATTTACCTCACCTCAGCAACACAAACACACACCAGCGTACAAACACACAGTGTTGTTATGATACGTTATGGTTCTTCATCTCTTTCTGCTGACCTCCGAGTGGAGCGAGTTCAATAGGACCCGCACACAATCTCAGACAATCTAAAAATGCTGAAACTAGAGGGGAATTGGATCACCTCTGAGCTGACCCAACCACGATGACCTCCAGCTCTGTTTGCCCTCTGGCGTTTCAGGGCATCCAATCCTGACCCCTCGTCGTCACCTCACTCTCTCCCCTGTCTGGTCTGTGCCCGAATCTCCATAAGATCCTGTAATACCCTAATACTAATACACCACAGCACTGATGAACCATCTCTAGTGGCTTCCTAAATGCTCAAATATGCAGAAAACACCCCGTCTCTTGGGCCAAACACCGAAAAGTCATTACGCTAGTTATATACAACATCATTTTCATCTGCATACCAATTTGATCAATATGCATGAGAAGACTTTTTGATCAGTACGCTGGCTAAGACTTCACGTAACTCATGTTGTACTTCATTGTATCAAGCAGAAATGTTTTGTCAGTCATTTTAGATACTGTTACAAATATATCAGATTACTGTCGCCATGATTTTGCCAGGTAAAACATGTTCCTGTATTAACATCTTTTGTTGATCCTGGATCAACATTACTGTCCAAAAATACAGACTTAATCCAATCCCTACCCCTAAATCTAACCCTACCCATAATTTATTGATTAACAAGGGTTTAGAAGCACCTAACCCTGATCATAAGCCTAAAACAAATATTTCCTGAAAAGTTACATGTCAGTTCTGATTGGTTGATCCAGGAACATGTACTTGGTGAAATCACGCTCACCATCAGATTATACAAACATAAGGAGCTATTAATATATATATATAAGGGATGCAAAAAATATTTTAATTTGTCACTCCTTTAATTTAAAAAAAAAGGCAAAGAAAATATATAGGTTAAAGTGAAGCATTAGCAATGGCAGTGAATTTTTCAGGATTTAAACACAGAAATGTGAAGCTCTTACAAGCACTTACAGTAGATTCATTCCTCTGTTAAAACTTTTGTATTATTTAAAGCAATTTTGAATTTTAAAATGCATTTTTATTGTTGTTTTAAGATTGTAGACAATGGGTTCTCATAGCAACAGAGATATAAAATGTAATTTGTTAATTTATTTCTGTACACAGAAAAGGTACGTGACTTTTTCACATGTAAACATGCATATTGTTCACGTTTTGCATCTATACTGTAGAAACAGAGTATTTTAACATTTATGGATTGGCCCCATTTATTTCCATTGTGTGGACTTCACTGTAACACAGATTGTAGCTTCTTTTTTTTTTTTTTTTTTTTTTTAAGAAAATGGGAGATTTAGTTTAACATGAAACATTAAAAGAGAAGTCCCCAAAAAATCATTTGTCCCACCATGGACCCTTTCAGAGCAACTCGCAACTCTCCAAGCACCCAAAAGCTCCCTCTGTACTCACACGTTTGCCTTTAATAATCCAAATGAATGCTAGACTGGTAATAAAATGGGATAGGAGCAATAGAGGGAGATACAGTCACCTCGCAGGTCAGAGCGCTAATATGTTTTCTGCGCTGCTCTACATATTCAACAAACCTCATAAAATGAAAGAGAGATGGAAGATAAAGGCCCGAGCACGGGCAGTGCAGCATTCATCCCGTCATTAACGCCGGCGCCTTTGAATGCAAGCTTTCGCGCAGAAAGATGAATCCTCTTGAAATATCTGGTGAAAACTAATTCCATTAAAAAAACAATTACAGAATTGAATCCATGTCCCGCACTGAGGTCACAACTGCCGCTAACCTCTCCATGGTTACTGTTTGTCTGCGCGTTGAGGTAATTATGGGCTGTTTAGGCGAGACCCCGGTGTTTGTGTAGCAGGCCTCAGTCTCAGCATCTGCATGTTACCACAGCTACCCCTGCGGCTTTGTCTCACCATGACCTGTATAATGAGTGTCACATTAGCAACACAACAAATCAAAACCCACAGCTGTCAGCCATATTGTGTCATCCTCTTTTAATTAATATGATAAGTAATGCTTATTAGACGAGTCTGCTTCTTTATCGCTTTTCAATTTGCGCAAATTTAGGCAAGGCTAGAAAAAAAGGAGGAAGCGGGGCTTTAGGAAAAAGAGTGTCAATACGCGCTGATGTTTTACACCATCCATTACGCTCCACAAACACACACATAGCGCCAGCATTAGTGCTCATTCAGAGCCATCCCTCAATGAAAACTTCCCATTTCCTGCAAATTGGGAATTCTTGTTTTTTCATGCGGCAGGAAAAGTTGCTGGAGCTAATCGCGCCTCATTTTTCTGGATGACATCCTGATGTCTTTGAGGAGACGGAAACGTAATCACTGGCCTGTGTCACCTCCACGCTGACACCCCAACCTTTGCTCCTCGAAAAGGAGTGGAGAGCAAGCCCCAGCTGACAGCGGCACATGAGCTTATGAGAGACTGTGATTAAGCGAACACTGCTAATCAATGGAACATTCATTTGGTTTCCTGCACGACGGCTCATTCCCGACTCGGCCTTAATTGGCCTATTCTCTGGTAAATAAGATGAGTTTGCATCCCACTTCAGCATTCGGCAAAATCACTCACATCTCTGTCTCACAAATCCACAACACCCCACATGCACACAGCGAAACATACAAACACACGTTGACTGGATCTGCCTTGGTCCAGAAGGATACATGCACCTTCACAGAGAGAAACATGGAGAGAAAGTTCCTGGTGTGGAGTGAAAGAGGCAGAAAATGAGAGATGGAGAGGTAAAGTAAAGTGTGTATTTACTTTGGAGGTCGAATTGAATTTGATTAGCGTTCAAACACTGAGGGCCACTGGATATGGCAACATAGAGAGCAAATATGATCTGAGGTAAGAACGAAATGAAGTAACATTAAGGCCGACTTGAAATAAGATTTTAGTTTGCTAAAGCTTAGATTATATTCCATTATGAAGTCAACGGTTAATTCTCTTCCCACCAGAACTGCACAACTGCACATGGGTTATCAGAGGTGGGTAGAGTACCCAAAAACTTTACT
This sequence comes from Carassius auratus, assembly GCF_003368295.1. Taxonomy (NCBI): domain Eukaryota; kingdom Metazoa; phylum Chordata; class Actinopteri; order Cypriniformes; family Cyprinidae; genus Carassius; species Carassius auratus. The sequence goes on from NC_039276.1 coordinate 17,182,381, forward strand.
CAAGTAAAAGTAAAAGTAATTCTAGAAATATTTACTCAAGTAAAAGTAAAAGTACTAGTCTTGAATAGTTACTTGAGTAAGAGTAAAAGAGTATCGGATAAAAAATCTACTCAAGTAGTTAGTTACTAGTTACTTTGGGTCATATATACGGAGCCTATTTTTATTTAGATATATAGATAAAATGTATGTAATGTATGTGTGTGTGTATACATGTATATATTTCATCAGCCTTTACTGCAATTTATTATAAAACCCTGTCTGTTTACTTAAGTAACAGATATAGGTTTCATGCCATAACATATTTTTAATATTAATTAATAAATTAATAAAATTAATAAAATTTCACTCGTTTGCCAATTGGTTTGATCAAGCCTTTGAACAGAATTTACTCAAAAGAATGAATCATTAGCGAATGGGCATCGCTTATTGCCCAGAGAAAAGTAGACGGCGCGTTTGGAATAAACTGAAGCATTTTTAACATTTATTGCATTAAGATAAAGTTACAAGAGGAGCGGCGCCAACAGTAGGCCTAACTAAGTAAAAGTACAGATTTTTCCCAAAAAAATTACTCAAGTAAGAGTATAAAGCACCCATCTTTAAATATACTCTGAAAAGTATTAGTTACCCCGAAAAATTACTCAAGTAAATGTAAGGAAGTAAATGTAACTCATTACTACCCACCTCTGGTTATCATCTTACTACATCAAGCAATCCTCATGTTCTAACTAGTACACTTGCAGTTTTATCCAATCACTGAACAATTCTTTACACACTTAGACTGTACTGATCCATTAATTTCTTCAAAAACACAACAAAACGCAAACAACAAATGCAATTAGTTGAATATGCCTATACTATTAAGAGCATGTTTTGAATATCTGAATTAAAATTCATTTTTATATTTTTAGGGGACATGGAGTTAAGAATTGTCTGGACCATACCTTAATGTCATAGTGAAAAATACTATATAAAAGAATAGTATTTTTGGAAAGAAAACCTTATTAAGGAGTTTGGGATCATCTTGTGTTATTATTTCTTAATAAATAAACTATTTGACTGTGTGTCAAGGTCAATACGTCTCTTATAATATCGGCTTATTTGACCTTTTTATGACAAGGCAAGGTTAAGTCAGGTTTTAAAATGTCATATGGTGCAACTCCTAAAAAAACTGAATGATACGTAATTATAATGTATTTCTTTGTGTAAGAAAAATCCTTTATTACACGTTGCTTCACAGGTACACAGTCATTAGAAAAAAAGTTGTTTATTTATATATGTATTTCTTTTAAATTAGATTTTCTTTTTCTTTATCGTGGACACTATTATGTGTGATTGGCCCTTTGACCAAAACAATTTGGTTTGAGACTCAAAAGTTCTCCAACCTCTTAAACCAAATAAAGCCATTTAGCTTCATGTGAGCAAAATGTCCAAGCCATCAATTAAACTCCATGTTGTTTAACCAGTTTGAGGATAAACAAATAAATCGAGCGAAAGTCACCAAATCCTGTAAATTGCACTGTCAGTCCTGCAGTGACAGAAATGTAAGTGTCACTCAATTTAAGAGAACAGCACTTGTGTCGAAATAGACGCCATTACAGGCCTCTCCATGTAGCACCATTGACTCAAAGCATCCTCTCTGACAGCTTTGTGTGTGTGGATGTGTGTATTCGCTCTGACAGGTAAAGTGATGGCAGCACACACCTCGCCTCTCACTGTCAACAACCCTCAGCATTCAAGAGCACACTAAACACCATTACAGATAAAACACACGTAAATATTAGTGCAGAGAGTATGTGGGGTGCCCACCGCGCTGAGCCGAAACAAAACACTGGCAGACTGTAAGGTCCACACAAGTAAAACCTCTCACTTAAATGTCGCACTGATCTTAGCTTCCTTAAGCAGGTCAGAGACAAACTCTGTAGCAGAGCTTCGTGTGTGTTTATGCAGTGATATTATTTTAAATAATAAAATAGCTTTAGTTAAACTTGTTATGAACAATTTTGGACCATTAGACCATTTTCATCAATTTCCTCTTTACAGCACCAACTACAGAATTTTTCAGTTTTGACTCACTTAGACAAAAGGCAAATGAAAATGAAATAACTTTAAATACTTATAAAACCACATTTCCATTCAAATGCATTGCATTGCAAATTTGTTGAAAGATATCTAATTTATCTAATAGCACATTCAGAAAAATAAAGCAAAGGACATCCATGCTGTAAAACTGTAAAACTTACCTAATGATCTGTTTGTGAACTCCGGGCTGATTTCAAATTGTTTAATTGACTGTACTTTGAATGCCGACAGAAAAAAGTTTTTAGTAAGGAAAACACTTACATTGGTGTCAGAGTGCTGTAATATTTTCTTGCATGAATAACAAAGCAGAGCAGGTAAGCCAGAAATAGCATGAATGACAGTGGGAGGAAACATGATTAATATTAACACCTTTGTGTGAGCTCTTATTAAAATTACTGTCCTTGAAAAATAAATACATTATTTAATAACTCTGAGAACAGCAAAGGAGAGTGCCATTCAAAACTAAAAGAGAAATGGACCACTCAGCGTCTTGTTCTTTCGTGTCAAAAAAACATTATTTTTGAACTCACTGTTCTCTCATATATGTACACACACACACACACACACACACATATATATATATATATATATATTATTTATTTATTTATTTATATATATATATATATATATATATATATATATATATATATATATATATATATTGACCGAAAGGGCACATTAGAAGAGAAGGGGAAGGGGCAGGTGCTCAAGCTCCAGCGAAAGTCAACATAATGTCTAAGATTATGCCATTATAGATATAGGCACTGTGATCCCTGCTTGCATAGAACAAAATACACTGCATAATGAAAAAAAAAATGTGTAAATAAAACCGATAAACCCACTGTGTTACCAGCCAGAAGAAAAAGTACTACTAGTACACCTCATCTTAAACTGTCTCCGTTACAAGAGAAGAGACAAATTAGGGAAGCAATTCACACAAACTGGCAAATAATGCTATCAGCATCACATCAGAAAGTCAGCAGACCTCTTCTAATGCTTTCCTTAAACACGGAAAGACAGACAAAAGGAGATAAATGTTAGAGAGGTAATAGTCGTACATCATCTCCTTTACATACACAGGCCGTCAATAGGACTGCAAGGTCCTGACGCTAATCACTACTGTTAGATAAAACTGTGAGGGTTAATGGTCCATATGGCCCTGCAGCACATGAAGGATCAAGATAGCAGCCAGGCCTCTGAATCACTGCCCTCAACAAATCCATCGCCTGCTCTCACAATGTGGGAGGACAGAGGACTTGTTAGGTGGGGGCAATCGATTCAAGCACAAGGCACTCTTTTACAGCCCAACATTCAAAGCTGCAAAACTTATTGTAAAGTCAGCGGGTGAAAGGGAGGGAGTCTTGCCCTAAAGCACTCCCTTTTGTACCCCTGTCACCTTCGTTCCAGATTTATAATACTCTATTACAAAAGTGTGCATTGAAGCCCTATTCAATTAGCCTATCAAATTATTTATGGCCAGATTGTGAATGGGTTATCAGAGCTGGAGATAAAAGAATTTACGGAGCTTGTAATGATTCACAACAAAAGGGTTTACGCAAGCTCAGTGCTGTCTGCGTCTTTATTAAAGAAACTAAAACAAAACAAATAACCTGTCCAAAATAAATTCATTATCATCTTTACTTTAAAACACACACATACAATCACACAAACAAATATATATATATAAAGAGTACAGACTTTCTGTATGTATAGAAAATAATTTGAAACTGCCATCCAAATAAGATATTAAAATACAAACACACACAGAAATACATAATCTCTATGCATAAAATACTTTTATGACACTGTAAAATGCTATCCAGTTCAATATCAGATATTATTAAAAGTTAACTATTTTATATATATATAATTAATTATACTCATTCATTTGAACTCATTATTTATTATGTTAAATAATACACATACAAGATGCATAAATATCAAGTATTTTATATAAAGCATAATCTGTGTGTGTGTGCGCGTGTAATTTATATCTGTATATAAATACTTCATTCCAACATGTCATGTACACTGCTATGTAAATATATTAATAAAGCTTAATAATGTATAGTATCATAGTATAATATACTGAATATCCTACAGGTAATTCTCTCTCTAACAATACAAAAAGATGTACATACTATCCACCCTATCTGCCATAAATAGTATCGAAAATGAGTAATATCACTAAGAATTTAGCATGGATAGTGTGCACATTGGGACGCGGGCCCGGATTCTTAGAACAGGGCTGTCATTTTAATTCCTGGAGGGCCAGTGTCCTGGAGAGTTTAGACTCAGCCTAATTAAACACACCTGATCCAAATAATCAAGTCCTTCAGGCTTATTTGGAAACTTCATGGTATGTGTGTTGGAACAAACCTCTGCAGGGATCCAACCCTCCAGGAATTGAGTTTGAGACCCCTAGCTTAAGAATATACATACACACTTATATATAACGGCTCCAAATATTCTTATATATAGGCTTTATACACACAGATATATGGCCAGCTTTGACATTCATATTCAAACCATAGGCCTGCATGTCTCAATTCTGAATGACAAATAGATTGTGACGACTAGAAAATAGCACTCAATTTCCTTTTCACTAATGCAGCCAATATACTGTCCCCTGGATCGATGGAGATGCGGCGTGAGACGCTGACCATTACTGTGATTGAATCTCCACTTTGACGCTCTAATATGGAAGAGACTATGGTACTTTAAGTACAGCACCTCTTTTAGGCCGAGGAGATGGATTAATACAGTCTCTTTGCCATAAAAGATGGCCCAGCTCTGTATAGCGGAACTGTCTCTGCTAATGTGAATCACATATAAAAATACACTCGCAAAGTAAAGCAGCGAGCCGGCAGTCACAGGCGATGTCAATTTAAAAAGAAGAAAAAGCACATACAAACACTTGTGCAAAAGAAAAAAATTGTGTGCAAGACCGGTGACCCTGCCAAGCTGCACATACAGTGTGTGCAAGCAAAGGATAAAAAATGAAAATGCAAAACGCCTGGACTGTTTACCTGAGAGGGAGTGGTTGACATTTGGACATCCGTCAATCAAATATTCAATAGTAGAGCCCAGTAGTGGGCATGGGACTTTGTTGTCATGGATACGGCTGTAGGTAAAAATGTGCAGCCCGCTGGGTCGTTCCTTTAACAGAGGCTCTGCGTCCTCATTCAGGTAGCAGCCAGGGGCATGTTCCCATGCCAACACCCATCTATTTGTGAAATGTAAACCCAGGTAGTAAGAAACAAGATGATTCTTTCCTTTCTCTCAGGTCTGTATGTCACGCCCTGTGTTCAAATATTTGTGATGAGAAGCCCTGTCTCAGACAGAGTTGAAAGGGAGGTGAACAATTACATACAATGGTGAGAGAATTTTCTGTCACTGTACTTGTTATTTCTGAATAAATATCATCTAGAGTTAAACATATATTAAAATTATTGGTCTGCTTATGCATGACTGATTGTCTGGAAATTCAAAGTGTTTTAATTAAATCCGCTTCCTCCTGAAAGGCTATTCATTTGTACGTTTTTTATTCCAGTTTCATTTGCGGGATTATTGATTCGGCTTTTGATGCTTAATTTAAAAATAAATCTAATTTTAATTAGAGGACATTTGCACTTTTGTTAAAGTTTGCTTGTTATTTTTTGCTGAATAAACAAACTGAAGCAAAGGCGCAGTGTTTGTACCTGGTTTAATTAATTATAGAGCAACAATGTATCATTTTACAGGCTTTATTTTCTCTATAAAATTTAAATTGATTCAGAGTTTTAATTAATTACTCCGCATTTAAACTGTAATTGTAGTCAATTTTAAAGCGGGCGTATGCCAAATATAAATAGACAACTGTTCAACCTTTGTAAAGCGAGTGTTTTCAGCGCACAGTTGGATCAGCAATGTGAACGATCGTTTATAGATCAGTGGTTATAGCGGTCTTGCGCGCCCTCTAGAGGATCAGGACAACTACTGCACATTACCAGTTCACTTCTCTCACACACACACACACACACACACACACACACACACATACACACACAAACACACGTCAATTACCAATTTACTCACTCTCATGCCTGGTGCTCACCACTGCTCATCGTGCACTTTTGTTGTGTGTTAAAGAGATGCGATGGAAAATAAACGATGAGTGAGGGAGCCAGTGCATAAGATCAGGTGTTTCACAGGGCTGGAACTACATAAGGGAAGCCTGTGTAAATAATGGCAGAATGTTCATTTCTGTGTGAACTGTCCCTTTTACAGTAACACAACTTAACAACAATTCGACAATATATACTTATCTAATAAAGGGCAAATAACTAGCCTATATGTATATTTAAAAATACAAATCTATTTAAAAATACTACATCTTTTAAAAGGCGCCATTTAGCGGCGACATGTCTAGTAGTAGTAATTAGCTTTTTATGGAAAAAGTTCAAGTTCAAATGACATATTATTAAAAACGGTTTCCAAATTAAATTAAACAGTCTAAACTATGCTTTACTATGTTAGTTTGATAGACTACAGAGCCGAACATGCATTTACACAAAAAAGTGCACAAATTGTTTTCAAAATATGTTACTGCATCTTTACACCATCATATCTCGAGAAGTACAGCATTAAATCGCATGCATAAAGAGCCTCAGGTTGAATGTTGTCTCATGGAGCACCACTGCCACCTGCTGTTGAGCTGCAGTACTGACTCTGTGAATGTGTCTAAACACTGCGCCTTTGATCTTGTAAATTTCTTCCCACTTATGTATTTAACGAGAAAACAATTGGGCAACGATGGGCAGTTGTCTTACAGCAGCTTACATACTATGCTAGGATATTATGAAGCGAGAAGTTCAGGAGATAATATAACGTGTGGTCGTCTGATGTAGCCTTGATGTGAAGACAGAAAAATGAAGTTCGAGACGTTTCAGTCGTTATATTTTTTTAAGCTGTTAAATCGGTTTATGTTTAAAAGTTTGCAAAGTTGTTACTACATGAAAACTAGACGAGTGGGCGGAGAAATTATCCTTCGCTTGAAGAGCTGTTGTCAAAAAAAATTTAGCTGGAGTTTATTTCATTCAATGGCGTAAAGAGGTACTTTTGTTTAGAAGTAAAGAAACTTTACAGCGCTTATAAAGTTGTCAAAACTTCTTTGAAAACTCTAGTAATTAGCTCTTTAAATATGCAAAAGCGACAAAACTCTCAATATTACCACAACAGGCTGAAAGACTCACGTGCTGGTGATTTATTTGAGTGTCATCAAGCAGCAGTATCAGAAGTTCTTATATAGAAAATCCCGTTTTCTCAGGAAATGACATTCTAAGTCTTCATAGCACCAGTTGCAGTAGCTCAATTTTGAGCAGCTGAGAAAACTTGATGAAGGTTTGTGCCACAAGGATATCCTACTTAAAAAAAAAATAGATTCCACGTAACATAAAATGGAAACAGGCTTGACAAAATCTGCCATAAACATTTATCTCCACGGCTAATAACTAAGTAGAAGAGCAAGTGATCACAGGAAATTCATATTGAAAAAAGCAATCTCCAAGTGACACAACAGATGTCCAGGTACACGGATAGTTCAACACTAATCCTTAATAATCAAGTAGGCACTTTCTTTTCTGGTCAGCCACAGTCCTGTCATGGTCTTGGTTCATAATCTGGCACTGAGGTTCAAGATCCAACTCACTGCCGTCCAGTTGCCCTCTGACCGCAACTCTTCACGCACATGCCCTCCTACTTTGGATAATCCAAGAGAGAAGAGTTTAGGAGCAGAATCCAGCACCGTCCAGAAGTTCTCAAGAATATATAGCTTCGCTGAGAGGAAAGAAGTGGAAATGGGGAGGAGAATGTGAGAGCAAACAAAAAACCTGACAGGTCAAAACACAGGGGAAAACCGAGAGGCCTTTGAGAAAGGTCGAAAAGAGCCAGCAATTGCAGGAAGAAGAAAGCTGGAAACGAAAGAGCATGAGGAAACTGAGGAGATGTCAGGAGCATGAGAGAGACGGAGAGAAACTGGTGGTTACCAGAAGCACCCACTGTGCAGACTGCAAATGAAGAGTCCAGGACCAGTCCTTCCCTCCCCTCATTCACAGAGCCACAGTCCTGCACTGCCTTCTATAGCCTTTCCACAGCATGAATATATTACTAGCCACACAATGATGTTGCTTATTGTTTATGAATTACTGGCCTGCCAGACAACAAAGGCTATTTTCATAAGAAAACTCTAATTCATTTCAGTTCCTATTTGATTAGAGGCAGAAGAAAAGAAGCCCTTTGGTCATAGCCCCCAGAGGACTGTTTTTATTCAGTCCGTATGAATAGGGCTTTATTGCTCTTCTTTTCAAAAGCTGACGGGGAAAAGCTTTTAGAGTTAAACATTGACGAAAAATTATTGGGCGGCTGTTTTTGTGCTATAACAAACCCCTTCAAAAGGACACTAAGCTCTTATCCTTCCTCCACTCACTCACTCTTTTCTCTTTCTTTTTTGGCAAATTGTAAAGCCTGGAAATTAATGACAGACAGTAGCAAAAGAGGGAGAGAGAGAGAGCAAAAGAGAGAGACCAGCTCAGCCACAATGCATGTCAAATCTAAATGATCACAGGCTACTGAATAGTCCAAAGGAGAAAAAGAAAAGGAAAGACAGGGTCTTAGACAAGTGACTGTGTGTGTGTGTGCGTATGTGTGTATAGACTGGTCAAATGCAAAATGATTCCATGTCCACAGAGTTCTGCCGCCCCTTTTGCATTTCGACGACAGGTATTGTGCTTTCACCATTACCATAAAGAGGCTGTTAATACCTGGGAGTCAAACTTTTTAACAGTAAGAGTAACTGCACAACCATTATGTCCTAAACTTAGGCTTCAATCCAACATGAATGTCAACAATGAAGGTCTGAAGCATCTTCGGTGAGAAATTGTGATCTTATACTGATGGTGGCAAGGTAGCACTAATTGTGTCCTTTCAACAAAACCAAATTGTCACTGAAAGCGACACCTGTCTTCCAAACTCGATATGCTGTAAAAAGGGAAGCGAACCGCAGAGAACAAAAATGAAAAGGCCATCCTGGCATTTATCTGCAGGTTTTATCTATACACCAAAGGATAAATCAGGGCTTCCTTTATCAGGAGGGCATTATGCTCCTTTGTATTTATGCAGGAATATTTAACGGGAGACAAAAGGTGACTTTCTTCTTATTCATCTGCGAACAAGGCAATGCTGGCATTCTGAAAAGCCTGACATTTGAGCTTTTTGCCAACACTAGCAAAATTATATCCTTTCCATTGTAAATCAATGAAGTAGAATCATCGCCCACAATGGGACTAGATTGCCTTGTCACTATAATAGAGCCTGGTGCATGCACAACCTTCACCCAGAACTGTTGTGTGCAGACGAAGACGAGGGCATAAAGTCACCCTTGTCATCGTGCCCTTCCCCTTGACAGAGTACAGAAACATAAAGCTAAACTCCTGTGTTGAGCACCACACGCCTGTTCATTCACAAGCAGTTAATACATCTTCATGATGCGTTCTCACATTGCTCATGCTGTAAACATCAGAGGTCAGAGTTGCAGGTTCAAGGTGTTCACAGTAAGAAATCTGCCTAGTTATATCATTGACTATAAATGTAAAAAAATTCAAGGATGCATTCAATTTATAAAAAAAAAAAAAAAAAATAGACTCCTTTTGAACTTTCTTTATATCATAGAAAACTGAAATATTAGGTAGCAACCATTTTGTCAGTAATAAGAAATTATTCTTGTGCAGCAAATCGGCATATTAGAATAATTTCTGAAGGATCATGTGAAGACTGGAGTAATGCCTGCTGTAAATTCAGCTTTGCATCACAGGAATAAATTGTATATAAAAAAAAATAATACACTTAAATTACTTTAAAATGTAATATTTTCATATTTTTTTCTGATTTAACAAAAATGCAGCCTTGGTTAGCATAAGATGTCTTTCAAAAACAATTAGTACAAGTACTTCACAGTAGTTTTTTTCTTTTTAAGCCCAACTGATTACATTGAAGTAGAGAAGCAAATAAACAACCGTCTTTATTTACAGAATTTACATTTATGCATTTAGCAGACGCTTTTATCCAAAGTGACTTACAGTGCATTCAAGATATACATTTTTTTTTATCAGTAATTTACAGTAACATGGAACTGAGGTAAAGAATTCTTATTAATAAATATTCAACATGAATTCTGATGAGGCTTTTCTATTAGTGTTGCTGTGTAAGCACTATAGGAATAAATGTCAAGTACAGTAATAAGTCACAGACAGTCAAGTCCATAAATAAGAGTTTGGCTCTGCTTTTGTCACAGTAAGTCACTGACACCGAAATGTATACAGATATAACTGATATAAAAAATAATTCAGGTATAATGAGTATCATAATATTGAACTGTCACAGCTTGAATTGCAATGGCACCTAAAACAGGTACTAAACATACTGACATACAAGCATAAGCATCATGTCCCACATTCAACATTTAGAGTGCAATCTGGGATGCTTGTGCATCTAAAAGATTAAATATCAACAAACAATTACATGGAATGAAAAACTCCTCTGTATATTTCTCATGTAAATATTCACAGATCCAAAATCTTAAATCAGAGAGCATCTGAATAAAAGTTATTTAAAAATGGAACTTAACAGTAAAATATGATGATCTCTTGAAGCTTTGTAATGACAAAAGTATTACGTAGAAAAACGGGACACTCACAATCCCAAACATTAGTGGTACTTAAAGACTGAAGTACTCTCTCAACACCTTAACATGAGGTGAAACACAAACTGGTCAGGGATATTCACAGGTTACACTCATGCCACTCGACAAGATTTAGCTACCAAGTCACATCATGATGGTTCAGATATAAACAAGTGGTTTTACATTTCTTCAGGATTTCACAAACTAAATCTGCTTGGTGTAGGTGCACTAAAAGACCATTTCTTTGAGTTTTTTAACATTGGAATGAGCCATGTAAGGTCAAATATGTAAGATTATTTACTACAGACTCGTACCCACAAACAACAAAGGTGGTTTCAATGTAAGAAAACACATGATAATTTGAATGTTCTGGTTTAACTTCCCGATCATTTTTAACACTAATGTAAAAGAACAAAAACTAAAAAGGAGGCAACATTTATCTCATAAATTGGTCTCATCCCAAGAAGGATCGTTTATATTCTTTAACATTTTTCGAACTATCCTCTCCAGATCTTTCCGGGCTCTCTGTTCTTCCTCCAGACATTTCTTCATTTTTTTATAGTCCTGTTAGAATGGTAAAATCATGTAAGCAGGAAATAGAAAAAAATATTAAATACTAGTGTTTTCTGTTAATTTAAATATTAGGAAAACTTCCTCCAGCCCTCAAAGACACTCACCTGTTTAAGTTCTTGTACCTCATCTCTCAGCGCATAAACGACATCCACAAGGCTCCTAGGAAACATTGAATATCGAATATTGTCAGTAAATACTTTTTTCTATTCGATTTGTGTTCTCTTGACAGGCATCCCTCTTTATTTATTCCCATTATAAACTCTGCTCTGGAAATGGACAAATATGCAGTCTTACTTCTCCTCCAGAAGAGTCTGACCATTACTCTTCAACTCGTCTACACTGAAAGTCTCCTCCCCAGGAACTATCAGAGCTGGACTGGCATCTTTCCACTGTCCTGTTTGAAAAGAGAAGCCCCGCAGAATGATTTCAGGAAGATTGGTTAAGTTGGACTCATTGATTAGGTCAGTACAGGACCACTGTGCCTCAAAATAAATAGTTTGGACTGGATCAAACTTACACAGGACTGTGCGTGAGTGAGACAGGAGTTAGTCATGCAGAGAGGGGTCATCCAAGAAAACTAAAAGCATTCAAAAACCAGAGGACCAAGGGTTTCCTGAAGGGCGGTAAAACTAAAATTTCATCAACCCCAAAAACAAAACCCATCAAGTGAAAATAAGCTATACACTTATATAAAAATAAAGCAAAATCAAACAAAAACAATACTTGTTGTTGCAAGATAAATGGAAACAACGTCTTTGTTTTGCTGTCATTTTTAAAGGATAAACATGGTGTAAAAAACAACCCAAGATTTATTCAAAATGTATATTTCAATGTTTGTGGTATTTTGTCATGTATTTGAATCTGCATATATATATATATATATATATATATATATATATTTAACACACATTAATAATGTCTTAATTTCAAACCACATAAACATCACTGAAGTATCTCTGTTGAATGGTTTTAAGTATATCTGAATGAAACGACCGACAAAAAGGTAGTAAATATTCATATTGTCTTCTTGTTTTTTGTTTTTTTTTAAACCACAGAATAGAACTTGGTCACAAAAAATCACAAAACATGATGAATTATACTCTTTGTCATTATTGAAATAACTAGCAAGTAGATTTTCTTGTTTCTCTCATAAACACGTCATACATAAAAGAAAAGCATCAAACACTGAGGCTTTGACAGTCTCACAGAACTCGACTATTACCATCCTCACACCTGATTTGAATGGGTTCTAACAGAATTTAAACCAACATTTGTTCTGTAAACTTCCATACTTTTCACCATAGACACACCACTATAAACTTACATGTTAGATACAAGCATACAAAAAGTCCAAAATCATTCAAAATACATTTCCAAATTGAAAATAAATACATTTATATCACATAAGTATGAGCCAGACGTCCCCAGTAATACTGTTCATGATGCCATCTGAGAACCATAGTTATGAATTTCTCTCATTCAATAAGCTCTCTGGTAAAAGACCCAACTCCTCGTTTCAGCAGAGTGGCAATCCAATGTTCACATTCAGTAAAAGTCCAAGTTAATACCACATATTTCAGATGAACGACAATGCTCTAATATTTACAGACACACTTAGTTTTTTTTTTTTGTTTGTTTTTTACAGCAGAACATGTCCTTGTTGCCTTCAGAGTGTATTGTACCTTCAACAGCATTAAAAATTAAATACATCTGGGAATGAAAACATCAGTTTTTTTTTTAAAGGACACTTACATAAATACCAAATGTGATGCAAACAAAGTAAAAAAAAACTGAGTTAAGTGAGGTGGTGGTTTCGGGGGATTCAGATGTCAAGGCAACAGGGAACTGCTTTGGGAAAGTGCATATATATGTAGAAAATGATGACGACGTATGATTAATACAACACTGAGAAATTAAAAAAATAAATAAAAATGAATAAAATAAATATGCATTACAGTGACAGATCATTAAATAAATAAATAGTTTCAAATAAATATAAAGTCACTTGAAATAAGAGGAGTGAGGGGGAGTTTAATTTTGGTGGGAGATGTAGGAGCTCTTACGGGAAACAGAGCCCATCCTGTAACTGTGGGCCGTCCATATACTGTCATAGTCAGAGTCCTCTGAGAGGTCCGAGGTGGTCTCGGGCCTCGAGATACTGCTACGGCGGCCCAGAGAGTCCACACTGGATTGATCCAAAACGTGGTTATGCATGAGATCAGTGCCTTGCCAGGCTGAAGACGACGTCCAGTCGCAGATGATGAGAGGGGGGTCAAATCATATGAATGAAGGGAGGGAAGGAGAATTGCAAATGGAAGGGAAATTAAACAAGGGGGCCGAACAAAGAATGGATGTGGGTTGTGCAACCACACAGACGGAAGAACCAATTATACCCCAAGAGAGCAAATGGGTTTTATAAATAAATGAATAAACAAAAATGATGTGTAAAGATGTCAAAATGAAAATATGGGGAGCAGGGGATCATGATAAATAAATGAACATTAAGTATGATGAGTGAAAAACAAAGAGAGAGGTTATTGTTAAAAGAGATCTCTGAATAATTTTGTTAAGATCAACAGACTTTAGTTTATTTCTATGTTACACATAGAAAAGTAGGTATGAATGAGGAATGTCTCAGAGGATACGAAACGGAGGCGAACGGGCCCTCGTACGAGACTTACTTGAGTTCAGAGTCTGTCTGGTTTTGGCACTCGTGCAGTAGGCCTCGATCACTTTCAGGATCTGAGCATCTTCCTCCAAAGCTACAGTACCTTCACAGGTCAGAAGTTACATCAGATGCACGATCTTTCAGAAACTCTCAGTGTCAATAACATTATAAACCAGCTGACTTACTCTTCCTCAGTGCAAACTCCTCATCGGACGGCTTCCTCTCCGGCTTTCTCTTGGGCAGCAGCTTTTTCATAGTCTTGGGACTTTTACTGAGGTCCTGAAAGAGAAGGAGGAATAGAAATAGGAAAGGGAAACAGAAAAAGGTAAAACTGAGACTTACAGTGCCATGAGAGAGTATATGAAGTTATTTAGAGGTGTTAATTAGTGTTCACATATTACCACAGTATCAAAATAATAGTGACTACAGTATCAAGGGAATCAATCAACAATTAATCAACAGGTTTGTATTATATCATACTACATTTAATATATTTTCACAATATTTTAACTAGAAGTCCAGTGTGCTGCATAATTAGCTGTAATCGGAGGCCAGAATACCTCTTTATAGCAGAGAGCAGCTGATGGCCTGAGTGGGGGCGCTGGACGCAAGCAGCTCAGGCTCCAAGGCTTCTGGGTTTTGGGGGGCTCCAGGGGGCCCCACATCATGGTGCTGTGAGGGGTCCCATGAGAGGAGGGGTGTGGTAAGGTGTGGTATGCAGGAGCAACTGTCAAGCCCCGGCTTTCTCCATGTCTGGACGGCGTCAGAGGGTGAGACGGGAGCTGCAGGGGCAAAATGTAGGTTAACCTTGAAGTTGAAGATAATTTACAGGTCATAATTCAAAAATAAATAAATACTTGTACTTTTGTATTTTGTAAAGCTCTTTATGACTGTATTTACACAACTGTATTTAAAGCTTTTTGTGCATGCCACCTATAAAAGTGTTAAATAAATATAGACAACCAGACAGATAGACAGATAGATATATTTCTAAAACATTAATATTTAAATACTATATGTGTGGTTTACTAAAGGCCAAAGTATACTTTGTTTTTTTTTTACACATTTTGCAGTTGAACATGTAGCCGTTCAAAGTATAGACCAGTCAAGGTGTGTGTGAATGCAGGCGGTCTACACATGTGCTCTAGAAGGCTTCATCTTTGTCCAGTGTCTGCTCTGTTTTTCTACAGAAGTTATGACTGATAAAATGGCTTTGTACTGTTTTAGAATAAAGTTGCTGTGATCTCAAAACCCTCTCACACAAGCGCTTGTCAATGCAGGTATCTGTTGTTGTTGCAGTCTCCATTATTTGTTGCTGTCGTTGTTCCGTCTCTTTTGATTCATTTTCTACTGTGAAAAAATGACCTGGGCCAGTGTCGCCACCTTGTGGAACAACTGATTAGTGCATAACAAAGTCAATGCGGGTGCATGCCCTGCGCATACATAGAAAGAAATTGTCTGGTGCGCGTACCCTTGTGTAGGTGTAATACTGAAGTATACTTTGGCTTTAAGGTGTGAAATAGATGACTCACTGTGTGGCAGGGGACAGTGAGGGGTTTCATGCTGGGAGCAGCCATAGTGGTGTGCTTGATCTGTCGGTTCAGATGCTCGAGCCAGTCCTGCAGATCCTGTTTGTTATAGCAGATCACCTGAAGCCTCTCGAACATGCTTCCTATTGGATGGACAAACACGCAGAGTCAATGAAGGACTAATAATGATCAAAAACGCTTGACACAAAAGATGTGCATCAGTTTGTCCTTACCCGAGAGTTCAAAAGCATTTTTGTGACTTTCACAGTCTTCTAATGGGGTCACTGTCATCCCACTCAAAGGTAGCTTGCCCTGAGAGAAACAAAGCAGACATTTTTATTTGTGCTAGAGCCGTAAGTGCCATTTTAATGTTTTGAAAAGATGTGGTTTGAGTGGATTTTAGGGGGTGGCAGAGCAAGGACAGTGAGATTTATTCTGCTGCGCAGTAATCAGTTCTGACAGCAGCTGGGTTCTGACCTGGTAGATAAAGCCACTCATCCTTGGACTTGCAGACAGGATGAGCAAGACATGAGGAAACAGCAGCAAGTAACGTTCATGCCTCTCCTAAAAAAAAAAAAAAAATTATTATATCAATTTAAAAAACTATAATACCATATAGCCATTATATATATATATATATATATATATATATATATATATATATATATATATATATATATATATATATATATATATATATATATATATATATATATATATATATATATATATATATATACATAAATATAGGACTAAAAAACATTTTTGTCCATTTGAATTTACTTATAATGCATTTGTGCTGTAATTTAGCTTTTTCCATTCATGGTGTCCATGACTGAGAACGAAATATTTTAGGATATAACTTAAAAAAAAAACACATATAGTTTCCAAAATGTGCCTTAAAAAATAATAACCATATCTGTAATAGAGAATATTGTTATATAGATCAGTGGTATCACCTGAAGTGGGTCTTTTTTTTTCAATCACAACAGTTTGGCACCATGTCACTCCCAGACATAGGACATGTGGTATGACTGCTAACAAACATTTTTGTCAGAATGTTTTGCTTTATCATAAGTATTTTTTTATATTGGTTTCCCCAGAAGCCACCTGAACTGTTAAAGACCCAGTGAAACAGAAATAGCGACAGATCTGCTCTTTTATATTGTGACATACATCGGAGTAAAGCATTATCTAAAAAGGAAAGAAAAATACAGAGCAAAGACTTAGTTTGATGCATTGGTTGTTAGATGGAGGAAGATCTGAATGTGTTTTCGGGATCGATTTTAAGAAAGTGTCGGGATTTAAACAGACTAAATTATCATTATTAATATTATTCAGTCCAGCTTTTTGATAAAACATTATTTAAAAAAAAATGCATGGATGAATCATTCACAATATCATGAATAACATGCATTTAGAAAAGGGTGAATTTAATTTCATGCTGACATTAATGTCTAGTATTGGTCAAATCAAACCCTCAAATTCACAGTATTAGGAGAAAAAACGTTCATGAGGTGTACGAGCTGTTGAGATCTCACCTCACAGCCGTGGTTCTGGACCATGGCCTGGCTCATATACAGCACTGAACCCAGAGTCTTGATGTCCTCCCCCTCCCACAGACGAATCGTCTCGGTCAGGATCTGAAGCTCGAGCTCCTTGCGCTTCCGCACCTCCTGACATTGTGCCTGTAACCATGGCAACACAACACCTTAAGAAGGCAGTTTTCCATGGGAATGATCCACACCTTACTGCAGTGGCAAAACAACCAAGTCTGCTTTAGCATTCTAACACTCACAGAGAGATTCTTGAAAGCCGTCATACATTTCTGAATTTCTGTCCTGTCCAGATGACCCTCCTGAAGGAGACAAAAAACAGTTTCACACCGAAATGCCACCAATCATTAAAACCTCAACAGAACAGCCCATAAGCTCAAACTCTCTCTTCTACCTCCATGTGTCTCTCCAGTTCTTTTAGTAATGTGGGATATTTGTCCAGTCTCATGAAGGGTTTGCTGAGGCCAGAGGTCAGTGTGAGAATGCCTGGTGTCGATGCACCCCTCCCCTCCATGAACTCCCCGAGCTCCTCGCTACAGGAACAGAAATGAGAAGAGTCGCCAGTTTTCAGAGGAGAGGCTCTCTGTAAAATCAGGCCAAGGTATGGTGGCGTACCTGTGATCGGTGAGAATACTGACTGCCGACGGGTGGTTGGAGCAGTAAGACACATAAAGAGACCTCATCTGGGGCATGAGATTCAGGAAGAACCCTCCCACTTTCTGCTGCAGCTCTGGAAGCCTTAACCACAGAACATTATAGAGAATTATTTCACAAATATTGTGCTAATATTCTTCATTTATTTTGCTAAGGATTGTTCTGAACCCATACTCCTAAGTAGGATATAAATCTATATTACAATGTTTTTTACTACACCATCTGCAATTAATTAATTCCAATCAGCTTATATTTACAGACTCCAATCATTTTGTAGATACACTACCATTCAAAAGTTTGGTAGGACTTTTTGAAAGAAAGAAATTAATATTTTTATTCAGCAAGGACACATTAAATTTGACCAAAAGTGTCAGCACAGATATTTATAATGTTACAAAAGATTTCTATTTCAAATGCATGCTATTATTTAGAACGTTCTAAATTAATAATTCTAAATACATTAATAATAATAGAAATTAATTAATTAATATATTAATTAAATACTTTATTAACTGTTAATAAATTCATAAACAGTTTTGCTGGTAAACCCAGTTAGCGTTATCCAAACTTAATAAAGAATTTACCACTAGAGGTCAGTGTAAATATTAGAAACCCCTAGTGATACCCAAACCCTTTTAACGGAGCTCAGGTTACCGCCAAGGTCTATTTTCATCAGCTAGAAGTCGAAACTTGATACATTCAATTGAGTCTCAGTTTCACGAAGTGCTTCGGCCCTCCTGTCGTAAATTACTTAAGGGCTAAGTAATTTACACAGCTGCTCACGGTTAGAATAATACTCACTTTGTACAGTCCTCCAGTGACTGGACCAAAGTCTGCTGGAAAGTGCTGATTTCCTCCAGGTTCCCGAGAATGACACTTACGTCTGAGGTGTTCAGTCTATGAGAAACAATAAGAACTGTGCTCAAACGATTACATTTTATTCCATCAAATTATTATTATTTTTTAATTAATTACACAAAATGAACAAATTATACCCAACAGCCATAGACAGAGCACAGAATAAATGTGAATTTTAAAACTGAATTGTGTTTTTAATATCCTTATATTTTATTAGCTGTGTGTTTTTTAAGGGAAAAGCCAAACTTTTTACTTTTCTGTCATCTGTAGAGGTCTCAGGTAGTTGGTCAAAAGGCTCTGGAGCTCCTTTGAATACTCCGTTTCAGTTTCTAAAATGTTCTGTAGCACCTGAAGACAACCAAAGAGCAGCTGTTTTAGTTCAGATATTTTTAACACAATGATTACAAATCAGCTGTGCTCATTCACAAATCAGTCTGATTACTGCTCATGCACAAAACCTCCAAAATTAAGCAAATCACCCTGGTGTCCCCTGAAAAGGATAATTTATTGAAATGTGCTCACCAGGTTGTAGTAGGTTTTACTGATGGTTGTGCTATCAAAACCTTTGGGAGGGCTTTTAAGTGTTCCAGATTTAGGAGACACTTGTTTGTCTGTAAAGACACAGAGTTTTAATAACGATGCACTGTGGATCAAGAGAAGACTGTGTTTATACATTTATAATGGTCAACAGGAAACTGATGCTTACCAGACCCTTTAACCTCTCTGACGTAATTACTTGGAAACCAGCCAGTCTTGCCGTTGAGGGATCCCTCCCACCAACCCCCTTCTTCTGTGCGAGTAACACTAATGATGTCACCCTTGCTGAAAGAGAGTTCATCCTCATTGGTCTGCTGGAAGTTGAAGCGAGCTTTAACCACTAACTGTGTGTTACTATTCTCCGTCATGTCCTTTAAGAGAGAGAGAGTACTTATGTTTACATGCAGCCTCATAGTGGGTTAACAACATCCGTAAATCAAAACGGACCATTTACGTGAATTAATATGTTTATGCTAGACAAAGTTCCAGGACACGGTTTATAATGCCATTAAGTTGGAAATTTAAGTTGGAAAGCTCAAACGAAAGACATCATTGCCTTTCTATTAATCAAATTAATGCAGCCCTTCTGAGTATAAGGGACTTCTTTCCAAACATTTTTAAAAAACTGACCCCAAACTCTGTAACGGTAGATAGGGCTGGGTATCGTTAAAAAATGTTCAATATCAATACCTTGACTTTGATACCAGTTCCTGAACAGTACTTTTTTTTTATACCAATTTTATGAAATCCATTTGAACAAGGTTACATTACCTCAGGAACCGATTTTTTTTTTTCAGTTTGTTGAGGTTTCTACACTCAAAGACCCACTGCACAAAGGAACCGAATGTAACCAACACAATAAATCAGTGCAAATATTAATAAAGTTTAAACAGTATTCAGTGCAAAATGTACATTTTAAGTCAGTATGTGAGGATCACTGCTGCATGCCTAAGATCTTTAAATCAGTTCTTAAAAATAAAATTTTAAAAAGCATGTCCGCTTTTTCAGGAGACAGACAAGCCCTCTTTTCACTGATGATGTCACAAGGACTAATTTCCCTAGGCTATGTTTACACTAATGCGGTTTTTATTTAAAATGAATAGCTTAGACAGAATCATAATTTATATTCATTTTCCACTGATTTACGTGATATGATGAGCATTAGCTGCTTCTAGCGCTGTCTGTCTGTGTTTTCTATGACTCAGAGGAAGCTCATTCGCTGCTCATATGTCGCTCATATTACGCATTCATATCCCGCCCTGTCTCTAATGACAAACCTCCATGTCACTTCCAGAAAAAAACTTTTATTTTGGATGAAACATGAAGCTAATGAACACACAATGTTTCATGAGATTCTACCTATTTTCATAACAATACAGTGTGTTTACAGAAAAAGGCTAAGCAGGTGTAGCGATTAGCTTGATATAAAAGGCTACAAATAACATATCTCTGCAATTATATGGCCAAGACACACATTAGATTGCAATGGGAAGTTATTACAAACACTTGATGGTGGTTTAAAAGTGAGTTTTGAGTAAAAGCATAGTATACATTTTATATTTTGCCTTATGTAGCATGATGTTATAATGTGAATTGTCTCGTTAGCAAATGCAAGTGTTTTCCTTGATGCCTCGCAAGAGTCAATCACTGATTTAGGCTCATCAAGCATACTGCACACTTATTGGCTCACTATGCAAATTTGGTACCGAGCGACAAGACATTTTTTGATACTCGATGGTATCAAGGCAATTCGGTCGGTGCCTAAAAAGTAATGAACTCAATACCCAGCCCTAACGGTAGTGTAGATGGGACGCACAATGTAAATGAATATTTTCATTGAGATCCGCTGAGGCTGGTTGAGTGTCCTCACCCCAGTGTTACTCACAAGGCTGCGGAACTGGTTATGGAGCAATTTAGAAGATCGGCCCAGCGAGGACTGGGAGGCCAGTGATTCGAAGGACTTGATCCGGAGGGCAGAAGAGTGACGGGTACATACAGAGTCGCTGTCTATGCCAATATCTACACCAGCAGAAAGAACACACAAGAAAAATCACCAATGGGAATATCTGTAACACTGTCGCACACTAGAAGAGCTATAAGCACATTAGCAACTTTGAACACATTTGAAACCGTGGATAACACTGTGATTTGGGGATTTCAAATTTTACAGTTTATGGTTTCTTTGTTTTTGTTTTAGTAAACATGTTTTTAAAAAATATTGTGAAATATTACAGGATAATTCTAGAAAGATGCACTTACCTGCAGTCACTTTATTGAGGGCAACAAGGGTAGTTAGCACTCTGCTGAAATTGTGGCCATGAAAAAGGTCACCAGCCTCAAAAGGCTACACAGATAAAAAAAACATTATATAACATCATTAATCTAGAGCACCTACATGTCATTTAAAAATATGAGAGAACCATAGAGGACTAGTTCAAGCACTTAAAGCATGGCTCCTCAAATCTGGTCTTCAGGATCATTAGAAAATTACAGGTAGGGGAGTTTGATTAGGGTTGGAGATGAACTCTGATTTGAGGAAGGGCGCCATATACTTTACAAGCTTGACACGAGAGGTATAACAAACTAGTCTTCCACACTATTCAAGCCAAGTGCACACTTTATTTACAAGGCAGGGGAATTTACAGTGCTTAACAAATGTATTAGACCACCACCCAATGTAAGGTATGTGCCACAGCTACTCTAAAGTAACAGCATTGTTGATTAGCAAATTGATTCTTTATGTTTCTGTAAAGGTTAATCCACCCGTATGTGTAAGCTCTTTAGTCACAGTAGTATTTGTAATGCTAAAATATGGTTGTTGTTATCAGTGTTTCTTTTAATTTACTGTTTTACAAGAAAGGTGGAAAAAAATAGTAAAGCACCTTATTATTATTATTTTAATTCAGATGCACAATTAGAGTCAATAACAACAGAGACTGTAGAAAAGTACATAAAAACAATGCCAGCAAGCATGCAAGCTGTTATCAAGGCCATAGAAAATATATAATATGGTTATTATGTGTGAATAAAGACTATTTAGTTGTTTTAGTTTTTATTTGCCTAATAAATAACAATAAAATGTTTCGTTTTAATCAAGTTTTTGACCGATTTCTATATTTCATATAAAGCACTTATTTTTGCTAATCAGTAATACTGTTAGTTTAGGGCAGCTGTGGCACAAACCTTACACTGTGTGGTGGTGGTCTAATAAATTTGTGAATCATTGTAGATAAAAAGATAATACATCAACATTGTACTCCAATACACAATATCAAAGAACATTGAAAAATCTAGTTAAAAATAAAACTGTCATAAATATAAATACCAAATTTACCCATGTATATTTTTATACAAATATTTAAATGTATGCAAAATGCTTGAAAATGATTGCACAATTTGTCTAAAGATATGAGGCTTCCAAAACGTAATGAACAAATATAAATTACTTTGTGATATCATTGTGATATTCAAAATATTGAATGCCAGCAAATATATGCATAAATTTGGTGAATATTTCATATATACAGTCCAGACCTAGAAAGAGTCAACATTCATCATCTATGGAGACAATCATCAGTCATCCACTGCGTATGCCGTTTAGACTCTGAGCAGGTGGTGTAGTTAGCTAGAGGTCACTTATGTCTCTTTGCTCATAAAGTGAGAAATCTGATTTGTTCAGCTCTATATGGTCTGTCCTGTATTGCCCTTTGCCAGTATTATGTTTGACGGACAGTTATGTGTCCTTCTGTCAATGGACAGAGGCATGTGAACTTCAGTCGGAGAAAACATCAGCTTCTCTTTACTTTCCGCTCTGATTACAGTTTATGCCCTGAGAAAAGCAAAAACAAGTGTGTGGATGTGAATAAGTGGACAATGCATCATCTTACAGCTCCTTCAATTATTCACTAAATCACTGTAGGAATACATCTTCCACTTCTACTGTTAACATATAAGAACATCCATCATAGGTTTTATGTTATAGATATTCGTCTATGCTCTCCCACCACTATAATTTATTGAAAAATGTGCAGTTTAAATTATTTTAGTATTAGTAATCAGAAACAAACTGTGATGGTGCTGTTGATGACAGCATTGAACCCCAATGAAGCTTTGGGCACTGCCAGGTCAACCAAATACCTTTTAACAGCTCAGAGAGGAGCAAATTACTGTGAGCTGCAAAAGTGAAAACTCAAAGCACAATAAAATAAAGATGGAACCTAAACCTACACAGTGTTGAGAAGGTACAAAGCAAAGTGAGCTCTGAGATTCACGTATACGGATGAGAACAAATCCTGAGATTAATTAACAGAATCACCAGCAAAACATACACATCTAAGCAGTAAATGCACATCTGACACAGCATTAATGTCAAAGATGTGGAGTAACGAACTTGAGAAGAGGGCATCTTTTCCTAAGATATTGTCAGTACTTGTTTAGATAAAGCTTCACACATTACGCAGCTACCAAGATCTCCATGTGTGACATGGACCTCAACCTCACCACATGTAGATACACTTGACAATACATTAGCATCACCCTGAACCATCTGCTCCTTAATAAATGCACATAGATCCAAATCCCACTAGCCCTTTGTATGTCTTTCTGTCCACATTTGTGAAAATTTTAACTGATCAGGCTCTAATAGTGGACAGAACAAAAAAAAATTGTAGAAAAAGTAAAGTTAACCATAATGCAAAATGTACTTTTTTTCAGAAATGTTATTTATATTATAATACAATTTAATTTAATAATTACATTAATTTTAGCCTGCAATAGCACTGACAGATAAAAAAAAATTATGTTAACATGTCTATAACATTACGCTTACTATATTAAACATACAGTAGGCCTATAAACCTAAAATGTCTGTAAACACAATATATAGCGGTCTATATTTTTTTAAGGATGTCCCTCACATAATGCTCATCATATTAAGGGTACTTAGAGTTAAAAAGTTAAAACACATTCTTAAAAACACTTTTTTTTCTACTTAACCAAGCAGAAAATAAAACATGAATTTATACCAGAGCTTCAAATTCATGCAGACTCATATGGAAAAGACAAACTGTAAGTTACATGAATGGACAAAGCAACGCCATTCATAGATGGGACACAGCCCTATGCTGTAGCGCACAAACTCACAACAAAAAATACAGATGTTACTGGCAAAAATTGCAACAACAACCCAAAACATTTTCAGAACATTACCAAGCTTTTGTCCCACTAGACTATGACAATGAAACGATGAGCAGGGCATGATCTCTCTGATCGGTCCAGGGTTGCGTCTGCTCTGTAGACTGCACGTGTCTTTTGTTGATTGTTTTCATTGTGGCGCCAATGCAGCAACATACAGTAGAGTCAAAAGAGCAGGAACACACCGACTCACCTCGACGCGAAACACCGCGCAGCCCTTGAGAAACTCCGTGATGTTGCTCAAGCACTCGCTGTCGTTCTTGGGATCCTGATAGATCTGAGGAAGACGGGAAGAGCAGTTAAAAAGCGTGAAAGCTTTGGGAGCGAAGGGCTGCCTCTACTATCCTGTATGTGAGTCCACGGGCTGACTGCCTGCCTGCCTGCCTATCACCACTTCCACACACACATCGCGAAACACAGCTGCAGCCCCGTGAAAACTTTTTTTTTTTAAGTGAAACAAGGCTCTTTGTTAATCCAACACAGTGGACAGCACCGTGGAACTGGACAGCAGGAAGCGGGAGGAAGTGACGTCCACAGATGGACGTGATCAACACACCCCTGCTCTGGCGGGGCAAATTAAAACGGGTCCGTCAGTTAAAGCAGGTATTGTGAGAGGTGAATGTTAAAACTTTAAAACTTTCCGATATATAATGTAGACATCTGTATATATCATATTTTTGTCAATGACAGTGTATTCGCGAATCTGTGAAGAGTGTTTTTTAAGAAAATTTGCAAAACTCCAGCGTTAATGTCAGTCACTTAATTGTATTGTGTACTAACAAAAAAATGACCTTTAATAGGCTATATATTTCAAGTGCATCAAGCCTTCCCCTATAATGTGGTTAAAGTTCATTAAGTTCTTTCAGGAACTGCAGTGTGATTTTGCTTCCTCAAGTTCCCCAGAGACGTGTGCCTTGAGGTTCTCCAGAGGGTTCTGCCAGTGGGGCGATCTGATCTCATTTTCACACTACAAAATGATCAAATTAGGATAAATGGGGTAAAAGGAATCCTTGGATGCCTGCCAAGCAACTGATGCTTGTGTGAAATAATCATAGGAATAACATTAGCCATACCTACAAAAAAATGCAATGCTCAATCTTTAGTTAAATCGATAGTGGTCGTTTCCCAGACAGGGTCTAAATTAAGTCTAGAGTAGGTTTTATCTAGAATAGTTAATCATGGCTTTAAAAATGGCTTTCTGAAACACAGATTAATAACTCCTGGACTATGGAGTCCTGGGGCCTGTACCATGAAGCTAGCTGGTTAGCAAGGTACATTTCAGGTTAGTTTGCACCAATCCTGGGTTTTAGGCACCACGTAAGGGGCTTTTGCTTTTAGCTGCATTCATTGCCTTAGTAACTTACACTCCACAGCTAACCTGCTCCGGGGCAGGTTATGTTCTGGGTTAGAGATCTCAAGTGAAGCTGGATCAATCAGATGTGAGAGAAGTGACACATGTCTGACACAAAGTCACTCCCCAAGTTTATCTTGCTCCAAATTAAAGGTCACTAATGCTTAAAAAAATAAATAAACTGGATTAATTTAAAACCAGCTGTGCTTATCTTAATTAGCATGGCAGAGGTTGTCTATAATACATGAAATGAACCAAGAAAAGATTAAAATTTTACGGAATTGAGAAGCAAATCTAAAGAAATCAATGACAGAAGAAAACATACTTTAATCAACATTTACTGAACAAGAGGAATCTTTTTTAAAGCAAGCTAAATAAACTGCAAACATCATGTGTGGAATAAAAGAAAAGGAATTCCTTGAAATCTGGAATCTACACATTGGCCACAATTATTTGTACCCTTAGAAACTGTTATTAGGAAAATATGAAGTCAACAAAATATTAAGTCAATTAATAAATAAATAAAAGTAAGAAGATAGCTAAAGCATTGTAAATTTCCATCATTAGGACAATAATTAAGGAGTTCCAAACAACAGGAAATAAAATCTTCCTACAGTATTGTCTACTGTGTCTATAGTGTCTTAATGCAACATGAAGAGGAAAGCTTGAGTGGCCAAAAACTCTGCAAGGAGTCTTGGTATCAGAAAGTCTCAAAAACAACAAAAATCAAACACCAACGACATCAACCACAAGTTGTTTGGGAGGGTTTGAAGAAAAATCCTCTACTTTCATTCAAAAATAAACTCCAGCATATTCAGGTGTCAGACACGACTGGAACTTTAAACAGAATTAGGTTCAATGGTCAAATGAACCCTTAAAACACAATGGTTTTGGTGAACACAGGTATAAAATGTACTTCCTGTGTACAATGAAATACACTCACGGGCCACTTTATTAGGTTCACCTGTTCAATTGCTTGGTAACACAAATTGCTATTCAGCCAATCACATGGCAGCAACTCAATGCATTTAGGCATTTAGATGTGATGAAGACGCTTGCTGAAATTCAAACCGAGCATCAGAATGGGGATGAAAGGGGATTTAAGTGACTTTGAATGTGGAATGGTTGTTGGTGCCAGATGGCCTGGTCTGAGTATTTCAAAAACTGCTGATCTACTGGGATTTTCACGC
Source organism: Carassius auratus (assembly GCF_003368295.1). Classification (NCBI taxonomy): domain Eukaryota; kingdom Metazoa; phylum Chordata; class Actinopteri; order Cypriniformes; family Cyprinidae; genus Carassius; species Carassius auratus. Next base: position 17,209,285 of record NC_039276.1, read on the forward strand.
ACAACCATCTCTAGGGTATACAGACAATGGTCCGAAAAAGAGAAAATATCTGCATCAGAGAGGCTAAGAGACCGTACTCCAGGAGGATAGCCTATTGTTTCAGCAACTACAGAGACACTCAGAGCCTGTGGCAGGGGATACAGACCATTGTGGACTACAAGCTCCCACCGCAGACCTGTGACAGCACCATCTCCCTGCTGAAGGCCTTCTTCGCTCGCTTTGAGGCACAAAACAGCACCACTGCACCATAGACTCCAACTCTTCCCGGCGACCAGGTGATTAACACACGCAAACTCCGGGTCCTGACAACATCCCTGGGCATATACTGAGAGACTGTTCAGTGGAACTCACTGATGTCTTCACAGACAATTTCAACGTCTCACTAAGTCAGGCTGTTGTCCCCACATGCTTCAAAGCTACCACCATCATGCCAGTCCTGAAGAAGCCATCTCCATCTTCTACTTCAATGACTAATGTCTGGTTGCACTTACTCCTGCTCTCAACGAGTGCTTTGAACAGATAGTCATGCACTACGTCAAGTCTGCCCCCCCCCCCCATACTAGCTGGGGCTCAACACTTTGCTGTGCATCTAACAGTTGGACTTTCTGAGTGGAAGACCTCGGGCAGTACAGGTCAGCAGCAAAACATCCAGCTCCATCACACTGAACACTGGGGCACATTTATTTCTACTTGCCCTTATTTGTATACTTGCATTTTATTTAATCTGTATCTATCTGTATATTCATGCTCTACGGTTAAAGGGGGGGTGAAATGCTATTTCATGCATACTGAGTTTTTTACACTGTTAAAGAGTTGGATTCCCAAGCTAAACATGGACAAAGTTTCAAAAATTAAGTTGTACGTTTGAAGGAGTATTTCTGTTCCAAAAATACTCCTTCTGGTTTGTCACAAGTTTCGGGAAGTTTTTTTCAAGTATGGCTCTGTGTGACGTTAGATGGAGCGCAATTTCCTTATATGGGTCCTAAGGGCAGGTCTACCGGAAAAGCGCGCGCTCCCATATAGCAGAGCACTGAGAGCACAACAGACATTCACTGATCAGAGCAAGAGCATCGCGAAATGTCTCAAAAGAGGAGTGTTTTTGATTGCCAGGGCAAAACAACCCTGCAGATTCCCAAAAAAAAAAAAAAACAGCATTAAGGGACCAGTGGATGGAGTTTATTTTTACAGAGCATCAACGGAGTTGTGCAAGTGTTTTTGTTTGTTCCCTGCATTTCGAAGATGCTTGTTTTAAAAACAAGGCCCAGTTTCACGCCAGATTTGCACATAATTTATTTCTTAAGGATAATGCAGTCCCAACGAAAAAGGGTCACGATCGTGTGTTGGAACCGCAGGCGGTGAGTAAAACTGCTTCAAATATCTCTGTGTTGTTAACTTAGCTATCATCGCGTAAGCACATCAAGAAAACAACATGCGATGTTGTCATCAAACTGCACTTTCCACATGTACAGCTTAAAAAAAAAAAAAAGACAACATAAAGTGGAACTTAGTCATTTTCCAAAACCGCTAGGCAAATATATACAGTTTCAATACATACCACATAGAGACGTCGTTGCTGCTGCTGCTCTTGTTAAATTTCAGCCTCTGGATCTAATTCTGGATCATAAATATACGCTGAATCTGACTGTTAGCCATGGTTTGTTTTGGATGATGGTTTTCCCCTAATGGTAATGTCACAGCTTCCAAACGCTCTCAACGCAAAAGCCTATTCGCGCTCGTGATTCTTTAGCTCCGCCCACACGCCACGCCTCCAGCAGGTCGTGCTTTTCCAGGAAAAATCGGTACAGACTATCTTTCTCTTATGAATATAATAAAACTAAAGACTTTTTGGAGTTATGAAGGATGCAGTACTACTCTATAGGTACTCAAGATTAACAGGATGTTGAGTGAAAACGAGCATTTAACCCCCCCTTTAATGTTATCTGTATGGACAAAGAGTCTGAGAGTAACGCAATTTCAATTCTCTATATGTATGTATGTATGTGCTGTGCATGTGGAAGAACTGACAATAAAGCAGATTTTGTCTTTGACTTGACTTTGAAACTGAGACTACAGTTTGCACCGGCTCACCAAAATTGGACAATAGAAGATTGGAAAAATGTTGAAATGTTGCCTGGTCTGAATAAACATTGATTTCTGCTGCAACATTCAGATGATAGGGTCAGAGTTTGGCATAAAGATCATGAAATCATGGATCCATCTTGCCATTTCTCAATGGTTCACAGTGGTGGTTTAAGGGTGTGGGGGAGATTTTCTTGACAAACTTTGGGCCCCAAATTGAGCATCATTTAAATGCCACAGCCTACCTGAGTATTGTTGCTGACCATGTCCATCCCTTTATGACTGCAGTGTACCCATCTTCTGATGGCTACTATCAGCAGAATTATGAACCATGCCACAAAGCTCGAATCATCTCAGACTGTTTTCTTGAACATGACAATGTGTTCACTTTACTCAGCCTCCAAAGTCACCCGATCTCAAACAAATAGAGCAGCTTAGGGATGTGGGGGAATGGGAGATTCACATCATGAATGTGCAGCCGACAAATCTACAGTAACTGTGCGATGCGATCATATCAATATGGAACAAATGTTGGAATTTTTCCAACACCCTGTTGAATCTATGCCACAAAGAATTAAGGCAGTTCTGAAGGCAAAAGGGGGTCCAACCCAGAACTAGCAAGGTGTACCTAATAAAGTGGCCAGTGAGTGTATAATGCTGTATCTTTAATGTTGTTGGCCTACTTTTCTGCTGGAGGTCCTGGACATCTTGTTTAGATTACATCATGCATTCTAGCAATTAACAACAGATAAAAACATTAACCTGACTGACCCTGCCTTAACTTTTATAATTCCATCAGGACAATAATCTTAAAAGACCATCCAAAACAACATGAAAAATGGGATACTGTGTACAAAATGAAGGTTTTGACGTGCTCATCCCAGTCCTCTATAGATAACTAAAGGAGAAAGTGTATCAACATGGACCTGGGAAACTGAGAATCTGGAGAGATACTGTATAGAATAATGGTCTCTGAACTCTTATCAGGTTTTCTCCAAACTCATCAGGCATTACTATAGGTGAAGATTCAAAGCTGTTATCTTGGCAAAAGGAGATTGTATTAGATTGTATTGTATTAAAAAGTATTTAATAAAATACTTTTGGGGGGTTGGGGGCGGGGTGGTATAGAGTGTATAAACAATGTTAATAATATGTTAATTGCACAGTGTGAGATTGATTGGTAACAGAACTTTGTGAGATTGAAATGAACAAAGAATGACAGCTTTTTAGTGGTTATGAGTGCTCTTTGTGAGCTTTTTACTTTTTAGGCCTTCAATTTAAAATATAGAACTTTGTTATTTGGCCACACACTCATACTGCTTTAGTAGTTTAGTTTCAGGAATGACATCTGCATTTTTATGTGGTTTTATTAACAAAGTTCGGGAGAAGCACGATCAGATAATCATCCAATTTGGCACAGGTGCATCTCGTTTAGCTAATCATCTTAAATAGCACGCAAGCGTATATATATCCAGTCTTCCTACCTCCTGTCCCACGACAGTTTTTCGGCAACCCTCCTCCACCCCAACTCCTCACTTCTAATCTATTTATCCCAAATTAGGGATAGGGGGAGTTATTTGGGTTCGGGCTATGCTCCGGGCCCGGACCCCTCCCCCAGGACAGCACGCCAAAATATGCCTACTATTTGCCTTCAGATTAGATGTAAGGGTGAACTCGTGAAATGCAGTACAGATATATGGGTCAAAACGTCAATTTTGATGTGCCTCTGATAATAAAGCGGCCATACAAGTTGTGTGTTTTTTTTATGTTGCATTAAATTTAACAGGTTAGTTCTATTGCACTCTGACAGGTCATGTGGATAGTCCCAACAGAAACATGATGCTTCTGCCCACACCATCTAAAAAGGTCAAGTGCGCTAATATTTGTTTTTCCACTTTAAATATGCAAACTTTAGTTGTTGTTTTTTCCCTACTTCCACATAGCTCTCTTGCCAGGTTATATACCTGCTGTAAACATCCTATTGTTGTGTTCACTGTGAGAGTGTGAAATTTGATAAGGAAACCATGATGTAGCTTGAAAATGGCTTATGCTGTCATAGACTGTTAGTCATTGTCAGAGCTGACCCTGAATATGACTGATTTCTTCAAACTTAAAACTCTGTATACGCCAAACCAAGAAGGAGAGACACCATGCATTATTTATGGATAAGGGAAGCTGCTTTAAAAAAAAAAAAACATGCAAGATAACATTATATCTGTGTGGTCATGTGCTTATAAAAAAATAAATAAAAATACATACATTTCTTATTTGAATTATATTCTACTCCGAGAGGCATCTTAAAATCGTTATGCCTTTCATAGATTTGCATTTAACCTCATATATGTTGTTCAGTGGAATATATTATTTTCACTCTGATACTATGAATCGAGTAATTTTGTTGTTTAATACTATTGCCTTCTGATTATTTCGGACTCCAGATGAATTACATTTGTTATGCTTTTCCAGTTTGCATTGCATTGGAAAGAAGCAGGCATTTATGGGAATAAAAAAAAACACTGTTTCTTTAAATGAGAGCACATCTGCTATTTTGTTTACTGTCTATGGCGGCCCATTTACAGTGTAAGCAATATAAGCAAGGATGCATAGCTAACCTTTATAATACCTAATAGATTAATGCTATTCATACACATCCATGTAATAAGATTTGCACGCGCTTATCCTCAGGTTTCCAGATACAAAGCAGATTACTTACATACATGCGGTTAATATCCACATTGTAATGGTTTTCTATGAAATATGACAGTCAGATTTAAAAATTCAGTTTGGAACAAATTTCGCAATAAAAAAAAAATTCCTGGAAGCAACGGCAACACTATCGCGCGCTGAATGCATGACGTTACCGACCTGCATGCTGTTTTCATTCATATAGAGGATTAAAACATATGTTCTTACCTACAAAACATACACTATATATGGCACTTGTGTGATAAAAAATAAAGATCAACGCGTGTGTAATGTGAAGATTACAGGAAAATGAACACTGAAAAAGGGAGGATGCATGCTTACTTTATCAGTAGTGCCTGGACGCAGCCGCTCCAGCAACCTGCACAGGACGACCCCATCCTTTAGCGAAGAGTGCAGAAATCCATCAGGGTCCGAAATGGTCTTTTTTGGTGATTCCAAAACCCCGAGCGTAATGAGCCAAGTAACCGTTTGTTCCGCCGGATTCATGGCCACACCAGCAAGGTCGATTGATGCTATCAGTATTGTAATGGAGAAAAAAAAATAGGCTGTATGTTATTAGCCAGTCGTTGAACTGGGCACCATTTTCCCTAAAACGAGTTGTTTGAGGGATGGCGCATTATGTGGCGCTCCATGGAGATAAGTAATGCTATCGCTTCGCTCCCATTTATTTTATTACGACAAGCTTTTCACTGGAATACAGTCAGCGCACTGAACCTGCATCTTCCGGTAGATGACATCACAGATACAGCATATGTGACCAGTCGGCTTCGCATCCTACTTTGCATATGGACTGCATAGGTTCACCTGCTCTTTGCATGACAGATGTGTCGTTACAGAAAGGTCTAGTGAACATTTGTTACAAGATCTGTGATTAAAGATCAGTGAGAATAACTTTTGGTTAACGACCTTAATGAAAGGACGTCGTGAAGTAGGCCTAGTTTTATACGCTGTAAGAGTTTGAATGATTGGATTTTAAAAGGGATTTTTTTTAGGGAATTTTAAATATGCAGTCTTAAGCCCTTCTGTTATTAGGCAGGTTTATAGAATTGGGTTTTACGCCACTGTTGTTTTTTTAGACTAGTGTAGTTCATATATTATCCGCAGTGTGGCGTCCTTTGACATAATATAGCCTGCTCAAATGCATCTTAAACCAGCCTAAAATAGACAGTTTAATGATTTTGAGCTGGATTAGACTGGCCTTGCTGTTCTCATCCTCACCAGCCGAAAAGACCCCAAAACCTGTTTAAACATCAATGAAATAGAAATTTGTAAAGTTGTTTTTCATTAGCCTGTTCTCTTTTTAGAAATTTCTGTGTAATTTACAGAACCTTTGCAGTTAGTAAGGTTTAATAATAATAATTATAATAATAATAGGGCTGTCATTACTTCAGTATTCAGTGCCACATGATCCTTCCACATGAAATGATTCTAATATGCTGATTTCCTGCTGAAGTAACATTTCTTACTGTTTTCCATTTTGAAATCAGTTGTTCTGATTTGTATTTTTGGAGCAACTTTGTTACACTTTCTTCAGGATCTTCGGCAGCATTTATTTCAAATAGAAATCTTTTTTTAACTTTATACATGTATTAACTGTCAATTTTAAATTAGTTTAATGCATCATCAAGTATTAATCAGTCATCTTTCGGACCTTAAAAATTTGAACAGTAGCGTAGCTTTTATATTACCATGTGTGACAGCAGTAACTAAGATGAAAATGTATAAATTACTCTTACCCATCGCCTCTCCCTCCTTAATCCCACCAACCCACAAAACACTATGATAACTTTCCATCCAAAGGCCATCCTCATATTGCACAACATTGACCTTGAACGTACATGTTATACAACTTGCGTTTGCTTTACTGAGAATATATTGCCCATATGTCTCATATACCACACACTTCCATATCTTTTATTTATTAAACAAAAAAGAGTACATACATTTAGCGATGCATTTTCCTGCTATAATTTGCCACATTTTTATTTTCTGAATTTCAGTATGTCATCTGTTCTGTGCTATCCTTGCTAGGCATCAGGGAAATGTAGTTGTATGGTGTAAACTGTCACCCTGTGCAAACGACAGTAAAGAACATATCACCTTTAGTGAAAAATTGTTGATGAACAAGCTCTAATTCGTGCATAACAGTAAACTGGCACAGTCAGAGTAAGTATGATCTAAACCAGCCTGAACATGAATGGAGAAACTGAAACATTTATCAAAACTATGTTCGCTAGTCAAATTGTATAGACAGCATAAACCACCACTTCTCCTTTCCAGCTTACCACTCACTCCTTCTCCCTCCTGAATCATCTGGCTAGCTACCTTGAGGAATCTGAGTTCCCAATGGGTCACCATGGATACCGGTGGAGCTTCAGTGTTCGTCTCAAGAGTCAGATGAAGGAGAGAAGCAACCCCTCTGTTGCTGGGAGGGCAGAACCTCATGTCTTAACAGGGCTGCCATGGGACTGCCTACAATCCCCCAGACCCATCATCTCTAGTAGCTGTAACCAAGGATGCCCTTGCTATATTTCCTCTCAGAGTACTCTCTAGGTGGACCCTCACCCCTTTTTAATTTCTTTAAATATTTTGATTCAATTTTACATTGAAGTATTTTCTTTCCCACTCTAGCTTTCTAAGTGTCCTGTCTATTTGTCTTTGCCTATTTAAAAAAATCATCAGTGTGTCTCTTTGTAAAATAAATTAATGCCACCATCTTACACCTTCTGAGCTAAAGCTGTTGTTATAAGTGGTCAATATGAGGTAATAAAAGCAGTCTATTTTGTATTGCTCGTGTGGCTCTGCATTAAACGTAAATGCAATATATGTGTATAAAAGAGAAGTCTCTGCATGTTTTACTGCTGTACATTACAGATTTATGATTGTTTTGAAGTGAATGAAGTGTTTATATTGTTCATCTGTTCTTTTCTGTGTAGGAGTGACAACTGTAACTCATAAATATATACAGCCTGAAGAAAAACACCACATATACAGATTCATTCTTCATTAAACTCTCAAACTCAAGTGCTTTAGATTCAAACAAGCTTCACTTCACTTCCACTTTTGTGTGATTTTCTTTTTTTTAAATACTGCATGCTGCAATACTTATCTTTCTCTGACACTATCTCTCTCACACACGGTGGTAGCACTTTCTCAGTTTCAAGCTATTTTTGATTATTTTCTTCCTCCAGGTGTGGCTCTCTTTTCATGAGGCTGAGTACTGACTGAGAGGTCATAAGAAGATCGCTCTTAGTAATGAAACCACAACTGTAAGAAAGAAAGAACAGCAGCACATCTGTGGCATTTCTGTCACTACCATGCAGACAAACACTGTTTGTGAAAGAGTAGCTGCAAATCACCTTAAATCATGCAACTTGATTGGTAAGTTATTACTTTTAATTGTGGTCAGACTTTCATCTGGTGCACAATATAATGGATGAAAATGTCCCCTAGACTTAAAAAGAAACAAGTGACCTGTGCCAAATATAGCCACAATATCATAGAGATCAGAGGGTTGACTTTTTTATTAAGGCTAGATAGAAATCCACACCATAGAAACCCCATGGCATCATGGCAGTGATTTTTACACAGGCAAGTTGCTCTCAAGTTTGTGTATGGAAATATATTACAAGAATTAATGGTTTAATAATGGGGGCAGGTTTTTTTTTTTTTGTTTTTTTTTTTTTGCCTGTCAAAAATTTGTCAAAATTATATTAGTTAATTCTGGCTGTTTTAGATCTTTATGTGCATATGTTTTTTATATAAACAGGTGGCAAGAAGGTGTTGGAAATCTGTCATTTTGGGATTTTTAGTATCCTAATGTTTCCATGTTGGACAAGATTGTGTGTGTCAGATGTCAGGAAGAGTCACAGCAAGTTGCACACACACAGACACAAACAAAAGCCAAACTGCACTGATGAGTGAATGAACAATCGGTTCACAGACCAAGAGAAAGTGCATGTCTCCCTAAGCATCACCATAAATTGTCTCCTGGCTTTCATAATGCATTAATGCTGCTAGGCTCTGTTTGCATGTTTATCTGTCATTTCAGTGAAATGTATGAAGCAATGCGGGGGGAGATGGAGTACACCCACAGATCTGGAAGTCTGCAGTGAGTAACAAGCTTATGTCTCTATCTCAGCACTAATACAGATGCATCTGGAAATTATGTGGAAGTCATTTCTTGCCCAATCATTTTCTGTGGGTATGTAACAGTTTGCATTCCATTCTTTCCTCTTACGAGATATAAGGCTAGCTCTGTATCTTGTATCTTTTTAAGATATGTGTTTGCTTTGTTAAAATCATCACTGATGTTAATTGAGGTCTTCCTTACAACCATGATAGATAGATAGATAGATAGATAGATAGATAGATAGATAGATAGATAGATAGATAGATAGATAGATAGATAGATAGATAGATAGATAGATAGATAGATTTTTTTGTTTGTTTTCCCAGAGGTATTGATGCTTCAGCTTCTCGGTGACTGTGTTTTCCTCCTCCCCGCTTGCTTACGCAGGAGTGTTTCTACGAGCATCTCCGTTCATCGCCGTCAAAGCGGTCTGACGAGATGTTTAGGTGACGACGGCGAGCCCTCGGTCCGTCAGCCTCCGCGCATCGCGTGCTTCCACAGAAACACCGACGGTGCCTACGATGCGTGACCTGTTGACGCTCGTTCTCCCGCGGTGCGCGCTGCTGCGCTTCTGTGTCTGCCAAAATGGACTACTGAACAATCGACCTCAACATGCCTACCATTTATGGAAGTAAGGGAAAACTTGCAAGTGTTTGCTTCATGCTTCAGCACGCGTCCCAGGTTAGTGTCATGATGCGTTTAATTCCATTGTTTTTCAAGAAGAGATAAAAACATGACGATAACTACATTTTTTATTTAGTGTTATGCTATTTATTCTCTAAATTGTATTTGTTTTTATTATTATTTTGTATTGTTATTATTGATGAACAGAACACTGAGTGGCGCAGTCTCAAGCAACCCTTTTTTCTGGCGTCCCATACTTAGACAAACGTCAACTATCTTTAAACTTTTTAAAACACAAACTTTTTTCTTATGTATATATATATATATATATATATATATATATATATATATATATATATATATATATATATATATATATATATATATATTATATGCATAATTAGTTTTTGTTTTGTCAATGTTAAGTCTGATGTCTGAGTATTTTTAATGTTGTGTAGAAATAGGCGTCCAAACCAACGTGCATTTTAACTTTTGACAAATATTTGAAAACGCAGAGGAATAATGAAAACAGTCGAAAAAGATGTATTTAGAGGAATCATGCGCTGTCATATCTCTATAGTCTACACTGACAGAACTTCTGAGAGGTGATGCTTTATGGTTTTGTCAGTTGAACTGTTTTCCGGTGTGAGTACCTCTGAGCGCAACTTGGTGTTTTCGGTTTTGCTGTGTGGCGCGCGCAGCTTTGATTAGATGGTAAATTCAAATTCAAATTTTTAAATAGCGACTTCCTCTTCTGTCACTCTACAGAGCGTCTTCAATCTGTCAAGAAAATCGTCAGCTGCCTCTCGTGCTGTTACATCATGTTTATCTCTGCGCTTTAGTATCTTAGTTTGGACTTTTCCACAGAGACCAGAAGGCATCTAAAGGGGATTATGCACGTTGTCTGAATAGGTTCGCTTGTACAAATATTTACAGACCCATATTTGGGTATAATAGTAATAAAAAACTGTGAGAAGACAAATTGAAGATCAGCTGAGGGCCCAAAGAGGATCAGAACTAAGTGAGTAAGGTTATAAATGCACATAGTTTATCTTCTGAACTTTGGGAATTTCTCCCTCTCTTGCTGACACACACACACACACACACACACACACACACACACACACACACAGACTGCTGCACTCATGCAAACAAACTGGCTTCACAAATGACTCATTCTTAGTCATTCTGACGGTTATTAAACTGGTGTTGAAGGCTTATTATAAAACAAAAAGTGAGGGATCATCAAAAAATACATTATCATTTCCTACAGCTGCGTGTGAGTCAGCTTCTACACTGAAAGCATTTGAGGACACTTTACATTTCAGTTCAGACAAGTGCATGTGTGCAGACAACCACAATGGCACCCAAATCACCTGCAGATGTCAGCTGTGCGGCATTTATTCAGCTGCAGTGTATTCCTAAAATTTGATCATGCATTCCTAAAATATGTAGCTCAGCTTAAAACAGGTGGTATTATATTGATTAATATTGATTGACCTGATTGTTCAGATATTTTTAGAGGACTGCTCAAAGATAACATTCTTCTCTTATAGATACCTGTGTACTTGCACAATACAATACTTTTGGTAACACTTTATTTTTCAGTGTCCTTGTTACATGTACACAGTCAGAAAGAAAGGTACAAATCTGTCACTGGTATGGTACCTTTTCAAAAGTTACACCTTTGTACTTTATTCACCTCAAAACAAATGTAGATATTAGCACCTAAAGACTACATATTAGTATGTTTTGAAAGTGTACCGCCTCAGTGACAGCTTTAGTATCTTTAATATGTGAGTGTACTGACTATAGTAATAACAGTAAATGATGCATATTGCATGAAACTAACCCTAAATCAAACCCAAATCGTAACCCTATAGTAAGTACATGTTCATTTTAATGTACTCAATTCTTACACTTTAACAATGACACCTTAAAATAAAGTGTTAGCATAATTTAAATCAATATTTAATGTAGTATGTACGATGAGCCAGTCAAAACCTCAAAATAAACCCCTGAGTGAAACCCTTCAGGTACACCATGCTTGTTGTATATTATGCTTTATAAGGATCATCGCAGTGCAGTACAATACAGTGCTCCATTTCTCATATCCGTCTGTTACCATCAGTCTGAATGTGCACGTCTTCCCAGGGTTGCTGTTGTGGTCATAGGTATTTTTAGAAAGATCACAATAGATGTCTCCTTTTCAAAATAGTGTATTGTTGTTGTTTTTTTGTACTTTTTCAATTGTAGAAATGCCAAATCAACAGTCTCCTGTATGATTAAATCGGGCCATGTCAAAGAATCTAAGGAGTGTGCAGACAGAGAACAGTGAGATGCACATACATAGAGAGACAGAGAAGCAGTTGCAGGTTCACCTGGGAAGCCTTGTTGTTGGTGAAGAGAGGTGAGTCCTTAGTGACTAAAGGTGGCGAGAGAGATAATGAAGCAGGTGGATGAGAGGGAAGGGGGAAGAGTTATGCTCTGGAGGGAGGTGTGTGTTTTCGAAATATTGCTACAGGCAAGGAAGGACGATTGATGTGTATAATGTATGTTTACAATATGATACTGTTGTGCAGTTCGACTTTAGCAGTCTGTGTTGAACACATGGTGGTGTTTAACCTAGTAGTTTACCCTCAAATTGATCTAAACCTGTAAGAGTTTCGTTCTTCTGTTAAATACTGTATGCACAGACAGCTACAAAAGTGCAGTCACATTACCCATTGTTTGGAAAATTGGAGCAAAATCCAGTTGTGGAGTCTACGCAATAAGGAATTCCACATGAGGCCAAACAATTTTCAATTTTACAAGTTGGTCACACAGAAATATTGGTGTTTGAGTATCTGCACCATCCTCCTGACACATGTAAAATTGGCTCATCCAATGACCATCTCTATGTGTAACCAAAATCAGAAAATTGAAGTGTGATCAGTTTTTCAATTATTATTTATATATTATTTATTGGCATTGGCCAAAACTGCAGTTGTGTTCAACTTAGCAGCATGGATGCAGAATCATGCGAAGACTATAATCTGTACCACTGCAGACATTTTCAAATTGCAGTCAGCCATATATAATTTATATATATTAAAAAAAACATTTAAATGAGAAAACAGTTACTGTGTGCAACTTTTTGGAAACAGTTCTGACTGAATGTTTTACTTTCAGATAAATGACTGTTAGACCATGAGCATTTTTAGCTTAATCAGACAAACGTCTGCACATCTGTTTTCCTAACGATTATGAGGGTCGATAACTCATGTCCATTTCACACACTGCTTCCTGCTCTGTGACACACACACAGCCACAAGCACAGATTACACAATAAAGTTTTTACTGAGTAAGTTATTTAATCACACATATTATAAGAAATGCCATAAGTTTCCACAAACCCACAAATACTGTAAGTTCTTCATCAAAAGATAATGAACTCTCACTGATGGATATTATGTCATTAAATGGATTAACAGTCACTCTTTAATAACACAGGATCTAAATAAGACATTACTTCTGCAGTGTCTGCTCCTGTTATGAGTAACATGCAGGAAATAAAATGTTTGGTTATCACAGGAAAGTTCATTTTCCAAACCTGTAAGTCATTTTGACTTTTAGCCACTGTCCTCTCATCTCTCCGTAGGACATGACCCAGTCCTGGCCTTACCAGCAGCCCCCAGGGGAAGGGGGCACTCAGCATTTCCTGTACTCAAACACAAAGGTACGCATGCATAGGGTTTATTACAGACTGCAGGCAAATGTGATAAATTTAGCAGTATACAGCACCATCTCTGCTCTGTCTCTGTCTGTATGTTTATCTCTTTCGCTCTTTTCCTCTCTCTCCCCGATGGATATTACGCATGCATTGTTTATTTGCACACACTCATAAATCTGTGTTGTTTTAGCACAAGAGTCACTACAGAAATTATGCAAATCGGGTAGCAATGCCCAAAGCACAATGCAGGCCGGTTCTAGTGACTGAAATGTACCTCTAATTTAATGACACCTTGTTACACGGAATTTTGGGGGCTTAAGGTAAAAGGTTAAGTGCTAAGATACAGTGTGACGATGTTTATTACAGAATTCACCCTTTTGTCTTTTGTCAAGATGCTGTTTGTGTTGATTTGACTGATTTGGTTTATGCTGTTTATCTGTTTTAGGAGGGAAAACAGCCCAATTCACGACACAGACATGGTAAACATGCTACTGTGCAAACTGTATGTTTGGAGCACTGTTTTAGATACATGTCTTTCTGTCTGGATTAGGGATGCACATAAGGTTATTCTGACTGATACAGATAAGATTATGGTTATTTTCATGGCTAATAACTGTTAATTGACTGATAATGAACTTATTTGCTATTTGGTGTTGATACATTCTAAATTCTTAATTCTATAAATTCTAAAAACTAAAAACAATCATTATAAATGTTACAAGTGAATTTTGGCATCACAACATTGAATTGAATTAAAAAATATATATTTCTTTTGATATTAAAAGTATTAAATATGACAAAATTATATGAAAATGTAAAATAATTGTTTTAATAATTTTTTAAATATCTATTTCTGTGATGGCTAAGCTGAATTTTCAGCAGTCATTGCCCCATGACAATCCCTCAGAAATCATTCTAATATCCTGATTTCTTAATATTATGAATGTTAAAAACCTTTTTTTTTTTGTACAAACCATTATACATGTTTTCTTCAGAACTCTTTGATGAATAAAAAGTTAAAAAAGAACAGCAATTATTTGATTAAGACAACATTTGTAACATTATAAAGATCAATTAATGTGTCTTTGCTAAATAAAAGTATTAACTGAATAAATAAAAAAAAGTTATACTGACCATAAACGTTTGAACAGTGGTGTAAAATTAAAAATCCAATTTGACTGATATTAATTTCATATAATTGAATTATGCTCTTTATTACCTGCTTTGTTTTATTTGAGATATCGCTACATGATTCACGTCTGTATATGTATACACAGCTGTGCTAATATATAGCCCTGTTTTTACATTCTGCTCCAAAATGCTTATGGATTTCTCTTCCTGTTGCTTTCTCAGTGAGGGATGGTGTCTCTATGAGGATGCCCTCACGTCCACTCGTGGCCCCTCATAAATCGTAAGTGGGGTGCACAGCACCCAATCCGTCCATGCTTACCAAGCAACATGTTGTGTCTGAACTGCTTCTACCTGTTCACTTTATTACACCATAAACAACGTCTGTTGAACGTCTGTGCATATTAGTGTGTATAATTAGACTGGGCTTCCTGAAATTTAACTGCTTTGGGCCCACTGCTGTTTAAAACCAGCTTCACATGGAGGGTTAGCCCAGTGTTATATATCTCAACCGTCTCTAACCACCATACTAACTCCATAGACTTCATAAAGTTCACTGAGTTACTATCTAATTACAGAGCAGGTTAACACAGCAGGGTAGAGCTTTAAACCACACTACCATCATATTACATCACTGTTCAACATTAGAGCACTGTGTTTATGACCTTTTTCTTTGAAGGTTGTAATCAGATACAATCTCATATAGCTAGACCGCTCGAGGCAAACTCACAGATTTAATACACACACACACACACAGATGTGCTGCAGATTGGCACAACGAATAAGTCTCTTTGTCAAGTGTGACATTCTCTCATGTTTGACTCTCGCAGCATGCTCGCTGATGACCTGAAACTCAGCAGTGACGAAGATGACAAGGACGAGGTATATCATCAATTAGTATTAATAACTTTTTTGCACTGCTTGTGCTAACTGTTAACTTTGAACACAGTCCAGCTTATTTGTTCATTTATCACAAAATGCATTTACAAACAAAACCACCTGGCTGCTGTGGCATTTGTGTTTGCATTGTAGAAAGCACTACATTGACACTAACTCTGCCATTCTGACACTAATTCTGCCATATATATATACCATACGTTGCACAAATGTAAATGTAAATACAGAAATGCATTGTCATTTTGCATATTACATTCCAAATTGAATATCGCTACCCATATGCTTCCATAAAAATAACTTTTAAAGCCATTTTAATATATTTAAAAATGTAATGTGTTCACGTAATAACAAAGAAGCTGGATTTTCAGCATCATTAGTCTCACGTGTCACATGATCCTTCAGAAATCATTCGAATATAGGCCTCAATAAACATGTCTTATTTTTATCAATGTTGGAAGCAGTTGTGCTGCTTAATATTTTGGAAACCATGATGCATTTTTAAGGATCTTTTGAATATAATGCTTAAATTAAAAGCATTTATTTGGGAGATAAAGAAATGTCTTGTTTGTAAATGTCCTGTAAAAGTAAATGTCTTGACTATGAATTTCTTAAAAAAGAAAACAGACATTTGAAAAGGAGTGTCAACCCTTTTGTATAAATAAGTGACTATACATTTTTTTATTATGAGTCAAAGACTATTAATCATCTATTCCTGTGTAAACGCTGCCCTTGTAATCATTTAAAGAGGTGACCCATAATTAAATCAAGCTGAGAGGTTGATAAAAAAAAAAAAGAAAAAAAAAAACATCTCACATGCAGAAAATTTCAAGTCCTTTCAAGTTTGTTTGATTCCAACATAATGAAAAGTGTTTGAGTTGTTTTCTTTATAATAAGTCCATCCATTCTGACCTGATTAACCGATTCAGGCTGGTTTGTGGGGCTGTATGAGTAAACTGTACAGTATCTAGCTGATCCTCCCTCACATTCACTTCAATAGGAGTCCTATCGAAAACAAATTATGATCTCATGTTACACATTTTGTATTGGAGGCACTGCCTTTTTGCCTTCTTGGGAAAAATGACACTGCTCCATGTCTGTGCTGCTGAACTTGACATAGTTTCAGTGTAGCAAGTTTGATATTTGACTCTAACTTTAACCTACTTGTACATGTGTGTATCTCAACACAGGACTCCAGGATTATGAGTCATAACAGTCTGAGTCATAAAATACACCAGAGTCGTGACCTTTCTGCTGTTACTGCAGGATTGTAGCTTTTGCTTTTGTCAGGATGCTAGTAATGGCCATAAAGTTGAAGATTCCAAGCTAAAAAGCTATTTTATTCACATTTTTCTTATTTTTTTATTTATTTATTCTTATCTGTTAATCAGGGAAGTGAGCAAACAACTTCTTGGGCTGATAATGACCGGTAAGTTTTATGTTAGTAACTGTAGCCGTTCTCATTATTATCCATTGTTTGTGTCTGTATGTGTGAGTGTGTGTTTTACATATTGAAGAGGTCAGAATATGTGGAATGTGACAGCTGGATGATAGACCAGCCTCTGTTTCTTTTGGCCTTTCAACATGTTCAACTCCCAAACACACATACACACACACACACACCACTCGTAGTGTTTAGTCTGCATATTTGTTGGGATTTTAAAATTTCTTTCAACTTGATAGTCAAGACTGTTGTACATGTAAATGCATTCTGAATGTGTGGCCTAAGAAATGCTTCTCAATCCATATCCATTGTTTGCATGTACTGACTGACAGCTTGTCAGGCCAGCAGCAGCACCGCACACACACACATGTCGGAAGAGTGAGACATTCTAGCTCAGGGTCTTCAGGCTCAGACCCTTCCAGCGAGTGGGAAAGCAGCAGTCAGCGGTCACACAGCCCGAGCCCAAGGACACACAACCGGTGCGGGACATCACCCCAACAGCGGACCCTAAACTGCAGTACAGAGGTATGCGCTAGCATTTTTTTGCAGTGAAGTATACTATTTCTCATTGCCTCGCTCTCTCTGTTTCCTAGTAGTTGTTTTTAGCAGATGAGGTAAAATGGGATGGTGGGGGGTGGAGAGAGGAATGTCGAGGGGCGGCCGCTGAGACTTTAGAATCTGGGTGTCATGTCAACATGTGGTGTCCCGGATGACTAACTAGATTGGAAGTAATACATGTCAACATTGATTTCGTCACAAAAAGCAGAACTTAAAGGGATTGGTTACCCTAAACAATGAAAATTATTTCTGGGTGAGCTTTCCCTTTGAAACAGCACAGGAAAATATTTAAATCGTTTTAGGATGTGTTCTTATATGACGTTTGGGGTCCCTAGCAAGTACTTTTTTTTTCATCAGAAGGAGGGATTAAAAGCTTTCGTAGCATAGTGCTACACCACCATATGAATGAAGGTGTCTGTGTGACACAGCTGGCTCTATTACTGAACATGCCATCTATTTCTAAACTGTGGAGAAGGGAGGTGGGAACACCATGTGTTTTTCATCTACATGTAGTCATGTAGTGTCTCTGAGAAGGACGGCTTGGAAACACCACACGGTTCCAGTGGGGGGGGGGGGTTGAGGGGAGGGGCAATGGGAAAAGGGCACAAGAGATGCAGTGTCTTTGCTGGAAAGAGAGAGGGGAAGGGGGAATGTTTGAGTGGAGGAGTTAAAGTTTAAATTAGCTCTGGTCAGCTACTGGAGGCGAGAGAGGAAAGCTCAGTCTGCCCTGGAGCTCAAGTGTGCTTTCAAGTGAGTATTTGCTTTGATTTTGTGTCGTTAATTCAAATGTTTTGTAAAGTCAATAGTGAGTATAGCTTACTTTATTACACTATAAAGTGAGATTATGTTGTCATACAGTATTTATTTTCAGTGCAGCTTATTTCTGGTTTGTAATAGTTTGGAGTGATTGAACTTTAGAGGCAATGTAATGGTGAAAGCAGTGTGAAATTGAAAGAGGGTTTGCTAGGGTTTAAGGAATGTCCATTTTTCTGGCCCTTTCTCTCGTTCACCCTTTCACCTCCTGTTTTTTTTCTCTCTCTCCCTCTGACACACAGGCCCATTTACATAAATACTCATATTTCCTATTTGTTCATTCAAATCATTTCTCATTGTATTTTTTCCAATAATGTTCTGCCACTATCACATTGTTGAGTAAATACATTGTCATGCAGTCAGATATTGGTTTATACAATCTTCTGCACACAGAGTGTTTCCGTTGCATCAGTATGGTAAAGAATTGAGATGTTCAATAGCTAGAAGTTCTATCTCTCTAATATTCCTACGATTAGCCTATAACCTGCCATGACTGACTGTGCATCACCACTGTTATTTTAAATGTGATGTTCACTTTGTTAAAATGTCAGCTGCACACTAATTTGTTAAAGAGTTTCTGTAATGTATTTTCGGTGATACTGTTATCATCCTCAGTGGTCAAGAGTTTATGGTCAAGAGCAGGTTCACTGATGATCATAATCTTGTCACGTTTTATAATCCAGGTCAATCTTGATTTATATTTGATCAAATTCACATTATTTTATTAAATTCAAATTTAGAGTAATAGTATTTGATCAGTTTTACCATTGTTACATTCTCTGTCTTGAACTCATGTCTTTTCTCTGTTTCTCTGTTCAGACGGAAAGTCCACCATCCACACAGTGGCAGCTGGACAGGTGGCTTGAGAAAGTCCCTAAAAATCATCATTCAGCTGACCACGACCCAGGTGGAGGACAGCGACAAAGTGCAAAATCTGACTGTGGCCGAGGACCATCACCTGGAAGATACTGGAGCAGAGACTCTGAGTCCAGACGGGATTACAGTCCATGTGAAAGTCCGGTCCCAAGTCCAAAATTTGACTACAGCCCCAGAAACAGTCCTGAGCCCAGCCCAGAATACAGTCCATGCCCCAGTCCAGGAATTAGCCTGTTGCCGAGCCCAGTGCCAAGTGTGTGTCCAAGTCCAGGAGACAGCCTCCAAGGGAGTCGAAGTCCCAGCCCTCTACCTTTACACCCTCCCAGAAGCCCCAGTCCAAGTCTTTCATCCACAGCAGTACCTAGCCAAGGTACATATCCTCAGGTACAGCCACCTCAAAAAAAAAGTCTCAGGCATATTGCAAGGCCAAACGTTACCTCTAATCCAGCACATCGTCCTAAAGTAAGGCCATGGGTGCCTCCGGACCATAGTGCCGACCAGACAAAGGAGTTTAGACCCAAAGACTCTAGATCCAGAGACTCTCGTTCCAAAGACTCCAGACCTGGTCCTCCCCAACAACCCAATCATTCCAAACACAGCTCAACAGAAAAGTCACACAAAGATCTCACACACAAGCTTGAAGCCAAAAACTCTGAAACCACATGCAAGCAAAGGTTTAACTCACCTTCAAACCCTATTTCAAAGCATTCGTCAAAGCAAAGACCAAGCGTTAGCCCAAAACCACAAGCCAGGCACTCATCTACAACTGACCATAGTATTGAACATAATCACAGAAGCAATGAACCTACAGGGGTGTCAATCCACAATTCACACCCCAAATCAGGCCATTCATCTCATTTTAATAATCTAAAGAGTTCTGAACGGGGTCCCTCGTCAAAGTCCAGGGACTCGTCCCGGAGCGAAGTCAACAGTCGATCTAGTCACAGCTTGAAGACTAAATCTTTCCCGGATACAAAGCAGTCCAGCTCTAAACAGACTTCCCAACAGAGTTCCAGCCCAAAGCCCAAGGTCAAATTAGGGGATGCCCCAGTGCCCGGAACCAGGCCTTCCCAAAAAGACCCGAAGCCAAAAGAGAGAGAGCGAGAGGTGGACAACCGAGGTAAGGCCAAGGGAGCAACCCTGGTGCAGACCAGCAAGGAGCAGAGACAAAGACTGGCGGAGGAGCAAGTTATAAGACGTCGCTGGGTTCTGAGTTCTGAGGAAGAGGAAGACGAGGAAGATAGGAGAACTGAGGAAGGGGAAAGAGAGAGGAAGCGGAGAAGGAGGAGGGAGCAGGAAGTTGAATGGAAGTCAGTGCAGCCCAAACAAAGACCTCACACCAACAGCCAGCATCACACTCAAAAGCAATACAATGGACTTAACCTTGAAGAGCAGAGGAGGAAGAAGAGAAGGTGGAGCAATGAGGACATTTCCTCAGGTCCTTACGTGACAGACACTAGACTTTCTCCACCACTTTCTCCACCTTCCCCTACTCCTGTCATCAAGCCCACTCATCCGTCATCTTCCTCATCCTCATCCTCCTCCTCATCATCATCGTCCTCATCATCTTCCTCTGAATCAGACTCTGAGTCCAGTCCACCCCGGAATGTTGCCAAAGTCCCTGCAGATTCAACATCAAACCAAAAAACTGTGTCGAAAAGGAGACATGACAAACAGACTTCTGGCACTGGTGCTCACCCCCACGGGTCAAGCTTAAGCACCCCTGAGACAGATAAACAAGGTCGGGGCAGACACAAACTCTACACACTGGTGCCTTTCGGTCGATCTGAAAAATCCCCCAATGTCGCACATAGAGGCCTGAGAAAACTTGTTGTGAGGATAGACCTCTCGCTTCTGGGTAGACTCCCTAGTGCAGATGAGATTACTGAAAGACAGTCCTCATCTTCAGCTTTGTCATTGGGAAAGGCGAAAGAAAAGACTTCAATGAAAGACCTGCACCACTTGGACCAACTGCCTGAAGATGGCAGAAGTAAAAGAAAAGTGAGGAAGAGAAAATCATCTTTATTTTTAATCAATGCAGACAAATCTGCAATTCTTAAATTAATGTTCCTCTGAATATGAGATTTGTGTTTTTGCATACATGTATGCTTTTTTTGTGTGTGTATTTTACTAAATCAGGCTGAAAATGTAGATGCTCAGAGAGAGAATAAGAGAAATCAATCACGTGCAGATAAACTACCAGTGTCAGTCCATAATGAGACTGAGGAAACCTTCAACAAGCAAAATGGGTATATTTAGAGCTATTCACTGTTCACTGTTATTCTTGTCAACTGGGACATGTTTATTGTCTGGCTCATGCTCATTGATGTGCTCATGATGTCCTTTTTATTGCTGTGTATGCAGATGTCAAGAAGATTACTTTTATTCCAAGAGGCCAGTGTCCCCATTGTCTCCTCCATCTGGCATACTGGAGCTCGCAAAAACCACAGTGAAAACTCAGCATGCTGAGAAGTACCACACACCTCCAGAAAAAGACAAAGATTCAACAGCACAGAAAAGACAGGTTCTTAAAATATTGCTCACATGGAACACTAAAGTCTTTCTTTCTATCTTATCTTGTAATGATTAAAAACAACATAGCAATTCATGAACCTTACATGGCCAGTATTGGAAGAGGGTTCTTTAACAATTGTTCTAATATAATATATATTAATATGTATTAATGAAACAGGACCAGAAGACGCAGCCCAAGGTAGAGGTGGAGTGTGTCAGGGTGTCAGGACACCTACAGTCTCTCTCTGGTTCGCTGGTTCCTCCCTCGAACCTTCCGCTCCACTACAGAGGAACCGTACCTATCAGTGATGTGTGAGTTAATGTCTGTTAATGCCTCTGTTTCATTTAACAGTGCTGTGACATTTAATGTCAACCACCTTCCCTTAGTTCTTTCCTAATCTCTCCTTTCTTCCCTTCATGTTAGCTCTCATCATGCTGAATACTACTTGCATGAGGCCAAGAGGTTGAAACATCGAGCAGACGCAATGGTAAATGATGGATATTGATTTTTTTTAAGTAACTTTTCCCAACGCTGATTACCACTAGACAAGACAATTATAGAGGTCAGAGTTTTGCAGCCTTGAAGCCACAACCCCACATACATTCTCAACAAAAACAAAAAGACAAAAGCTTTCCACTGGGGCAGTACCTTTATGCGTGTGTGTGTGTGTGTGTGTGTGTGTGTGTGTGTGTTTGGTCTGTATCCTCTGTAACTAATTCGACTTCTTTCTTTTATCCTTTTGTCTCTATCCCTGTTTGCAGGTGGATAAGTTAGGAAAAGCTGTGAATTATGTGGATGCTGCTTTGTCTTTCATGGAGTGTGGTAAAGCCATGGAAGAGGGACCGCTGGAGTCCAAGTCCCCCTACACCATGTATGCTGAAACTGTGGAGCTCATAAGGTGTTTAAGAGTTTTATTTTTCTCTGTTGGTCTTTTTACGTGTTTTTTTTTTCTTCAACATTTTCCATTGGCCAGACATTACATGACTGGGTAGCTCCTTGTGACAGGATGCATACCGACTATGTTTTACCTACAGGAGATGTGGGTTTGATTAAGTGCTGTGATGATAAGAGCAACAGCAGGCCACAAAACGTGTAAATCAGTGTCAATATATTTGATGTTTTTACAATGACCAATATTTGAAAGATACCAAAATAGAATTGGCCAGAAAAGGCCAATGTTTGTCAGAAGTTCTGTGTTGATTTGACATGTTCTATGTGTTGGATAGATATGCTATGAGACTTAAGAGTCACGCCGGACCTGGAGCCAGCCAGGAAGACAAACAGCTAGCTGTACTATGGTAAATACAACACTGCAAAAATCTTCAACTGTCTGTATTGTCGTTTTGATTATCTGAATCTTGATCGTGTTAAAGTCTGTTGACAAAATGCACATTTTGTTTCTGGTTTGCAGTTTCCGCTGTCTTGCTCTTCTTTATTGGCAAATGTTTCGCCTTAAAAAGGATAACGCTCTAAAATACTCCAAAGTCCTGCTGGACTACTTCAAAGTAGGCGGTTATCAGTTATCATACATCAATATGCAAAAGACAGTTGAAAAAATACCTGCAAATATAGTTTGTTAAAATAGCCACGTTGTCCTGTTCAAAGATTTACTCATTCTTGTTTCTGTTTTTTACTTTGATTAGAGTTCTCCAAAAGGACCTCACAAACCCCCTCCTTGGAACGATGCTGGAAAGTAAGAGTTAGGTTATAGTTGGGCCTTGATATCATTTACACACCCACCATGAGAGACCTTTATGTTGTACCTCTGTATTTGTGCTTTTACAGGGGAACTGTACCTCCTGCTTCCATTTGCTCCGTTAATATAATGGGGTCTCACACAGGCAGCTCACAGAGCAGTGTCATCAGCATTCCCCATCGTATCCACCAGATGGCAGCAAATCACCTCAACATCACCAACAGTGTCCTGTACAGTTACGAGTACTGGGAGGTGGCTGATACTCTGGCCAGAGAAAATAAGGGTGGGTTTTCAATCAGTTATGCTTTTCGTCTTCAAAGGGACCAATATAATCATTTATAAAAAACATGTATTAGCTATTTATTAAAAAAAAATCTATTTCTATTCTACATTTAAAAATTTTTTGTAAAATGTTGCATTTTAATATTTATATTTATATATAAAAGTATTCTCTCTCACACCCACACCAGAATTTTTCAACTATCTGAACACACTGACTGGGCCTTTGACCCTGCATAGCAGCATGGCCCATATCGTCCAGTACACCAGGCAAGGGCTGCAGTGGATCCGGATCAGTGCTAACCTATCATAATACCATGCACAGACATTCACAAACTTCACAAATCACTTGTTTTGCCAAATGAGCAAAACATTTTACAGTGACCCTGCACTCTGTGACCAAGGAGTCTGGTTTTGGATCAAGACAGTAATGAAGTTTGTCTGCCAGACATCATGTCCTCATTGGGTATTAAGGAATGGACATACCTGTGTTACGTCACCTTCCTGAGCATTAAATGTCAAGATATTTCAGGATACGTGTCAGAAACAATTATGTTTTCTTTAATGCTATCAGGCTGGTCAAATCAAAAGAACATTGGTCATTCAATTCTTAGCATCAAGGTTTGAAAAGGAACCATTGTTGGCTAAGTCATCAAGTGCTGCTTTTCTAAAATGTGCCACATTTTTATATAAGCAATTAATTTTTAAAGGGTTTTATTTTCTGTATGTAAATACATTGCCGTTACAAATCTCTTTACTGGTTTAAAATAGTTTTTGTATGATGGGTTGCATCATCTAACTTAAGTAAAAACATTTTTTAAGAGCCTTTCCTAACTTCTTATATCAAAATCTGTGCATGAAAAAATCTCTTTAAGATCTCTGAATGTGATTTTTTTCTATGTGCAATAAGTCTGAGATTTTTACATCATATCAATAGCCAGCATACAGCCATGACTTCTGATGACATTGTGTTAAGTTGTTGTAAAGTTTATACTGAAAGAAAGGAAAAAAACATAATCAGGACTTTTGTTAATTAAATTGTTTTTACAGGAGATTGTAGTTGTGTTGATCATATGTTGTTGATGATGATGACGATGATGATGATGATGACCAACATCAATCCATTGGTGGAAAATGTAAAAAATTTTCAGACCTTAGCATAAGATCCCTGAAAAACAAGATTTATATTTTAAAACAACATGCAAATCAGACTTAACCTACAAATGAATATAGACTTCACACATTCTAGTGAAAGCTTTTATGGATACCATTTTATCAAAACCTAAGGAAATAAAAGCAGGAATGTCCTCACATAGTAACTTTACCTAAAGAGTGAAAGAATGCTTAATGTGTCAAATATAAAATAAAACAAAGTGGGCTTCTTTTATCCGATTAATTGAGGAAATCAATTAATCAGCCCTAAATTAATTAAATTCAAATTCTAAAAAATGATAACCTTTATATGTATCATAATTTTTCAAACTGAAAATTCCCATTCAAATTGATTTAGGGCTGCAACTAGCAATTATTTTAAGAATCGATTAATGAAAAATGGTAAGTGTTACATTTAAAATCTTAAAAATGTATGTATTTTAGCGTTACCATGGCTGGACTGGGACGCAATTTCAGGCCGGGAAATCTCACACTCATCCAGGCCACCCTAAGCACCCACAACAAACCCTAAAACCCAAACTCTATTTAAAGATGTCTATCAATGCAAGCAAGTGTCATTTGGTCAGTACTTGTCTTTTGAATATCTAGGGATTGTGCTGAAAGGTGCTCCATGCATTCTGTTTATTATTTATTATTATTTACAGGCCTGCAAAATACTCTCCAGCTTTTGTTGAAGAGGTCACAGAAATGTTATCAAAGATTTCCTCAGAGTTTGACTGTTTTGCAATTGCAGTGGATTTTATTATTCACATAGACAATGCAGAAAACAAAACTACAAAAGAAATGATAATGGTTCTAAACACTTTAGACTTGACTCAGCATGTGCATGGACCCACACACAAAGGTGGACACACTCTGGATCTAATCATCAGTAGGGGTCTAAACATTTCATCCATTGTTATTAAGGACATAGCACTATCTGATCACTTCTGTATTTTCTTTGATATATTGATCTCTGCTACCACTGAATCTAGATCTGTCTCTGTCAGAAGGAGATGCATTAATGAGAACACTAGTGTGCTGTTTATGGAGGCTATATCTTTAACACCAAGCATTTCTGCAGACTCTGTTGATATTCTCCTTGATTCCTTCAACTCAAAAGTTAAGAATTTTATTGATGATTTTGCTCCAATAATAGTCAGAAAGAAAACAAACAGACAGAAATCAGTTTGGAGAAGATCAACAGCAGTTCAGACTATGAAAAGACTATGTAGAAAAGCCGAGTGGATGTGGAGGATGCTATAAAGACTAATGATTAATGTGAAACTAGCCACAGCTAGACAGAATTTCTTCTCAGACCTTATAAACAGTAACTTAAATAACACTCGTACTCTTTTTGCCACTGTTGAGAGACTGATAACCCCCCAAGTCAGATTCCCAGTGAAATGCTCTCAGACAGCAAATGCAATGAGTTTGCTTCCTTCTTTTCTGAGAAGATCATCAATATCAGGAAGGCGATTAGCACATCCTCAAGCAGCAATATCAAAAAGATACAATGTCTATTATTGAAACAATTGATAGCAAAATTTTGGAAGACATAGTGCAGCACCTAAAATCGTCAACCTGCTATCTTGACACACTTCCCACATCTTTTTTCAAAAGTGTGCTTAACTGTTTAGAAGCAGATCTTTTAGAAGTGGTGAATGCCTCACTGCTTTCTGGGACATTTCCAAACTCCATGAAAACTGCATTTGTTAAGCCCCTCCTGAAAAAGTGCAATCTTTATAACACCATTTTGAGCAATTATAGACCAATATTTAATCTTCCTTTTATAGGCAAAATTATAGAAAAGTAGTTTTTAATCAGCTGAACAAATACTTAAACACAAGTGAATGTTCTGTATACATGCAATACCCGGTTTACCTGCTACATTTGCTTAACCTGGACAATTTTTTATCTGGTTTCCAACCGCATCACAGCACAGAGACAGCACTCATTAAGATAATAAATGATATTTGCTTAAATTCTGACTCCGGCAAAATATCGGTGCTGGTATTGCTAGATCTCAGTGCTGCGTTTGACACTTTCGATCAATTGCCTATCACAGCTACGCTGATGATACCCAGATTTACCTAGCCTCATCTCCAAATGACTACAGCCCCATTGACTGAAATTAACATTTGGATGTGCCAGAACTTTCTTCAGTTAAACAAGGAAAAAAATGCATTTGGAAACAAAGATGAAGTAAGGTAAATTGACTCTAGGGGTCAAACAACTAAAATCAAGTCAGGAATCTTGGTGTGATTCTGGAGACAGACCTTAGTTTCAGTAGTCATGTCAAAGCAAACTAAATCAGCATACTGTACTATCAATTTAAAAAACATTGCAAGAATTAGATGTTTTGTTTCCAGCCAAGACTTGGAGAAACTTGTTCATGCATTTATCACCAGCAAGGTGGACTATTGTAATGGTCTCCTCATCGGCCTTCCCAAAAAGACCATTAGACAGCTGCAGCTCATCCAGAACGCTGCTGCCAGGATTCTGACTAGAACCAGAAAATCTGAGCATATCACACCAGTCCTCAGGTCTTTACATTGGCTTCCAGTTACATTCAGAATTGATTTGAAAGTACTTTTACTCGTCTATAAGTCACTAAATGACCTAGGACCGAAATACATTGCAGATATGTTCGCTGAATATAAACCTAACAGACCACTCAGATCATTAGGATCGAGTCAGTTAGAAATACCAAGGGTACACACAAAACAATGGGAATTAAATATGGGAGTTAAAAGCAGTGTTGCGGACATTATATTTTTTCATTTAAGAAGTTTCTTTAGTCCTGCACCTACCAGAAGGTGGGATGTGCACACAATTACTCATTTAACAAGGGATGGCATACTACACTACCACACAATTACTTCTATATTCCAGTATGCTGCGTGTATACTGTGAATAGTAAGTGAATGTTCTGTATACATGGAATACCCGGTTTACCTGCTACATTTGCTTAAATTTTATGTATGCATCTGAAGACACTGCATGGGATACTGTTTCCCAGAACACATCGTGCTCCATGTGATGTTTCATCTTCAAACGCGTGAGTGAACTGGAAGCAGGGAATGGTATTTATAAAACACTTTTATAGGCTACATGTTACTGTAAACTACAAACTATCGCTGTGTATCTAAAAAAAATATCGTAAAGTCAAATGATGTCACCGTTATCGCTATAGTGCTTTATATAGTAGGCCTACTGATTATTTAAAAAATATTGAATAATAAAAATATTGAAGTAATATAATATATAAATAATTTATTGGCATAGACTATTTACAATAACTCTGCCCACTACTGCCAGGCTGCAATAAACAGCACTGCAAAAGATGTCTTAGCGGATAAAAGATGTGTGATGAAAGATTTTGATGCTGCCATTTACCAAAACTTGCTCTAGGCTACTCCTTTTCCCACCACATATCAAATCAGAAAGGCATTTCTTTACAATAAAATTAAAGGAAATATTTGAAAATTGGAAATAACACGTCTCATTATTGATACAGTGTTATTAGGTAGTTAGTAGTTATAGGGAGCTTTTTGTCCCAATAAAGTTGCATTAATTTAATAATATTTTAAGTATGATAATTTAAACACACTATTTTATTGCATACTGTTTTATAATGTACTACAGTTACTGAAATATAAATATTTACCACCTAACTACTATTTACACAATTATTATTAGTTCTGGTCAGTATGAAAACTAAGGTCCATAAATTATTAAATGAGTTCAATTGGCCAATATAGCATTGTTTACTAGTATGAGTCCTTCATTAACAAGCCTTTGTAAAAAGAATGGTTAGGAGGTTGGATTAGGGTAATGAGGGACACTTTTAGCCATTTTGACTTGTGCATCATATTTTCATATGAAGCCAAAATTATACATCAAAATTTTATATCATTATGAAATCCCAAAGATGTTCCCTATCTAAATCAGAAGACATTTTTTATAAAATTTAATTAAAGGGGAGATGGCACATATATCAGTGCTCCTTGTGCCAAATCATTAAAGAATTTGTGCATTTTCTAATGTGGGACGGCTCATGCTCAAATCTGGGACACTATGCTTTGACTTATAAATAGTCTTTTTTTTTTTTTTAGAAAGTAAACTTAACATTTAACACTCCCGGTTAAATGTGTATACCCATGTTTTAGTAGGCCTACAGTGTGTTTGTTGTCTTCGTAAGTCTAAAAAATGTTTTAACCCATATGTTCATTTATGGAATGTTGAATACAATTGTATTAAATAAATATTATATTATTTAAAAGAATGTATTATTTTATTATTTACAACAATAATAATAACCATGTAATGAAGTAAAATATTAAAAAACATGGAATGCCTTTAAAACTGTAAACTTCTATAAACTTCTAATATAATTTTTATTTTATTTTAAACGCTTGTATTTATCAAATTGTACTGGTAAAAACACTTCATAACAGAAATAAGCAGCCCTGGGCAGTCATGGAGTCATCATGGTCCAGAATGCCATTGTCCTCTAGTCGCTAAATTGTGAATCTGGATCTTTAATACAAATTTGCTAAATTACATGTATGGCATTTAACCTTATTAATGCACATTTTATCAGTTGAATAACATAGTATATTTGACTGTCCCACATTAGTCAAAACATGCTGTCCCACTTTTGAAACATCCTTTTCTAAAGTTGGACAACAAAGATTTATTTAAATAGAACATTCTTAACACATTTTAAGAATATTATTGCAAAATTTGATGTCTAAATTCATCACAAATATAATTTGATAGCAATTTATAACATTGTTTATTTATAACAGATTTGCAATAAATTTGGTCTAAATCCTATGTCAATGTCATTTCAGTGAACTTTACAAGAGGTACTTCCGGTTTGTTGATTTTCTTGGCCACATTTCTGACATAATTTCCAGAAAGTCAGATGATTACTTGACACCGCTGCTTGAATTCAACACCAATCATGTTCCTTTTAATGTTGTAAAAGAAGAGATAAACGCACTGAAGCTTAGGTCTCCCACATTAGTCAGTGTCCCACATTACACTAATCAACCCTACATTTATTTGTGAGGTAACAACCTCAGCAACTGTGCTGAACTAACGTTTAGTCATTTGACAACACTTTAGCACACTACTCTGAAACGTTTGTAGCTTATTACATACTGTTTTACACACTATCCGTTAAAAACAGTAGTCATTATACACTGTTTACTGTGCAGTAAGCAGTAAGCAAGTATGCCATTTCGAACACAGCCACAGCCTCCTCCTGCTGTAGTACTCCAAGTGTTGCCATGTCTGCTTAGAAATATGAGACCTTGACGTTGTTTTTAGAAGCCATATTGCACGTTTTTCTAGCGCGATCTGGCAACACTGAGCACTCTCACCGCACGCGCGCTGCTACTGTATTCGTGTGTATATGCACACACATATATACAACGTATAGCGTTAATATTTTGCTCAGCTAAAGCATAAATGGCTTCCGGGGCCGAGAGAGCGGAGCCTGGAGAAAGCGAACAGGATGAAGAGGATGTCTATGAAGTGGAGAGGATTATTGACATGCGAGTGGAGGAGGTGAGAGAGAGTGTTTGTGGCGGAGCTGCGGATGCCATCTTGCTAGCAACGTAGCACGTCGGTATTACTGTCCTTAGTAAATACTGCAGACACGCGTATAATTAATAGGATAAGTCTAAAGAAATAGTCAAAGGGGTGATTTTTCGGTCCGTTCGTCTTAAAACACCAAGTTCCAGTAGTGCAGAGAGGCTGTTTTCAGTCGTTTTAACTTTCTGGTGGTCAGCTTAACTCGCCGCCCGGTTTTGAGCCGCGAGATTCTGTGTCAAAGGCTCTTCTTGTTTACATAAAACCTGCTTAAAATCTAGATGAATTACCACTTTATACTCTGTACTAAATCTACCCGCGCCCAAAATGAGTGCCTAACACGAACAGTGGTTTTTGATGCGGTGGAAAACATTGCTGACAGCGGTGACAGTCAATCAATGGTTGAAATCCACAGTTGTGTTTACAGCATCCATAACACAACACGCGCTACTACACCTGAAATCTCTTTGAATAGAAATGGGTAGAAAAGAGAGACTTATGAATGATTAGGCAAAATCTTATGCTCATTCTTCTAATCACACAATATGCCGTTTCGCTGTGTGAACACAAATGTAAATACATCTCTTACGATACAAACACAGAATGCGTGACAGATGAATCGCGTGTTTATTGTTAGCCCTTTGTGCGTGGTCCTGCTGATGGGAATGCGCAACAATGACTCAGCATTCTGCTTTATAAATCATTTATTTTGATTTTAACTTAATTCGTTTTAGATGGGAGTATCAGACCCTGGAATAGTGTTGCTGTACTGTGGGGAGCCGTTTTAGACATGGATTTGGTCTGTAGGTGTGTGTTTTGGAGATGGGGTTGGGATCCGAGTCTTTTTCCCTGTTCCTGTCTTGGTGCTTCATGCAAAGGCCCCTTGTGCTCTCATAAAGATAGAGAGGGGGGAATATTACATTACAAACCACTTTCTTCAACTTCAGGTCTGGAGATCCTGGGTTGCCTGAGCAGATGTGAAATGCTGACTGAATGATTTCTGAGAGACTGTTTTACGTGTTGTTCAAGCTGTGTTAGATGCAAGAATGACTGATCACTTCATGCCAGACTGATTCAGTTTATTTTGGTGGAGCTACATTCAAGCAGCACCTAATCACAAGGACATCTGTGTGTGTTTGTGGAACTGTGCTCATTAATACTCAAAGAACAGGTGTTATGTGGCAGTGGGAGGTTTGTTATTAAAGAACGTAAAGAGGAAGGCAGATAATGGAGTGGAGTGAGCAGACAAAATTAACTGACAAAAGATAGTGATAGAAAGAAACTTACAGACAACTCTGATATAGTCTTGGTAAAGTCTATAGAGGAGGTCAGTGTTTGGAGGACAGATGATGCAAAAGGCTTGTAAAATCCAATTTTGTACCACTCTGTGCCCTTTGAACTGGAGTCAGTTCTACTGCAGTGTCTGTAATGTGTGAGAGGATTTTCTAGATGTGGGCAAAATTGTGTTTTAAAGTATTTGAGGAACCTAATATCGTATTTTAAGTATATGAGTGCAAAACCTTTTCCATTTTAGGGCATCGGTTTATTAGTCCTATACTTTTGTTAAAGGTGCACTAAGTGATTTTTGACAAACGATGTTGATATTTGAAAGCTCCAAAACAAACATGCCCTTACCACAACAGGACCTCACCCTGTTTTGATAAGTCCGTCCGACACTTATATCACCGACACTGTGGTCAAAAGCATTTTTCAAAAACCACTTAGTGCACCTTATATTACATATATATTAAATATATTACATGAAATTATGAGCAATTATGAATGAATGATGCATTTATATTGCGCTTTATTGTGTATTTTTTTGTACACCCAAAGTGCTTTACCATGGAATTTTTTTAATGACCACAGAAAGTCAGGACCTCGTTTAAATGTCACATCTGAAATTATGACTTGTGTGTTAAAAATTTTTGATTGATACACAGTTTTTGATTGATACATTTTAATCATCTCCAGTGGTATTTTTGTATCTAGAGCTTGTTCATTTGTGACCCTGCTAGAAAGCTATGTGATCTGGCTTTTAGACTGAGAAATATTTCTGTATCTCTGTGTGTCAGTCTTTAAGCGTCTGACACAGTTTTATCCAAGACCATGATGGCTGAGTGCCAGTAACAGCCACTCTCAGATCAACTGACAGCCTGTGCTGGACAATCATGTCTTTAACTCGCTTGTTTACATAAATACAGTGATTAACCACTTCTCAATTCTGCTAGCTTCTGCACTGAGGCAGTTGGACAGGAAACTAGCGGTCTAATCTAAGCCAAGGCTCTCGAAATAGGTGTGAACGTAGTAGCAGTATCTCAAACTTTAAGACAAAGACCTACGTTGACCTACAACAGCCACAAAAGTATGTTGTTGAGTTGCTTGCTAGTGTCGTGAAACCAGCAGGTGTAAAAAAGGGATCCCATTCACTCTGTCCATTGGGATTAAAACCTATTATTTGGCTTTGATCTTTAGCTATTATTAATCCTGCAGATAGAGTCACATGAAACAAGAGGAGCACGGGAATCAGCAGGGTTTGTTACTTAGCAACGCAGCAGATAATGAACTTCCCTTTGAATCCAACCCGTGGAGCTCGGGATGCGTCTGCTAAGATTAATTACTGCCTTAATGCCTGTCATTGTCCCCTCATGTAGTGCACGACACTACTGATAATGCAAGGTAGACATCTGACACTGGAGCCTTAGTAGTATTTTTATATCATAAAACAAAAAGTCCACTTTTACCCTTCACTTATAGGAGCATTTCAAGATAAATTACAGTTTGACATGTTGTGTCTTCTCTGCTTGTGTGTTTTTTGAAGTACTAGCAGTCAGTCTTATTTTTACATTATGCAAATAATATTATTATATTTATTAATATCTTTCTTGAATTAGCTTTTATTTGTATATCTTCAGTTTTCATTTTAGTTTTAGTAATTTTATGTTTGTCATTATTATTATTATTATTATTATTATTATTATTAATATTTGTGTTTAGCTTTTTATATTTATTTTTGTAGTTATTTGAGGAAATTTTTTTGTATTTAATGTTTTTTTATATTTCTGTTCCATAGACCGTAGGTCTCTGACACAAACACGATCCAAAGTGAAACTGGTCATCAAAGGATCAAGCTGCTCATATTAACATGGCAAAACAAGTTCAGAAGTTATTAAAAGTGCAACAGGGAGTGCATATGTATTTCAGTGCAGAGTACAAATACAAACTGCTGTGTAAGCTATTTATTTGTGCATACATTTGTAGCTGTCAAATTATAGCTTACAAAGCCATAAAAAACTGCACTTGTTTATTTTGTTGCCTGTGCTCTAACTCAGTGAGAGTGAAGTAAAATTGACTGGATCAGAAGCCTTTTTTGTGTGTCCCTCTTTCCTTACCACTCCATAACGTACCACACCCCATGGGAGGCCATGATCTTTGACCTCTGACCTTTCTACAGGGAGAGGTGTTGTACCGGGTGCGATGGAAGAACTACTCATCGGACGATGACACCTGGGAGCCTGAGGCACACTTGGACGACTGCAGGGAGGTGCTGCTCGCCTACAAGAAGGCCCTGGCTGAGATGAAGCCAAAAAAGGAAACTGGCATGGTGAGACTCTGAAGATATGTTCACATGATTGTAGTTTTTCCTAAGAGTTGTACAGACAATGCTACATCTGGTTTACTTGATGAAATCTTTGAGAATATTGATTGTGCTCCATTGTCCCTAGAAGCTGCCAATGAAGAGTGATTTGTTTGATGCTGATTCTGAGAGTGACAGTGATAAAGAAAAACACAAAGAGTCACCTATAAAGAAGAAGAAGAAGAAAAAGAAGAAAGTGGAGGAATCGGATGATGACATGCCTGTGAAGGAAAAGAAGAAGAAGAAAAAGGAGAAATGGCGGGAAGACAAACCTCTGCCTGCACCTGAGTCTGATGAGGAGGAGGCAGACAGCAGGGATCCTTCCCCTGCACCTCCTAAAAAAGAGACAAAGAAGAGGTTCATTGAATCTGACGACGATGATGCCCCAGTTACTCCTAAAAAACAAAAGAAGCCTGACCGGCATAAAGATGGAGGAAAGCAGAAGAAAGAGAGTGGAGAGGACCACAAGAAAAAGAAAGTAAAATCAAAAAAAGAGATTGATACCTCAGATGACGAGGATGAGAAGAGCGACGTACCCTCGGAGTCCCACACGGATGATACGACGAACACCGAAACAAATGATTCCTTCAAAACCACAACAGCAAAAACCACCGACAAATCTTCGAGGAGTGAGAGCGGAGGTGATCTCAAGCAGGCCAAGCAGAAAAAGTCCAAGTCTGACCTGAAGCTGCAAGGTTTCAAAGACCTGATTCAAGAGAAGAAGTCTAAAAAAGTAGAGGTTTCAACAGCCACACCCAAAGAAAGTGGTGCAAACAAGCACAAAGCCCTTATTAGTAGCAAGAGCACTAGCAAGTCATCTCGCAGCGAGGAGGAGCATGACTCCAGTGACACAGGGGCACCTACGTCCGCACCCAAATCAAAGGTTAAAAGCAAAGGACAGGAAGCAGGCCCACCTTCTCAGAAGCTTTCATCCGCATCTTCCTCCTCATCATCCTCCACAGCATCAACAGCACCCATCAAGCCCAAAGAGGAGGAGCCAAAAGAAGAAGTTGGAGAGAAGGGAGGTGCCTCTAACTTGTTTGAGAAGTTCCTGTTGAACTGTGAGGCAAAAGATCGTGTACCAAGGAGACAAGCGGACCAGAATAAGAATACAATTCCAAAGGTACAGGTCTAAAACTCTGCATTTCCTTCCTTTCCTTTTTTGTTGTGCACCTTTTAAAACAACTAGAACCAGATTTTTATGATGCTGCTAATTCAAATACATTTTTTCTCACCTTATTCTCACCAAGGGTTATTTGATCAAAATACAAAAAAATAAAAATAATTATATTGTGACGCATTATTATGATTCATTTCACAATAACTGTTTTCTCACCGGTTTTCTACTTATTTTAAAATTGTATTTATTCCTATGGTGGCAAAGCTGAAATTTCATGTCATCCAGTCTTCAGTGTTACATGATCCTTCAGAAAGCATTCTAATACATAAAACATTTCCTATGTACTTTTTTGTAAACAATAGTGATAGGTTTTTTTTTATGATTCTTTAATGTCTTTGCTGTCACTTTTGAACAATTTAATGCATCCTCATTGAATAAAATTATTAATTTCTTTAACTTCTTACTACAACCTTTTCAATGATAGTTTAAGTATGAACAATAATGATTAATGATTTTTTGTCTTCAAACAAATGTTAGTGGCGTGTTTGTGATTTGACTTTTTTCTCCCACATGTTTTCACAGGGTACAGGGAAAAATGACAAAAAAACAAAATTGTCGAAGCAGTCTCCTGCACGGAAACCTGATTCAGACAAGGCAGAGAAGGCAAAAGATGGTAAAATACGTTTCTAGCTGACTTACATTTTTCATTCTTAGTGGTCTCTATGGTTTTGGGGTTTTTGTTTGATTAAGCACCACATTCTTCTTCTACCAGTGCCTCGCCCTGGTCAGAGTCCCGTCTCTATGGAGATCGATGAGAAGCAGGAGAAGGGAGCATCTGAGATGGAGAAAAGTGATAAATCAGACGAGCCGGCCCCGAAGTCTAAGGAGGAATTACAACGAGAGCAGAGAGAGGAAGAGCAAAGGAAGAGGAAAGAAAAGATGGAAGAAGAGGAGAGAAAAAGGAAAGAAAGGATCGAAGAAGAGGAGAGAAAGAAGAAAGAGAGAATAGAGGAAGCCCAACGGGAGAGAAAAGCACGCATGGAGGAGGCACAGAGGCTTGCAGAGGAGGCCCGGCAAGAGCGGCTGGAAAGAAAGTCCATGGCTGAGTCAATAGCGTCTCCTGACTCAACAGAAGACTCCAGATGGAAGGACAAGAGGAGGAGGAGGAGGGATGACAGTGAATCACGGCTCTTCACCGCCTGCGATGACAATCAGGACTCTCAGGAGACCATGGAGCGTTCAGACAAAACTCCTGGTGTGTATACGGCAATGTAAAGTTAAAAGAGGTTCAACTTTTGAAAACATGTCTCGAAGACACCTGCATATTGTTCTTTTGCACAAGCCATGCATGGTTAATTGAAATAAAACTAAAATCGCAATATGGCTTAGTGAAATTGTCAAATTGCAAAGGTTGTGATTTAATTAATTAAATATATGCATAGTGTGTTTTAGAGTGAAGGGTAGCATTGTGTTCTTTTACACGCGAGCAGCTTGTGATCTGGTGTTTTCAGTGTCTGTTCGCAGTAAATGCTTCTCTACACAAATCCATCTCTGCATCTGCTCTGAGTTCAAGTTTCTTATAACGTGCTTTTAAAAACACAACAAGCTCCAGCCATCTTTACATACTTTTAATGAGAAGTGTTTACCAAATGGCAGTGTCACTGTCAACACAAGCTAAGCTTAGAAGGGATACTCCACCCCAAAATGAAAATTTTGTCAATTAATCACTTACCCCCATGTTGTTCCAATCTGTTCCAAAACTGGACAGACAGGGGACCACCATCTCTTAATCTTGGAGTGGAGCTCAAGCTGGATTGGATGACACTGGAGGACTTTCAGAAACACTTGAATGGAGAGGATGAGAATCTCTCTCCACTCGCCTTAACTCCTGGTGAGTGATACCCACACAGAAAAACAACAGCAAAAATCCCTCCTGAAGGGCATATATTAGGTCCATCTTTCATTTATTGTAACTTTTCAGTTGATACATTTTGCTCATAATCTTTATCTCCTCTTCAACCTTGCTCTGTTTACCATGTAACTTTCAGCTGAGTTGCGAGAAGCAGTGAAGAATGGGAATTACTTGGCAGTAAAACGTGCACTTAGTTCCAAAGAGGACTACAATCTGGACCAGGAGGTATGTAACATATTTCTTTTTATCTCTTCCTCTCTGTCATGAATCTATATTAATGACTCCTCAGAGAACTGTGTCATGTTGTAGTTCATCGTGGGTTAATCATTATGCAGTCAATGTTTTTAACTGGACCTTTAGCAAGGCAGCCATACCTTGATCTAAGTACTATATGGGAGGATATCATGTGAATATATCTTTGGATGTTTTGTGTATGTGCTGCCTCCTGCAGGACTCTAGCGGCATGTCCTTAACACTGCTGGCTGCTGCAGGCGGTCAGGATGACGTCCTCAGGCTGCTCATTAAGAAAGGAGTGAAGGTTAACGCTAGACAGAAGAACGGCACCACTGCCCTGATGCATGCTGCTGAAAAGGTGCAGAACAACACAGGAACCCTCACTGATGACTCTTTTCACTCCAACCACTAATATTAGAGAATATTAGCATTTGTAATATAGTATTGTTATATTTGTCTTAGTATAGTTAAGCACTAATGTTCTGTGTTAATTTATTGATAAGTACACAAGCCCACAACAGTCGATTTTAATAACTCTGTTCTGTTTTGATGCAGAACTTCTTGACAACAGTGGCCATTCTCCTAGAGGCAGGAGCATCTGTAAATGCCCAAACTCTGGGTGGAGAAACCGCTCTCATGAAGGTGAGAAGGCTGTTATATTGATCTGGGTATTAGAACTCTTTAAACAGAAACCACCTTGTCAATGACCCTAGGATTTCTAGTTATGGAGATTTTTTTTCCCCCATATACTCTTACCATTCAAAAGTTTGGGTTTGTTAGGATTTTTTTTTTTTTTTTTTTGGAAAAGAAAAGAAAAACAAAAACTCTTAAGCTCATTGATCTGCATGTATCTGATCAAAATTACAGTAAAAACAGACATAATATTAAATATTATTCGGATTTAAAATAACTTTTCTTTGTAATTTATTTCTTTGTAATTAATTTTCAGCAGTCTTCAGTCTGAAATGATCCTTTAGAAATCATTCTTATATGTCGATTTGCTGCTTAAGAAACATTTCTTGTTATTATCAATGTTGGAATGTTTTGTGAAAACCGTGATGCTTTTTTTTTCAGATTTCTTTGATAAATAGACTTCTAACATTGTCTCAATTTATATTTATATATTTATCCTTGCTGAATAAAAGTATATAATTCTTTCCAAAAAGAAAAAAATATACTGACCCCAAACTTTTGGTACTGTACTGTATATTGTTTTTTTAGATTAGAAATTGAGCTTTAGCTATCAGACTTTGCACTTTGCAGTTAAAATTGTATGTTGTATATCTTGATCTGTATTGAGTGCTGATTGTTGTATTCATTTTAAGGCTTGCAAGAGGGGCAATGCAGATGTGGTTCGCCTCCTGCTGGAATATGGTGCTGACTGCAACATCTTATCCAAACATAAGAACACTGCCTTGTACTATGCCAAACTTAGCAACAATTTGATGATATATGATCTCATCAAAGACCATATGCAAACGTGAGTGTTTCACTGCTACATTATTAGAACACCAGCACATGTATTTATTTAAAGATGTAGAACACAGCCACAATGAAAATAAGACGCATGTGTGAAAATGCATCTTGTAGGTTATCAACTGTGGCGGAGGAGACAATCAGAGCATATTTTGAAACACGGCTGGCCCTACTGGAACCTGTATTCCCTTTGGCTTGCCACAGATTGTGTGAAGGGCCAGACTTTTCAATGGAATTTAACTACAAACCCCCTCAACACACATCAGGAGAAGGTGAAAAACTCAATTTAAATTTGTCTGTTCTCAATAACTGCAATTTTAATTACCGAATTAGTTATTATTGTGCTTTCTGTCTTAGGATCTGGCATCCTGCTTTTTATCTTCCATGCAAACTTCCTTACTGAGATCACAGCTAGACTCTGCGGGCCCTGCAGTGTGCATGCTGTTGTCCTGAATGATAAGTTTCAGCTGCCCATCTTCTTGGTAAGACACTGATGTCACAATCAATCTTTATTCAAATGTATTTCTCTTTGTTCTGTTGAATGTCTCACACTCTGCATGCTGCTCCCCCTGCAGGACAGCCATTTCATATACTCCTTCAGTCCTGTTCAAGGAACCAACAAACTGTTCATCCGTCTGGCAGAGTCGCCCACAGCTAAGGTACCTAGGACTTACACACATTTATATGAAATGGTATAAATGCCTGAATGTGCACCAAAGCAAGTGTGAATAAATGAGATAAGGCTTTGTAAAATAATAGCTAGTTGTAACTAACAAGGTTTCTATGGTTCTTTGGAAATATCAGGGAATGTTAAAGTTAAAATACTGTATTTTAAATGCATGTTATTAAAAGAAAGAATCAAGTCCTTGTTTGATAATCAGTTTCCCTCAGTTGTACAGTACATCATAATATGAAAGAAATTATCAAGCGCTACTTCCATAAAGTTACGACTTTAATGCTATTTTTCAGGCCTGGAAAAGTCTTGGCAGTATGAATAAAAAAAAATTGTCTGATTTGTTAGAGAATTGTTGTGTTTGATTGATTGATTTATTTTTATTATTATTATTCTTTCATTTTATTTTTAAATATCCTTATCCAGTAATCATACATTACTAGAGGGTTCATAATCAAAATAATTAAAACGTATTAATCCAGGAATATGTATTTCACTTTTTCCACAGGTTAAACTCCTAATTTGTGCATACAGAGTCCAACTACAGTGATAAGGTCAAAGGTCACTGCAGGAGCTCTGCCTCTTCAAGAACTGAGATCTTTTCTACACTTGATGCATGCTGAGCAGGAAGCGGTTTAAAAATGGTTATGTTGTACTGTAGGCAAAGACTGTGATACTAACAGGTCCAAAACAACAGTCACAAATCTCAGTGTGACTTTAAATACGTGTTCGGTTATGTGTTGCAAGTGTTAAACAAGTTTCCAGAGGTCTGATTTTGGATTACAACTGCATGACACATGAAGGTCAGCACGTGTCAACTTGGGTTTGTATCTGAAAGTCATTTGTAAATCTTGTTTGTAAAGTGTTCCTTTTATTTTGTTTCTTTTAAATAGAATAATTTATCACTCCAGATTCACTTACTGTTTTATGTTCTGTTCTGTTTATTCTGACCACACGCTTCTCCGTTGTGCATTGCTTGTGCAGAGTGAATGATGGAATGAATGAGCAGTTCTTGTCTCCGTTGCTTTTGTGGGAATGTGACAAGACTGGACCCAAGTGTGACTTTGAACACCAGAGTGGGTGCTTTAAAATACAATTTTCCATATTTTGTTTCCTGAGATTGTGATGTTTTTCTTAAAGGCATGAACTAATGGCATGAATCCTAAATTGAACAAAAGGAAGCCATTATAGCTGAAGAAATGTTTGAATGTATACATTTGGGTTGTGAGCTATTTTAAAGGCTTATTTGTTTTTGCATTGAAAGAAGGAGGATTGAAGTCATCCAAGTAGGAGTGTATCAGTAGAACAGGTTCTTTTAATACTGACTGGTATAATGCATGTACCAGTGTATTTATCAGGCAGGCTGTATACATCAGCTCAGTTTAATTTCTTATAAGATTTCGCATTCGAGTGTAGTTATGTAACTGTTCAACATGCAGCACATGGTTTTCTTCTGGTACTGATCATACCGTTCACATATGCGCAGTTTTACAAGCATATAAACTCATTGATGGCTGAACTAAGAGTCAGATCTGGAATGTACAGCTGGGCTTATCTTGAAAGAGCTCTGAAGCGCACTGATGTTCTTTTATTCTGTTGCTTGTGCTCTACCTCTCTGTCTCGTCATTGTAGTAAGTGAGAGAAAGACTGCTCATCGATTCACTTCGTCTTTTGACTACAGTAAATAAACTGTACATATATTTCCATAACAATCAACATTTTGTCTTCTCTCCTATTTAATAAAGCAACAATAAATAAAAAAGTTGTTTTCTTAACTGTTACAGGATTAGAGACTTCCCTCTAATTTAATTGTATATACACATTCAATGTAATAAAGCAGACTGATTTTAAGATGAAAGTACGTTAGAATGTGTTCAAGATACGCACTAGAGATGGATGTGATAGAACTGTCTTCAGCAGGGGTGTCCAAATCCTGCTCTTGTAGGGCAAACTCCTGCAAAGTGTAGTTCCCACAGGCTTGCCTGGAAGTTTTTAGTGAGTCTGAAGACCTTGATTAGCTGCTTCATGTGTGTATAATTGGGGTTTGAGCTAAACTCCGCAGGACCTTGGCTATCCAGAGGCAGGAGAGGGCACCCCTACTATAGAGAAGCAACAAAAAGACACAATCTAGAATGATATATATATATATATATATATATATATATATATATATATATATATATATATATATATATAAACATTTTCCAGCTCACTAGATGCCTTCAGACTAGTAAACATTTTTGAACAGTGCTGTATGTTTACCTCTCACTTTCAATACAGACTGTTGGGGAAACGTTTTAGTTATTGGCTTTACATTACTCTGCTTATGAAGTTAATATATAGAAACAAATCCCATGTAAGACAGAAAAATTCAGTGGCATTTAGCAATTGTCCTTTTCACTGTAGGCCTATATGCACGTGTTCAAACAAATAATGCTATATTTCAGATTATGCTACACTCTATTGATCCTACTGTAAGGGTAGGTTTAGGGTTGAGGTTAGGTATACGTTAATAAAGCCTCACACCTTAATAATATCATACTGGGAGCAAAATCTGATAGGTAGCACTTTTTGCTATCGAATTATGCTACCATCCGTTTTAATGGGAGGTAGCAAAATCTGACAAATCACAAATCGTCAGAACACGGGATATTGCGCCTCCCCCCCCCCCCCCCCAAAAAAAAAAACACATACATAGCACATATCCGTTATTTGTCAAAGCGTCATTTAATAGTCCATTAGGATGAACGGTATTGCATTATTTTACCAAAGCAACTTTCATTTGTGATTTACAAATCTTGCATGATTTAGATTATTTATAATATAAAACGTCACTAAAATATGTAAATGTGAGTCATCGTGTTCCCGCTAATCTCAAACAACTATTCTGAATGTTTGATAGGTTAATTGTTGCCCAAATCTTGTGAGTGCACGCGCAAGTATGATCTGGTTCGTAAGTGAATCATTCTTTGAGTCGGTTCTTTTAAATGAATCAGTTTAACCAGTTCACAAAACGGAAGTGATTCATGATTCAGCCAGAGCTGTTCTCGAATCATCAACTCACTCGTGGAACCCGATCCAAAAACACTCTTTTTTTAATATAACTGATTCATAAGGTACCGAGAAGCGACGATGAAGACCATTTCGAGAGAACTGAGAATCTGTCTGATAAAAAGTAAGTTCCTTTAATAGCAAAACCATTATAAAACTTAATTGAAATGTGTTTACATGCTTTGTAAATTAACATCATTTAGCATCTAAACGACAAAATATGTATAGCTGAATCGTAGTTAGAATTGCCATAACTTGAACACATGAAATCACAATAAACACATAATATTCTAAATTAAACATAATATTCTAAAACGTAACGCATGTAATGTCACGCTGGGCTGTCAAGGACCACGTGGTGGCGTTATTGCGTCATGGCGTAAAAGAATCACTGGATCGTGTTTTTGAATCTGGTCTTCGAAAGAAACGAACCGAGTCCTATAAACGAGTCGGACTTCCCATAACCAGAGAAGGTGCTCGATCCCGTGTGAGTCGCGCGAAGAGCTCGTTGGCAGTACTCTCCTCCCACGCGTCCGTACGTTTTCACGCATGCGCGCCAGGATTTATGTCAAGGCACAAAAGTGGCGCTCTGTCGTCTCCACCTCTACTCCGGTAAGAATTTTTCTGGCGTTTTGATGCTGAACTATGTGTAATTGGCCAAAGTTTTCACAACTATGTCCGCCGTGGAGCTCGAGCCGAGGAAGCCATCGTGGTCACATGTGTTTGAACGCGAGGGTAATTTATCGTGCAATTTTACCCCGCCTGAGATTTCCCCCCTCTGCCGTGGCAGGGTGCTGTTGCCTATGCTCTCGCGCATTGTTTCGCTCCCTCTCTAATGGCGGACATGAGGCAGTGCTACCCGCTGACTGAAGGGGGCAAAGGATTCACCAATTAGTAAATATCGCTTGTTTTTGTAATTTAACACTAGATGTGCTTTTAGCCCCTAGATATATTGACAAGCTTGGAATATTTAGTGAAATATTTGGGATTAGTCACCTATAGGCGTTATAGTTGATGTTTGTTAACAGTGCAGCGCCCCCACAGGCCACCACGTGTATTGCCTTTTGATTGCCAGGGGTAAGCGCTCTTGGGTAACTTCAATTAAACCTTCACTCAAGTGTAATACCAACAAGAAAACCCAAATCTCTTTGAAAGCCAAAATCAGATGTATTTCCTATGTTAATGTGCTTAGAAGTGGATTGACTGATGATAGCAAGAGTTTAAATTGGTCTCAGTATTATGTGGGTTGTTATTAAGAAATGCGTCGTTTAGAGTGCCATTATGGATTTATTCGTACACATGAAATTCAAATTTAGTTTCCTTCCAATTTTTTCGCCGGGATTACTCGCCGATAACTAACGTACTTCTAATGTTGTTGTTTTTTTGTTTTTGTTTTTTCACTTCAATAACAATGGTGCAGTCCCGGAGGCTGTCCTCCCTCGAGTCCGCTGCATGCGCCGGAGAGGCCAGGGGTGGGAGCACAAGCGACACATGGGTCGTGGGTTTGCGTCAAAAGGGGCAGTTTGGGGTAGATCGCGAGGCTCCTCCCGCCTGGTGGCTCTCGAATAGCAAGTTTGCAGCCCCGTTGGCCCTTGAGTTTCCTGAATATAATGAAAGCCTGTGAAGCATAACGTGTTGACGTCGCCATCCGGTTGCCTTGACAGTGCACGGTTCCCGGTCGTGTGTGTGTGGATACGGAGGGTCCGGAGTCAAGGGCACGGCCCAGGGGTGACTGGTAGGAATATCCCCAAAATGACTTCATTATGTTGATAATTGACACAGTTGGTGCTGGAGAAGTGGAGCTTTATGGGACCATGAAACTGTGATGCATTTTAGAGGGGACCATTGGAAAACAGTTGCGTTGTTGCTCAGAATGCAGACTTGGCATAGCGCATATGCATGCGATTATATCACGTCTGAGAGGTGGATCAGTAACACTGCATATGCTTTACTCTCTCTAGCATCCTGATCATGACATCAGTGTGCAAGGAAAGCCAACAGATTCAAAATGCTAACTTGTTTGTGTTGCATCTTTTTGAGGAGTGTTTTAGTATTTGCTGTTTGGGGTTGCCTCCATAAGGAGTCTGTGCCGGCATTGCATCAACATTAGGATCTCAGATGAAATGAGCCATTCAGTGTCAAAGCCTGGGAATGGAGAGAGATAAACTCCAAGCTCTGCATTGCAGTCCAAATGTATTAAAGTTCAAACCAAAAGACTTTACAATGGATTTATTGTCATCGCAGATACAGATTTCCAAATCCAAACTTGTAGCACAC
Source organism: Carassius auratus (assembly GCF_003368295.1). NCBI lineage: Eukaryota > Metazoa > Chordata > Actinopteri > Cypriniformes > Cyprinidae > Carassius > Carassius auratus. The sequence continues at coordinate 17,253,877 of NC_039276.1, forward strand.
TGGTTTTTGTGTACCGTCTACTGTTTTGGAGACTAAACTGTTGCAATCTACATTTCTGCCTCTATTTCTTTAGCAAGACCAAAAGATTTTTATTTAAAATTACATATGCATTTGTACATATGCATATGCATTACATATGCATCCCTCTGTTGGTGGGGTGGGGGGGATCCAAGTAAATATCTGAGTTATCAATGTTTGAAAACCTAAATGAGTCACATGTCGATTATATAAGAGTTACTGTTCTTTTACTAGCCTTTGCTTGAATTAATTATTTTGGTTGCTTAGGGTTGTGACAGTGAGGAAATTTTCCCACCAGTTAATCGATGCGTGACAACACTGATATAGCCGGGTTTCCATCCAAAGTTGTGAATTTAAGTTCTGTGCAAAATTGGAATATTGCACAAAACATTTGCGAACAAGCAGCGTTTCCATCCAACGAGTCAAAGAGAACAAAACCACTTCCTGATAAACTGGCACTATACATCACTAAGAAAAGTAAGAGAAGCTACTGAATATAATAATTTTCCTATATAATAAATGACTTGCACCTCAGAACAAGCAGACAAAACCCAATGAATGCAATTATTATTTTCGGAGGTGGATACTGCTGTTTGGGAACACAGTCGTTTAACAGTTTTGGAAGGCAATTAAACAGAAATACTTTGAATACTTTTACTTTGCTCTCACATTTCCAAATGACCATATAACACATTTCAGATGCTGTAGAATAGTGTTGTGAAAAGACCCGGTACTTCAGTACCAAGTTGGTACTAAAAAAATGAAAATGTTACGGTACCAGGTTTCTTTAAGTACCAGTGATACCGAGTACCCGGTCAACCCGGTTCTTGACGCATACAGTGCTATGATTTCCGTGAAGCAGAAAACGCGGTTGGAATCTCAAAATCCAGTCATTAAAATGAAACTTACATTTTAATATGGACAGTCATGGAATTTGTCAAAGTTGGCTTAAATTAATCAAATCAAATCTCCATATGGACCAGTATCTGTAAATGTCAAGCCGCAAAAGTTGGTTGAAATATGAATCCTGCATGTTTTGCACGTCTCTGTGTGAATGAATGAATGGGAGAGAGACATGTGGGTTTGTTTACTACATAGACTGAAGCATGTGATGCTTGCAGTAATTTCAGCATCTACCGTCACAATGAGGACATAAATACATTAGCATCACCAGAACTGTTCTGAGTCACTTCACAAGCATTTTACGGTTTCATCTGACTAAAACCAGTGTCAATTTAAAGGTATTCAATGTAACCTGTCAAAATAAGTTAATTTTTACATTGCTACTACTATTGAAAACATTTATAAAACATTTATATAAATCAAGGAATAAATCACACAATATCTCTTCCATGTTTTAATTTTAATAGCAAATCCCTTTTATTTACCCCCCAAATTTTTTTTTAAATTTGATAAATTAAAAGACAAATTCAATTAGGGTGAAACTTGTTTACTGTTTTTCATAATTACCTTACTTGTAGAAAAACTTTAAACACAATTGTATAGAAGTATAAAGAATGGCATTGGTTTTATTTTTAATTGATAAAAAGTTAAAAAAAAAAAATTATCAGCATATTTTTGTGTTTTGCTTTGGTACCGAAATTGGTACAGAAAACCGTGGATTTTCACCGGTATTGGTACTGAAATTTTGGTATCTTGACAACACTACTGTAGAATGAGATTGGTTCGTTGGTTGTCAGAATTTACTGTCCATAGCACAAAGTTAAAATCTACCTCAAGCAAACGGAAAAACGTTTTTGTGAATTAAGGCATTTTTATTCAGAATTCTGCATTTGTGAATTAAGGCATTTTTATTCAGAATTCTGCATTTACATCACTTGATTCTGATGTAATACTTTAAAATGCGCATAAAAGCAGGGTGATTCCCTCTTTTCCTCGCTTTCCTTTGCTTTTAAATAGCTTGTAAAAGAAGCCTGCTCATTTTATTTTCACTTTCAAATATTGGCAATTCAGCATCATTGCTTGAATGCAACAACAAAATATGTCAAACCCACTTTAGCCTGTATGTAAAATATAGACATTTATTAACAAAACAAATAAAAATACACCTTGCAATAGGGCAGGCTATGCCTAATATATAAAAAAAAAAAACTTGCATGAAGTTTAAATACCAAATAATAATAATATACTAGTGCTGCAACGACGCTTGAAATGCGTCGAAGCGTCACAGTGTTTACATTTCGCGTAATGGGGGCTTCTGCTCCTGGGAATGGAGAAAGTTGCATTCTATCACAAAAACAGAGACCACGGTTATCGAAAGTATGGGAAAACTTTAAACAGGCCAAATAAAATGGTCCTTTGTTCCATTTGCAAAACCGATATAGTGCACAACGGCAGCACAACTGCGATACACGAGCACCTCAGAGGAAAACATTCTGGCACTCTCGGTTTAACTGTTACGGTTTAACTTGTTACCGTGTTATCTGTGACCAACTATCTGGTTCAGGTCTCCGCTGCAGATGTGATGGAACGACCGCAGCAGATTCTGCGATTCTAAAAGCACAAACTGATGTAATATTATTAAGTGTCTAATAAACGCAGACTTGCTCATTGCATGATTCTGATATTCTTGTAAAGATAAAAAGTTATTGGTATGATCACCCGTAGCGGCTGAAGTAAGTAGGATAAACAAAAAAATAAAGTAAGTCTGTGTTGGTGCGTTAAAAGACGGCGTGCCACGAGACAACAGTCACAAACCACCGAGCTGCCGATCTACACCGAACTAGCTCCAGATCTCTGGATTTAAGACATGATTCTCGGCGGCACATCGTGTAGCTGTTTAATCAAGGAAATGTGATTGTGTTAACTTGTAACCTGTGTTTACCTATTATGAAAATAAACCATAGCAGAAGCCTGACTACATTTTATGGTTTGTGATGCTTAAGAACATTTCATGACGTCTCAGACAACTGGAAATTTGTGGCTACTGTGGTTTAATTATAAACGCTATCGTTAACTCGTATTTACCATAGTAAAATAATTTTCTTTTCTTCTAATTTTTGTATACTGTAAAAACTTCAACAAAAGTATTTTTGGGGAAAAAATGAATAAAGGTTGAAATATAAGTTGTACTTATATTTTTTGTAAAGTTATCCAAAGGATTAATTAGCTAATCAAAAAAGAACATTAGATTAATAATTTATTTTAATAGAAATAATCGTTAGAGTAGTCGACTAATCGAAAAAATTATCGTTAGTTGCAGCTCCATAATATACATTCTACTGTTTGGTATAATATATAACCAAATAAATAAGAAACGTAGAATGTTTATTAGCAAAACAAATAAGAAAGCCGTGGAGGCACGGCATACACCTTGATGTCAAAATAAAATGAATAAATTACACAAATTTTGAATTAAGTAAAAAAATGGCAGACAATGTGGAACCAATTAAATAAGAAACTAATGTTAAAAAATAAAAGAAAAACTTCCAAAATCACCTTAGATAAACAACAAGTCAACAGGCTTTTCAAAATCATAAATATTGCTAAACAGGCACTTTTGCATTTAGTTTAGAAAATAAATCATCTGCCATCATCTTATCTGTCTCACCTCACTCTTCTTGTCAGTCAGCTCGACTCACTCTCCTCACTGGATAAATGAAATATGATTTGTGATGCAACTGTCATTGGACAAACGGCATTGAGCAGCCATGTTCAGATTTTAATCGTAATGTCTGTTCTTTTACTAAACTGAAATGATTTTTATTACTATAAAAAAAAATGACAGTCGGGTGGGCAAGTGACATAACTGGTGTTGCGGCTTAACAACGGTATCACCGTCAGCATCGTCTATCGCAGCAGGCCTATTGCTTAGTGATGATCTTTTTCTTTTCTTTTTATGATGATGATCAGGAATACTTGGTGACTCGAGTACCAAATAATTATCTTTCTTGCAATTCATAATTTGATGTTCCAAATCTAGAGTTCCAAATTATTTTAACCTTTTTTGGCATTTCAGAATTTGAAGTTCAGCATTGATTTTTTTTTTTGTGTGTATGTAATGTAATTTGATCTTGTAATAATCCCTTCTAATAAATCTTGACATCTGTCGTGATTACCTTGAGACTGACCGAATTTGGCAGTATGTAGCCGGATTGGTCATATTTTGTTAATCAGATTAGCATCTTTATGAAATAAAGGGATTATTGCTCAACAAGCCAAGTCTATTTCGAATTCATCATTCATGGGGCTTTTTTGCTTCTTCAGATAATTGTTCACCTCATTGTGTTTGTGTCAACAGGTGGTTGCCTAAGCAATGGATGGAGATTTGGAAGCCAGAGCAGATGTTGAGGAGGCAGGTACAGTCACAGGGGAGGAGGAGGGGGAAGGACATATGGAAACCACACCCAGAACAGAGCAGACTCCATCTGCAGACGAGCCACAGACAGCGTCAGACCTGCCCAAGGCCTCGGAAGACAATGATGACGATGTAGTACTGGTGGAAGGGCCTCCTGCTCACTCTCAGGGGAGAGTCCAGCCCCCCAGCCCCACACCTGCAGAGACCCTCACTGCTGCCAAAGACTGTGCAGAGTCCGCTACCACAGCAACAGCTTCCTCCAAGACGCCCAGTCCTCCCTCCTCTGCAGCTGCCACCGACACCAAGAGCCAGAGCGAGCCAATTGTTATCGACGACGAGGAGGATTCGGAGCTCAAAGGCGCTGCCTCTTCCTCCCTGCCGCCCCCAGAGGGCGAGGATGCCCTGAGCAGCACCGAGCCTGACTCTGAAATCAAAATCGCTAGCGTTACCACGCTGGGAGCGGACTCTTCGGCTGCTGCCATGGCAACGTCAACAGCAACGCCACTGGCACTGTGTGCTCAAGAGGATATAAACCTCATGATCACAAATGTGACATCGCTGAAAGGTGAGGGCGGTCCAGCGGCAGCCCAGTTGGAGGGGGCTGAGAATGGTCTGCAGATCAGCAGTTCGTTCAGCCTGAATCCAGAGGCCCAGCAGAACCAGGGTGCAGCCAGCAGACCTACACCCACATTCAACCCAGGACGCATCAGCTCTGTGAGCCAGCCTGTGCAGAATGGAGAAACGGGGACACACCAGAGATCTGGTAATTCATCCACATGTATCTGCTGTAGGGGTGTGTGATGTGATGAATTTTGATCATGAGCGATTTAAAATAATTCCACCATCTGCTTTTGAAGAAATATCGTAGTATCTTGCTACAGTGCACATTGTGTCGGTTACATTTCTAGCAACTCCATCTCATTGTAGTGTACAACATAACTTACATTTACATTAAATGTTAACTCAGGAGTAGAGTTACACTCACAGGACACTGTACTTTGCAGTTGCAAAAGTACATTATTTACATGTGCTTTAAAGCCTTGTCAATTAAACTTTTTATTTGCGTGCTGTTCTGACATGCACATTTTCTGAGTGCGAACGCTAAAATGTAGGAGAAGGTAAAATAGTAGCAAAACTCAAGAGCTTGTTGATTTGAATTTGAGAACTCATCACAATTAATATTTGTAAGTTGAAATTACTCCCAGCTTTGATGTGAAAAGCTGAATCTTTTTATTTGCACACGCAGACAACAATAAAAACAACCCTGTTTTGAACTTTAATTATAAAATCGTTTAACAAGCTCCCATGTTAAGTTACAGTAATTTTACTTTAATGGCAATGTAGGTCCTTTTCTATGCTATTATAGTGAAATAACTGAACATAAATATGAGAGCCTGATAAAAAAGTTAATTTGAAGAAAGTTTGAAAGTTTCAGGCAGCACTTGAAGGCTTTTCCATCTGAACTCTTCAACTTTAAATCTTTTGCTACTCCTTTCACAATATTCCTGAAGCAAAACTCACTTGCGCACTTGTAGATGCAGATGCGAGAGAGCAGCCCGGGGGTGGGGCTGGGGTGCGAATGAAGCGATTTTATTGGTCGATGCCTTACCAATGAACAAGGCCAGCCAGTGTGACTTTCCATGCGGAAAAAAACTGTTTTATGCACAGGTATCAGTTATTTGTAAAGCGCTCAAATTAGCCAGAGAATAAGCAGAGAATCCCAGAAGGCTCATGCACTTCTGACAGGCAAATGGAAATATTTACATGGCTTTCTAACATTTACAAATGGAGAATATACCTGTGAAATGCAAGTGATGCATTCAGGAAGACAGCACATCTCAAACACATTAAACTGCGCGAGTAGCCTGTGTCTCAGTCAGAGGCACACGCCACACGCAGCCTTTCTGTCTGAACATATGACGGGCCGATCCGCTTAAACTACTGCGAAACAATTGTGCACTTTCTCCACAGCAGCTCAGTATGTGTCCTCGCTATATTTTCAGATACGCTTGTATTAAACTACTGTATATCGATAGAAACGGTATTGCCTCATTTTGAATCGCTTATGAAGAAAAATCAATATATTGTACAAACTCTATATACCGCCCAGCCCTACCATATATCTATTAGAAGTTTCCATTTCCAAAAGCAGTGCACAATTATCCATAATTCATGTAGTGCAAAGATGGAGAGCTTAAACCAGTAGGAAAGATGGTACACTGACAAACTACTGGCTTTGCATCTTTTGTTTTTTAAAATTACTGTTATAGAAGCAGCAACATATATTTTCTATCATATTGTGGCATACATCAGAACTGTTTACTGAACTTTGTTCTATACGTCAGTTGTTGATTTGTTTTTTGAGATGTGGATGTTGCATTTAAAAGTGGATCCAGATTGAGCACAAGTGTAGGGCGGGTTCAAGAATGCTCAGTGATTGAAGACGTACTGTGCACATGACCAGAGAGAAGGGTGTCATTTTCAAAGAAAGGTCCAGCTATAACATTTTGATTTAGCAAGGTCAGAACATCAACAACAACAAAAAAAGAAATGCATGCACGAATAAATTGTTCACAATGAGATCTTTGACATGCATTTAGAAAATAGGAAATCCACTCATGCTTATTTTACAGTAGTTTAAGGTTGTATTCTTTGTTACCAAAATTCAGAAACCTTCTGGGTTTTTTTTTTTTTTTTACAGTGGTCTTGTTATGAGCCCTGTCATAACATATGAGATTAAAGCCTTTTGTTTGCCTCTCCTTCAGACTCTTGGATCTCCCAGTCGGCCTCTTTTCCCCGTAACCAGAAGCAGCCTGGAGTGGACTCGCCATCTCCGGCAGCTCCTTTGCCCAAACCCCCCTGCCAGTCATCCTCAGGATCCCAGCAGCCGCAGCGCACTATGAAAGTCACATGCGCCAACTGTAAGAAGCCTTTGAAGAAAGGCCAGACTGCGTACCAGCGCAAGGGCTCATCCCACCTGTTCTGTTCGACAGCCTGCCTGTCTGCCTTCTCCCATAAGCCCGCTCCCAAGAAAAGCTGCACCATGTGCAAGAAGTAAGACTTTTAAAATGAGTTTGAGTAATCCCATGTCTGAAAGTGCTAACTAAGTGCTAAGTGTTAAAATGACTCTTAAACTCTCTTGCATGGACACACTGTCAAGCTTTTATGGAATTAGAATGGTTTGATTTTGTTTCTCTCTCTCTCATTTAATCATTCTCTCTTTTGCATTTTGTTTTTCTCCTGATCAGAGATATTACCAATATGAAAGGAGGCACCATAGTGGCCCAGGTGGACTCCAGTGAATCATTTCAGGAGTTTTGTAGCACAGGCTGCTTGGCAGCTCATGAAAACAAACAGAATCCACAGAAGAACCAACTCAAAACGAAGTGCACTGTCTGTGGAAAGCTCACTGAGGTCAGACTTTTTACATTCTGCTAGACTTTTGACTTTGTTAGAATGTCTTACACTGTCATAACCAGCTGCAACCATGACTGCCTACAAGTTATTTTCTGTGACTTTATTTTTTTATTTTGTCAAACATTTGTTTCACATTCAATGTGGACAGACAGATTACTCCTGTCAGGAACACTGTTGCGCCTGCTTAGGATATGGTGTTAATCAGAATACCAATTCTGCAATCAAGGGCACTCTGCTCTCATTTTTGTTTGATAGGATCAGGCATACCTTTAGACACAGACAGATGCTTGACGCATAACAAGAGGCATTAGACACTTTCATTGATCATCCATTTCTATTTCACTGACAACTTCTGACATGAACAACTTATGAATATGTACACTATATGAATGATATATTATATAAATATATGTTACTATTCAGAGGTTTGTGCTCAGTAATTGTTTAGAAGAATGGACCGTAAAATGACAAACACACCTAAAATAAAAAAATAAATAAAAAAATGCATGCTCATCTGTCTCCACTGTTGAGTGCAATGCCCACATCTTAAAATCAAGAGTTTGTGCTCTTCTATCTTTTTTCAACAATGTCATAGAGTAAAATGTCTGTACACTCTAATTTACTAATCCCGCTTAGAAAGCATTAATCATAAAAATAAAAAAAAAATTGTTACGTATTAAGGCCCAACTAATACTGATAATACAATAGAGCTGGATAATACTGATACAATAGAGCTGGATTTGTCCCATTAAGATATTATGTTGATAAATTTGTGGTGTTGATTGCATTAGAGCCTGTGCGACCAAACAATTTTTGCTCACAGTAGCACTGGAATCTTGAATGTGCTGCCAGTGAGGGAGAATGGTTCGAATCCTCTTTAATACGTGTTTATTGCACCTGGATGACAAACCCTAGTACTGTCATTTTCACCCACTTTTCATTGTTGTCCGTTGTAGAATATCATTTTCGAGCACGAATCAAGCCTCCAGCCTTGTAGCCATGGTTACTGCCATCCTTGGCTGTATTTGTGGTATATCCATGGTGATCACCTTGGGAACAGGAGCAAAGAACCATTACACCAATTTAGTAGTCAATTTGATTTTTTTTTTTTTTATGTTGTGCTTATCTATTGCTGTTGAATGAGCAATGCATCATTCTGATGTATGTCTCTTTGTTTCTACTCCAGATTCGACATGAGGTGAGCATTAAGAATGTGATCCACAAGATCTGCAGTGACGCATGCTTTAATCGTTACCGTATGGATAACGGGCTCATCATGAACTGCTGCGAACAGTGTGGGAACTACTTGCCTAGTCGTGCAACAGCGAATCACTTTCTACTCATTGATGGTCAGCAGAAACGGTTTTGCTGTCAAAATTGTATCAGGGACTATAAACAGGTCAGTGTTTTTTTTTTTTTTTTTTTCTTCTTTAGTTTTAAATTCTTCTTAATTTACTAATTTAATTCAGCTCAGTCTTTAACTGTAACATATTCCAATCAGAAGAACTGCAAAGTCAAACTGTAAGGTTCAAATCCCACAGTGATGTCTGTCCTGTTAGCATGCACATCCAATTTGTTTTATTTATATTTAAAAAAAAAAACGTTAATATTATTATAAGAAAAAAAGTAAAACTAAATAAGAAATTGTCCTATTATAATATTTCAATGCAAAATCAAATTTAACAAACTATATCATAATTTTTTTTACAGTACGACTGTAATATTATTATTTGTATCTATCCAATTTTCTTCATTTTCAACTTTGTACTCAAATGCATGTTATAAGTGACCTAAACTCAGAGTAGAGATGAGTTTTGGTGGAGCCGCTCTGAGACCCCGGCTCATGAGCTGCCCCCATGTAAATCAACACAGTGGTGTGCTTCACTCTGGAAAACATAGTACATGTATTTAATGAAATCACAGCCTTTGTGATTTGCACTAAGCCATTTCACCATTTCTGTTTTGTTTTGAATCGTAGTTTGATTAATCTAGTTTTGATGATGTTTTTAGTGATTACTCTCAATTATTCTTTCACCACAGACTCATGGGAAGATGGTGCAGTGTAGTGGGTGTAAGGTGATGTGCAGATCATTTGATGCCACTCAGTGTATTGGGTCAAATGGAGCCATGGAATATTACTGCACCACAGCCTGTATGACCAAGAGCAAATTCACAACGGCTGCACAGAGTGAGTAGATAATCACAACTTGGAGCTGATGCTGTCACTTTCACTCCTAAATTTGTGTTCTCCTAATGCCTAAGTTTGATGTGGTTTCAAAAAACATGTTGAATATGCAAAATGTTGTCCTTATTTGTTCTGCATTAGATGTAATGCTAATATTAGCTCCTTTCACAGGCCAGCAGTTTGGTTTCTACTAGCGGTGTACCTACTACAAACTCTTAGTCAGAGATTTGAGGTCAGAAGAACGGGGCATCTGTTAAAAATGTCAGGTCATGTTTGATCTTGTTTGTATTTGTAGATTCTGAGCCTTCATGCCACTTCTGTAAGAGAAATGCATTACCTCAGTACCAGGCAACTCTTCCTGAAGGAAAGGTTTTGAGCTTCTGCAGTTCACAATGTGTCACCAAGTTCCAGGTATTTCAGATGCCTATAAAGCTTGTGTTATATCTGAAATTTCCGTGGAACATTGAGTTTAAGAATGCAAGCTAGTACATGCAGCATTAAATGTTAGAAATGTCCATGTCCAAGTACAAATGGTAATGTTCTGTGCGTGACTTTATCCAAATGTCCCTTGCAGAATGCCACCATCCAGACATCAGCCAATGGGCAATTTCCTGCTTCAGCTTCTGAGAACATCCAGCTGAAATGTAACTACTGTCGTGGTTGCTTCAACCTGAAGCCAGAGATTCTGGAATGGGAGGTGAGATCTTGAACATACATTTTCAACTAGCCCATTTCTTTAGATGACTTTCAAAATGTGTTAATTATTGCTTAGTGCTCGAGATCTTAAATCTCCAAAGTGAAACTAAAAAGCAAACTAGTGTGCATTCAAAAGCGAATTCAGTACCCTGCATATTAACAGTGGCTCCCTGATGCCCGTAGTTTATATACAGTACAGTTACCCAGTGACATGATTGTGAGATAAATATATTTCTTTCCTCCCATATCGAATTTATTCCCTTTAAGGGTTCCATAGTACACGTCTTTTACTTTCTGAACATGGTATTCGGATTGAGGCAAATCCCTGGTCATTATATCTGATCTCTACAGGATAAGGTGTATCAGTTCTGCAGTAAGGCCTGTTGTGAGGACTACAAAAAGCTCCACTGCATAGTGACGTTCTGCGAGCAATGTCAGGAAGAGAAGACTCTGCATGAGACTGTGAAGTTCTCGGGTGTGAAGAGGCCCTTTTGTAGTGAAGGTCATTATTCTGTTTACATCCAAATTTCTGGTCGTGTTTAAAATCATATTGTCCTATGATTAAATCTACTGCTGTTCACATCATGACATGTTATGATTTTATCTTTAGGGTATGAGGACAATGGTCTAGTGATTTGATATATTCAGCTATTTGCTACATTGATCCATCATGACAGAAGTGATATTTCAGGGAGTGTTTTTGTTTATTTCGCAGGCTGTAAGTTACTGTTCAAACAGGATTTTGCCAGGCGTCTGGGCCTGAAGTGTGTCACTTGCAACCACTGTTCCCAGATGTGTAAGAAATCTGTCACCAAACAGATAGATGGAGTCAGCAGGGACTTCTGCAGTGAGACGTGTGCTAAAAAGTTTCATGACTGGTACTACAAGGTACACTGATGTTCTTGCCTGATTTGATCATTCCTAGCTTTGGGATCATGTGATCAAGCCCTGATGGTGCTGTTTGTTCACAGACCAAAAGGGTGGCAGGGGACTGATGTATCGCATTGTACTGACATCTACAAAAATAACATCCTCTAGATTAAAAACCCCTATTAAATGTATGACTATTATGAGGGGTTAATTTATATATTATCCTACATATTGTAAATTATTTATATTGTAAATTATCAGTTGTAATCATCTGTGCTGCAGTATGTTGAAATCTCTGAACTCTTCGATGCGTCCACTAGGCGGCGCGCTGCGACTGCTGTAAGGTACAAGGGAACCTGACTGAGTCTGTGCAGTGGCGTGCAGAGATGAAGCATTTCTGTGACCAGCAGTGTCTTTTGCGGTTCTACTGCCAACAGAACGATCCCGACATGGCCACACAGAAAGGCCCAGAAAACACAGCTTTAGGTACGGTTTAAAACCTCCTGGAAATGTGCATGTCTGAATCATGCTGTCATGTTAAAAATGAAATCCTTTGGTCCATTTACAGGGTTTGGAGGAGCAACCCAAACAACTAAGATGGTGAGGGTGCTGTCAGTTTTGACTGAATCGTTGTTAAACAAAAGAAGCTAGAAACTGGCATGTTGCATAGTCATTTAGATTGACTCTAGTATGTTCTTATTGTGACTGTTGCAGTCGTTTACTCAGGGGCCTCTGTCGTATACTGGGGGAGGGATCCTGAAGGATGTGAAGAATAAAGCTGTGCTCTGCAAGCCTCTTACCATGACCAAGGCCACCTACTGCAAACCCCACATGCAGAGCAAACCACTGCAGACAGGTGAGCGCCATCTCTTCTGTGACAATGCAGATGCACAAACTTTTTCTGGAAAAGATGGAAGGTTATGTGCTTCTGTCTTTGCTTCTCCTCAGATGAGACAGGCGTGGAAGGCTCAGGAAAAGAGTATGTTCCTGTTCCAGTCCCTGTTCCCGTTTACATCCCAGTACCCATGAACCTCTATGCTCAGGCCACGCCCACTCCTATTGCAATACCTGTACCGGTAAGCGCTTCCTCACATAATGAAAGTATCACATTGTCTTTAATTACAATATTTTTATATACATGTTTTTTTTTTGTAAAGTTTTATCAGTCGGGCTCCTCATCAACTTGAAAATGCATCATATTGTGCATGTAATATTATTTTATTCATTTTTTTAACTTATTGAAATTAATACAGTTTTATAAAACAAATGTTATAATTTATATATAATTTGTAAAATAAATTTTGATGTATTTTATTATTCTTTTTTCTATTTATTTTCCTCTGATATGAGAATGGTCTGAATATACATTATGGCAGCATGCCCTAGCTCATGGAAATGACCCTCATTGCCTCTGTGGCTCGTCCTGGTTGTTTCAGGTGCCTGTGCCAGTGTTTCTACCAACCACGCTGCAGAACGCTGAGCAGATTGTAAAGACCATCAATGAGCTCAAAGCCAAAGTCCCCTCCGACCCTCTGGAAGCTGATCTATTAGCAATGGCTGAAATGATTGCACAAGAAGATGAGAAACCCAAATGCTCAAGTAAGAACATGTTAGGAGCTGTCTGACAGACTGAAGCATGGCTCTGCTTGAGTTTGTAACATTACTGCCTTCACCTCAGCAATTGACTGCTGTTAGTTCTCATGTCTCATTTTGACACTCTCTAGTGTCAATTCTACACTTCTCCCCTCAAAAACCTTTCATTCCTCTCCACTCTAAGACACTATTTGGTGTCTTCTTGAACCTGTTTTCAAAAACCCATCAAGGCAACATCCAGCTAGATCCAAAATAGCGCTGAACGATTAATTGCATTTGCGATAATTTCGCGATATGAAAAAAATGGATTTTTCAATCGCAGAGGCAGCGATTACGCTCGGTCACATGACAAGAGTAAAGTACTTTGACGACACACACAAATCGGTTTAATCAGTGCTGCTTCAAGTCGAATAAATCGAAGCAGTCTTCAGAGGAAGCATCAAGTTGGAACGCTTACAGTGTTGCCAAGTCTGTGGTTTGGGGAACCCCTTCCAAACGTGCATTTTACCACAGGAGATGCCAGTGGATCCCCACAAAATGCGATTTGGGTAGTTTTGAGTAGCAATTGTTTTTGTTTTGAAAACCTGGCTTCCCTGGCACGCTACGCGCTGAAACGTTTGAAGGCGTATATAATATGAACATACTTCAAAATTGCACATTGAAATTATTTAAGCAGTAACATTATCATTTTATCATTTTATCTTTGTTGAATAATACAGAGCAAAAATTGGTAAAATAAATTGCTATTAGATTATGTTCCGAAATCGTTCTGCCCTAATCCAAAACCCCTTTTCTCTTTTTCTAGGCATCAAATGTGAAAAGAGCAGTAGGGAAGTGAAGATGGAAGGAGTAAAACATGAAAATGGCAGTGGCAGTTCAGAAGAAGAGGAAGAAGACAAGTATGAACCAGATTTGGACCTGGAGAAGGACCTGCCCCTAGGTACAGTAGCACCAAATTAACGTGTTATTGTGAAAGATTATTGGCCTAATATTGCCTTAATCACATTTTTATGATGTCTGTGTTAAATAGTAAAAATATATGTGTCTTTTAATATATAATCAATGTTTCTAAACAACACATTCATAGTAAAGAAGTGTTGCTCTGGTCTGTTTCAGCATCAGAGCCCATTCTGGTTGAGTGTCTGGATACAGATACACTCTTCTCATTGCCTCCAGTCCTGTCCGAGGAAAAGGAGAAGACGCCTCAGCCCAGAACCAGGAGGAGGGTAATGAACACATCTACCCTAGTATCCATCCAGTGCTGTCCTGTGATTAGAAATCCATTTGCTGTTCACATGCTGATGTGTCGTGATTGCTGAGGTTTATATGAGGCTTGTGGTGTCACTGTGGGTGATTGTTAACAATGACTGTGTGTATGCTGATGTTTCTGACCTACTGTTGCTGCAGGGCCAGAAGAGGCGGGCAGTAGAGGAAGAGTCTTCATCTTCGTTATCCTCATCACCAACAGTAGAGTCCTCATCAGCAGACAGCACTTTCCCCTTGATCTCCAAATATGGCTTAAATGCATGGAGGAGATGGGCCACAACTGAAGCCTCACCGTCCAGCCAGTCCAAAGGAAAAGACAGCCAGAAACAAGGTGATCTTCTCACTAACATAAACATTATTCAAGCTAGGATGTTTTTTTTAGAGAGGCTTTTGTTTGGTTTAAATGTGCTCAATGATTATAACTTCATTGCTGTTCACATTCTGAAACAGTTTTGTTGATCACTTTGATTATGAGGGCACTTTTTTTCCATACAAATTGATCCTAGAATACTATTTTAAACTACTGTAAAACTTCCCTGAAGTCATGTTTGTGCATGGAAGTGTCTTACAAAATCTTATTACTATTACAAAGTCTCTCTATGCTTTACTAATGTTGCTCAAGGGTTTATATGTGTGTGTGTGTCTGTCTGTTGAACAGTTAGTCTCCTGTCCCTGAGCCCAGCTGAGTTGAATCAGTCTTTATCTCGCTTTGTCAAAGAGGTGCGTCGACCCAGCGGTGAGAGCTACACTCCAGACAGCGTTCTTTACCTCTGTCTCAGTATCCAGAAGGTGAGACTGTCCACAGCCTTGAGCACACGAATGCTGTCCATTAAAGCTGTAAATGAGGATCTTTAGACTTGATTTTGCACTTTTGTAAACCTGTACATTTAATATAAAAGAATGCAGCATTGATGGAAACCCAGTATTCACCCATAAAAATTATTTGATATTTTCTCCAGAGTAGGGCTATACACTGTCACTATTATAAAATTTGGTTGACGATTAATTATCTAAAATTAATTAATTTATTGTCTTTTGCCGATTATGACAATTAATTGTCTGTTTTTTATGGCTTTCATTATATAATTGCGATTAATTTAAGGGTTCAGTAAATGATTATGGTGTTATCTTTTCATCTTTTTTGAGTTATTTTGCAGTGTAAGATTACATATATAGATTATTCCAAATGAAAAGAATCAGCCAATACCGATCCAACACCAGCGCTTTTTTTTCTTTTTCTTTTGTTTCTTTTTTCTGCACCACTACAACAGAATATCAGTACTGTGCTTGTGGAACTAATGTTCACTCTCCTTTAAACCATTTGTTAGACACAATCCACTAAATACTCACTTCCTCATTACTGAGAAAAACTAAATTTGAATCAAAATATATAAGCTATGAAGTTAAACTAGCTTGACTGTATAATTTATCATTTTTAACATGTTTATTTTGTTAACTCTTTGTATTCTTGCATAATACATTAATGAAAATAAGATGATAATGGGCACCGAAATGGCCCATAACCAATAAATTGGACATCCCAGATTCTTAGTCCTAGTTCAACACCCAATGAAAAGGAGAACTAAAGCTGCATTTAAAACTAAACTCTGATGGAAACGGTCTAGTCTCGAGCACTCCTGGTCTCAGTAGTGTCCAGTGATTATATCATTTGCTGTTCACATCCTGAAACATGCTGTTGATGCTTTTGCTATGAGGACACATCAGACTGCTCATTGAGACTGACTAGTCACCTTTTATTATAAGAATGCATCTTGAAAGGTGTTGTCATGTTGGGGTTTTAATACTTTCTTCCATAGCATTTACAAGATAAAGGACGGACAGATGACCTCTTTGGTGACCCACAGTACCACATGTTTGGGGAAGAACTGAACAAGCTCCTCAAAGACTGGCAACCCAGTGTGCTTCCTGATGGTAAAAGCACTAATATGTTCGAAAGTGTGAATCGATGATTGTAATGTCACTGTTGTTTTGAAATGTCCTGTGATTATAACTATTGCTGTTCACATTCTGAAGTGCTGTTGACTCAATCCAACTATGAGGACATTTCACATAAATCATCACTCAGTGTATGGAGTCTTTCTGATTTTGAATGTTGTCTAATGTTATTGCTGATTATAAAGATCAGTTTGTGACTGTGAGTGGTTTTCTGTTGAGGTTCTCGGTGGGGTCGTGTTGAAGAGCAGTGTCTGTGGAGCAGCGGGCAGCTTGGGGAGCAGACGCCCTCCGTCCTACTGAGATCTCTTCTCTATCTCAACACCAAATACTTTGGTCTCCGCACCACTGAACAGCACTTACGCCTCTCGTTTGGAAATGTCTACGGCCCAAGCAGTTCCAAACCACACAGTCACGAGACCAGCGTCTGTATACGCATCCCCTCCATCTCACAGGAGCAGCACGGTGTGTTCATCTGAAGCATTAGACATAGCATTTTCGATCTATTTTTTCATGAGTATTATTCTGCAACCGTCGTGTAAATAAGAATGCATTTCCTTTTATGCTGTTTGCTTGGGACTGTCTTGTACCTGATGTTGAACCTTGTCTCTCCTTCCATAGAGCAATCAGGAAGTAAGAGGAGGCGTAGAGACAACTGTGACTCAAACTTTGAGGCAGACAGTGGTTCAGGAGGATCTGCTCACTGTCCTGTTAAGAAACATGAGTGCCGACTGTATGAGCTTTACCTTTCGAAGTGGTGAGTCATGTATAACATCATAACAATTTATTTTGTCATTTGAAGGTCGTCTTGTATTAAGATGTTTGCAGATCCCCTGGTCAAACACCAGCATTATTGTGGTGGGAAAGACCATGATTAGCTATTGCTTTGAACTAAGCAGTGTCCAGTGATTATAACATTTGCTGTTCACATCCTGAAACATGGTGTTGACACTTGTACTATGAGGACACATAAAATGGACTATAGAGAGTGGTGCCTGTAATATTGCATAATTTGAATTTTTTCTTTTTTTTTAAAACAATAATTGTTTTTTTTGGTATCAGCTGGATTTCTAATGTCACTGAATCTCTTATTTCTGTTAAATGGACCCTATGGATATCTGGCATCATCTCTCTTCCTCTCTTTTCAGCCCAGAGTCTGTGAGACAGAGGACAGATTTTTTGTACATGAAGCCAGAAGTCTCTGCTTCCTCGGACAGTCCGCTGTGGTTCAGCTCGATGCCTCTAGAGAAGAGCGCTCTGGCTAGGCTCCTGACTCGAGTGCTGCTGGTCAGAGATATCTATAAGGACAACCAGCATGAAGAAGAGGGAGTCTAGAGACCGATGCACTGAAGACTTCTTACTATGCTGAACATGACACCCTGTGCATCACCAATGAGCTGCTTCCCACGTCACACCCTGTCACTCTCCCTTTAAACGCTGATCCCAATACTGCTTAGAGCTGATGTCAGGATGGATATTGGTGGGATTGTGCTGATTCAGATCAGTCTTCTCAAAGATCCTGAGGAGTTGAGGTCTTCTCCAGAAATGTGACCTACAGGATGCTGCTTTCTTCCTCTTTTTTTTTTTTTTTTTTTCTCTCCTCTTTTTTTCTGTTTGTTTGAAACTTTGGTTCATGTAGCATTACTTGCGAGACCGCTGTGTTCTGAAAATATTTCTCAGTGTAGTCTGTTAGCAGACAGAAGACAGGAACATTGGTCCTGTGAGGAAAGTAATGGAGTCAAGGATGTTTTTTTTTTTTTCTGCCCAACAAAGCCTTCTAAAGATAAAATTTATTTATTACTGTTGATTGACGTCTGTTAAAGAGAGAGTCCAAGATTTTGTAACGGCAGGGTGTGCGTGCGTGCGTGTGTGTGTGTGTTGGACGCTGTGCCATGTGTGCAATTTCTCTGGCCTTCCATAAGAGCATTAAAACCTGCTGCAGCCCTGGACCTCTTTGTGTGAGTGGTATGAGTGTGTTTGTGCGTGTATCTGTTTCCTTCCCCGTTCTTGTGTTGTTTTGGAGTGGATTGAACGAGAGTTAATCCTTCGCTGCCAATACGTTACTGGCATGGAACCTTTAAGTGTAAAAACATTCCTCTGTACAATCAAGTATATGAAATTTAATTTGAATTTCATCCGCAGCATTACACTGATTACACAGTTAAGCAGAGACATGTCGTCAATGTTTAAACATTGTCATAGGATTTGCTCTGTACCCTTCCTGGAGTTGAGAGTCATTTGAAGGATGTGCGTTTGCACAAAGCTCATTAAACGCTATGTTCAAAACACTTAGCTTATGCAAGAGTAAAAGTGATTTATTTATACGGTACAAGTCAGTGGTGTTTGTTTTCATGGTTTTTACGATTATTTCCTTAACCTTTTTTACCAATAAATTACAAGCTAATTTCTTGGTCTCATAATGATTTACCTCAAGACCCTTTTAAAAACCTTGCTTTTTTTCTGTTTGTTCAAATGCGAATTCTCAATTTTTGTCATTTTGTTTACATCCCTCGTCTTCTGTTGGCTTGAGTAACTTAAAGATTTGAGTGAAGATGTTTTGAGCTTGAGTCAAGGTCATCATTGGGTTTATGGGGTTTTGCATTGCCCCTTAACTCATCCTGCACCGTTTTTGCAGTGAACATGAAATAATAACTGAAACCATGCAGCTGAGGGAAAGGGATAATGGAGAGGTGCAAAGATCAGATTAATGCATAGAACCATTAACACTACCATTCAAAAATTGTGCATGCTTATTCTTTACATTTTAATATAACAATAATCAAAACTATTAAATAACACCAAGTAGTTTCCATAAAATTCTTTAAAAAGCCACTTTAGATAACGGCTCTGAAAAATCACGAAATCTACAAGGTGCATCCTGCTTTTGAAGAAATTACCCTTTTTGATTTGTTTTTTTTGTTTTTTCATAAAGACATTCAGACATGGGAACCATTTATATTTGCCTCAAAGCACTTCAAGATGAAATGTTTGGATTTTTATTTTTTTTCCTAAATTAAAATGCTTTTTCCTGTGACAGCACAATATATGGATAGCTGTAAATAAACTGTTCACAATTTGACCTGTTCACACCAAAAATAACTACAACAATAACTATTGTAGCTTCTACATTACACCAATGCATTGGTAATGTTCAGTGTATTAGAAGCGTGCACTGCACTTTTGTCATCTGCCGCTTTAAATGCTCAAGCTCTTCTGATTGGTTATGGTTTCCATTGCACACTGGCTGGGAAAAAAATTATGCCAAAAGTGATTTCAGTGATATTGTTCATCTGTATCGTTATTGTTATAGATGTGTGGTGGACCCTATTCTCGTAGAATAGGGAGTGCTTTCTTAAAACTTTATAGTTAATTATCTTAATTACTTTGGTGTAAAATGCTAACTGGTAGTTTATATTCTGATAAGGCAATAAAACATTAACACCACCAGTATAATACCATGCTTCCTAATTCCAAAACAGCTGTGATGCTCCGAGGCATGGACTCCAAAATACTGTGGTATCTGGCACCAAGACATTAGCAGCAGTTCCTTTTAGTCCAAGCTACAAGGTGGGGGCTCCATGAATTGGATTTGTTGGTCCTGCACATCCCACGGATCTTCAATCAGATTAAGATATGGGTAATTTGGAGGACAAGACTACTCCTTAAACTCTGTCATCTTCAAATCATTCCTGAACCATTTCTGCAGTGTGACAAGGTGCATTATCCTGCCTTCTTCCCATATGTCTTGCTGCCATTTCTTCATCAGGGATTTTGTGCTACAGCATCTCTTCTGTGTGGTCAGACCTAACAAGATAGCCTTTACTCCGCACATACCTCAGTAAGGCTTGGGCATCCATGACACTGACGCTAACTCACCAGTTGTCTTCTTTTGCATTATTTTTGTTAGGTGAATCATTCAATGAAACCGGTACGATTTGGACTTACACACTTTTAGATTGTTTAAATATTACTTTTCTGAACACCCCACAGCATTAATGACATATATAACTTCCTGATAAACTGATATTTTCCCACCTCAGGCATCAAGATCTGAGCACTATTAATCTTCAACCTCGTTATGGACACTATTGGAGCTCTGAATGTGATCATAAAATGTATTGGTAATGATATTAACATTTTCCTATTAATCAGATGTCCCTCACACTAATTCATTATTTGCGGATATAAAAGTTACATAAAATCTCAGACTTTTTGCTATATTAAAGCCTGAAATTATTATTATTTTTGGTAACACTTTAGAATAAGGTTCCATTAGTTAATGTTAGTTAACTACTTTCGTTAACATGAACTAAGCAAGAACAATCCTTCTACAGCATTTATAAGTCTTAGTTCATGTTAATTTCAACATTTACTAATGCATTATTTAAATCAAAAGTTGTGCTTGTTAACATTAGTTAATGCACTGTGAATTACCATGAACTAACAATGAATAACTGTATTTTCATTAACTAACATTAACGAAGATGAATAAATACAGTAATAAATGTATTATTCATTGTTTGTTCATGTTAATTAATACATTAACATTAACTAATGGAACCTTATTCTAAAGTGTTACCTTATTTTTTTTTGTGACTGCAACCTAATTTTTGAAGTGGGTTAACTTCAGAATTTGAGCTATAATCTGTTTTCTTATGATTGCTCTGAACATTTCTGCTCATTGAGCTCAGGTGCATCCTGTTTCCACTGATCATCCTTGAGATGCTTCTACAACTTGATTGGAGTCCACCTTTGGTAAACTGTGTTGAATGGACATGATTTGTAAAGGCAAACACCTGTCTATAACGTCCTAGCAATAACAATGGATGTCAGAGCACAAACCAAGCCATGAAGTCCAAGGAATTGTCTGTAGACCTCCGAAACAGGATTGTAATCGAGGCACAGGATCTTGGGAAGGGTACATAAACATTTCTGCAGCACTGAAGGTGCAAAGAAGCATGTAGTCTCTGTTACCCTTAATGGAAGAAGTTTGAAACAACCAGGACTCTTCCTAGAGCTGGTCTCCTGGCCAAACTGAGCAGCTGATGGAGAAGGGCATTGGTTAGACTGGTGACCAAGAACCTGACCATATGTGGAGATAGGAGAAACCTACAGAAGGAAAATCATCATTGCAGCACTCCACCGATCTGGGCTTTATGACAATGTGGCAAGACTCAATCAATCCTCTCCTCAGTGAAGACACATGAAAACACATTTGGCATTTGCAAAAAAAAGCATCTAAAAAACCCTCTAGGCAAGATTTTCTGGTCTGATAAACAACCCTTTCAAGCATCATCTTTGAAGGAAGCCAGATCTGCTCATCACCTGCAAAGTACCATCCCAAAAGTAAAGTGTGCTAGAAACAACCTTGGGCTGTGGAAGGATTTCGCGATTATGCCCTGACTACTGGAGAGTTGATTGAGATGCACCCAAAATGTTTATGCAACTGGCCCCAGAACAGCATAGCAACTGCATAGTAACATGCAACCATTTACAACACACAAAAAAAGCCTCTCATATTTTCTCTGAAAATATATCATAACTTGTAGGTGAAGTTTTTTTAATGAACTATTATTTGGGAGATTTTAGATACCAACTCTTGACATTTGTTTGTTCATCTTGAGCTGACAGCACTCTTTGATAATTTTTTTAAAATTAATTATGATTTTTTGGTCAGTTTAAACAGACATAGTTTAATCCATGAGGAAGCAAATCAGTTAGCATCAGGTACGCTCCTGATTCACAGTGTAGTGTTGTTGTTTTTTTATTATTATTTATTTATTTTTTGTGGTACTGATTCGATTCATTTGGGGTGTACAGGGTTGAGAAATGTCGTAACATAATAATGAGTTTTATTAATTGGAGACATCATCACAGTTATAGCACAGGAACTAATCTGTTTTCTGGTTTAGTTTAATTTCATTACAAATTATCAACATAAAAATAAGAGTGAGAAATAACTTGAATTTCATTATTTCTTAGTATTTTGTTCTGTCCTGATTTATATAAATGAACATCCAACATGTTTGTGTAGAACATGATGATCTGGAAGAAATTAAGCAGAAGTAAATCTGACATATTGTATAGAAGTTCAAATGATTAATGTCACAAATATTTGAAATGTGACTGAAATAATGCTTATTCAAACTTTTATTTTGTGTTAAATAAATAAAATTCTAAATTTCTAAATTGTTTATATTCAGGTGTAAGTTAGATTTAGCATCCCAAATGTTCAGACACTTAGAGTTTTGTAAATGTTAGAAAATAAACATTTGAACACTTTTAATATGACAGCTGGTGTTTTCCAGCATGTGTCGCTTGCGGGGCATCCAGCTGGGGGCGTCTTATGTTGGGTGTGTGTATTGGAGCCCAAATTAAACCAGGGCGGGCTGTGATGGAATGGAGACATTAAATTCTTTCACATTTGGGCGTGAGTTTTGTTTCCAGATAAATGGCCATCACTCTCCATGAGGGCGCGACTGATCCTTGCTTCAGAAACATTGGAATGTGAACTGGGTTTTTTTTTTTTTCTGTTTGAGTGACGTAAAGCATGCTGAGGTTACCCCACCTATTTGAGTGTGCTTGTGAACTTTGGCACCTCGCTGCGTTTGTGAGCGTTATGTGTGTGGATGTTTTTTCTTAACTGCACAGCGCACAAATCTGCTTAACATTTCAGTCTAAAATCCAAATTATGTACAATAGAGAGAAATCATCAGTTTTGTTAAGGCATGTGCAGGTATGACAAACCGCTTTTTTTTTTTTTTTTTTTGAAGAGGCAGCTTTTTTCTTTCTTTACCATCAGTTAGAGTTGGCCAGACTCCAATAACTTGTCCCATTGATCTAAAACTAAAACGACCCTGAGCGCACACACAGCCAACCGAGCGAGAGGGCAGGCGGATGTAAAAACATTTTTTCACCCTCGTGGGTTTTTTTGTTTGGGCTCAATCCCCAGTCCTTTCAGGGGACATAAAGAAAGTGCTGCCCTCAGCAGGGTCATCTGGGATAGAGCTGCGGCAGAGGCGAGAGGCAGACTATAGGTGGCGATTAGGCCCTCTAATGTGTGATGAATCCTTTTAGAATCACATGATATGAACTAATGTCACCATTTAATTATAAAACAACAGAGAGCGAGAGGGATCACAGTGACCAACTGTACTAAAGTGAGAATGACCAGTATGGATGACCACCTCAATTCTCACATTTATATTTCTATGTGAGCTTTAAAAAGCATGTTAAAACAGCCCTGCTCCTGTAAGATGTCAGTCGGAATTACACTAATGGACACCTGTTGTCCCATCCAACTCAACTTGAAGGGCTTATTTGTAGTGAAGTAAATTTAAGATGACCTACAGTAGAAAGCAGGGGGTCTACCAGTGTGAGAGTATACAGCCCATTTTAAACAGAACAGCAGATCTCTGTCGACGTGCACATTGTGACTGAAAAACAGATTCACTCAGATTCACTGTGACTGCCATTTTGCCATTAGACACTTTCTCTTGTTTAATATGTAAGTGTGAATCCATACATTCTCTGTACTGAACTATAATGGTGCTGGACTGTTCACAGAGAGGGTTGCCGTGATTTTGCCAAGTACGACATCTTCTGAGAGTGAAGGTTGGTCGTGCTCTAACCCGGAACCCGCCCCTTCCACACAAGAGTTGAGCGGTGTGTCAAGCTTCGACGCAGAGCTCCTCCGCCTTCTCACCCAGGCCGTCGAGGACCTCGGCCTCGATTGGTCTTTGCCTGAGGAACCCGCGCCCAGCAGGCTGGATGGCTGTTTCCTGCCTGGGCGATGCTCGACACCTCACTTGAGGCCCGCTCCCTTTCTGCCGGAACTTAACAAATTGCTGACTAAAAGCTGGAAGGTGCCATTTTCTGCTAGGCTGTGACCTACTGTCTCTTCAACGCTCTCCCATGTGGACGGTGAGAAAGACAAAGGATACCTTTCCATTCCTGCCATCCAGGAGCCGGTAGCCACACATCTGTGTCCACCTTCCACTGGCTGGCGGTCAAAGCCATCGCTGCCTTCAAAAGCCTGCAGGACAACTTTGGCTTTGATCGGTCGAGCTTAATACCACCACCGGTCAAGCCGTATCAGCACTTCATGCCATGGCTGTGCTACTAGTGCATCAGGCCAACCATTCGCCGCAAAATGGATGAGGCGGGCACGAATTCTGAGAGCTTTACGGACCTCAGAAGCACTACGGACTTAGCTCTACGAGCCACCAAGTCCGCGGCTCAAGCTATCGGCAGGAATATGGCATCCCTTACGGTGACTGAGAGACACTTGTGGTTGACGCTGTCTGACGTGAAGGAGTCCGACAGAGCCATATTCCTCGACACGCTGGTTTCTACAGCCGGTCTGTGTATCTGGTCTCTACAGCCGGTCTCTTCGGCCCAGCGGTCAAGGGCTTTGCAGAGAGATACTCGGAGGGGTAGAAAACTTCACAGGCCTTCCGCTTAAAAGCATTTCTTGCTGAAACATTCTAGTTCTGCAACGGGTCGCTCTAAAAAGCAGCCGCCCAACCGGAACACAGCGCCACCACAGCGCAGGGATTTTCAGCAGTGCTCGCAATCTTCTAGCCGTCACAGACCACCTCCCCCTCGGGGACCCAGGCAGATAGCGCTGAAACCTGATCCCTCAAAGTCTTCCTGACCACGCTAGGAAGACGAAGATTGTCGAGTCTCACTTCGGCGCACTGCCATCAAAGATAGCGTGTGCCGCTCTCTCAGTTCCCTCAGCAGAGGTGACTGGAGAAGTGTATTCTACAGCCAATGAGCCCGTTACACAACCCACTCACCTGTACCCAAAGGCCGTTTTCACGGCCGCACAGATAAATCTCAAAAAGAGCATTATGTCTGTCTTTCCGGCTTATGATGAAGCTGTTACAAATGTAGGAAATGTGCCCACGCCCACGTACTCACCCCTACACATAAGCACAGCCCTTTCAGTGTCACACACTCATTCACGGCCAATATCACTAAAACCGGCTCACGCAGCATGCAGGTTTCTACAGCAGATATTTCCTAGTTCCAAAGAAGGATGGTGGTCTCAGACCCATCCTAGATCTCAGGCGTTTGAACAAAGCCCTCATGCAGAGATCATTCAAAATGCTCACGACCAGACAGATTATTGCGCAAATACGTCTGAGAGACTGGTTTACCTCAATGGATCTGAAAGTGCACGGAGTGCATGGACGCAGTGCTTGCTCCCCTGAGACAACGGGGTTGCGCTGGCCCATGTATGGCCCAGCTGCCCGCTGTATGCATTTCCCCCGGTCGCACTGTTACCACAGGAGATCAAGCAAATCAGTGAGAGCGAATGCTCTGTGCTCCTCGTGGCGCCATTCTGGAGGAACCCGGTTTGGTTCCCAGAGCTGATGGAGAAGGCTTTATGCTTCAAAGTGGTCAGTGTTTTCCGGCTGCTGCTCGGGTCAAAACATAGACACACAATGCTGTAGCAATGTGGAGATCCTCTCCTTCCTTCAGGAGATGTTGGAGAAGGGCATGTCCCCTTCCACGCTCAAAGTGTACGTGGCTGCCATAGCAGCGTTTGTCAAACCTATGCTTGGCCAGCCACTGGGAAGGAACAATCTCATCATTCGTTTCCTGAGAGGTGCTAGGAGATTAAACCCTCCCCGACCCCCTCTGATTCCTGTCTGGGACCTCTCCATGGTCCTGGATGCTATTAAATGTGCCCCCTTTGAACAGTTGCAGTCCGTGGATTTGCAGTATCTTTCAATTAAGACAGCTTTCCTTGTGGCTCTCGCCTCGGTCAAGCGAGTGGGTGACCTGCACACGCTCTTTGTGAGTGCTACATGTATCGAGTTTGGATCTAACGACGCTAAATTCATTCTCAAACTGAGACACGGTTATGTCCCCAAAGTGCCTTCCACTCCGTTCAGGGCATAAGTAATTTCACTGTTAGCTCTTCCAAGATCTGATAGCGAGGGCGATGCAAACCTCCTCTGCCCGGTAAGGGCACTGAGGATTTATGTCGGACGGTCTGCTGTTTTCAGACAGTCAGAGCAGCTCATTGTTTCTTTTGGTGACCATACTAAGGGACTAGCCACATAAAAACAGAGCCTTTCCAGATGGATAGTTGACGCTATCGCTCTGGCTTATGATTCTAAGAGTCTTTGCTACCCACTAGGCATCAGAGCTCATTCCACAAGAGGCATGTCCTCCTCATGGGCATGGTCTAGTGGTGTTTCAATCCAGGACATTTCATGGCGGCAGGCTGGGCCTCCCAGTCTACATTCTTTAGGTTCTATAACCTGGAAGTTCCTTGGAGGGGGGAAGCAGTTGGGGGTTCAATGCTTTGCTCGAGGGCACCCAAGTCATGGTATTGCCAGCCCGAGACTCAAACCCACAACCTTAGGGTTAGGAGTCAAACTCTCTAACCACTAAGCCACGACTTCCCCTTATATTTAATAAAGTCTCTTTTTTTTTTTTAACTGTTGTTAATACTGCAGTGTAAAACACTAAATGCACTGTTATTAAACCACTTTAGAATTTACCCTGGTGTAATTCTACTATGCCGTGACTGATTTATTTATTAAGATATTATGATAATTATTTGAAGAATGTTGATATCCAAAGTGTTATGGTGACCACTGACTTTCATTGTATGGACAAAAACAAATAAACAAGCACAGAGACAATTCTCAAAATATCTTTTTTTATGTTCCAGATAAGAAAGTATGGCATTCAGGTTTGGAACGATATGAGGGAGAGTAAATGATGACAGCATTTCACTTTTTAGTGAACTATCCCTTTAATGTGCCATTCAATTGTCAGTACTTAGGAGTAACAAAATAGCAAAGGACAAAACAGAATGGCAGCCAAAGAAAATTATACAGAAAATTATATGTTTTAAATTTTACAATTATTTAGTGTAACTTTGATTGCAATGAGATAATGGAAATAAAGTAATTGGCACCAAATGGGACCACAGTTACAGTATGATTTAATTTCTGTGTTGTAATGTTTAACATCAACAGTCATTAACTGCACATGAACACCTTGGTCCAGACTGGGCCCCAAACATATTGAGAGGCTTTCCTGATATAAACAACACAGCTCAGTGGTATTCAGGCAGAGAGGCTGCATGAATTTCCAAGGTGATTAAGGGCTATAAATAACCACCTGTGTGTTTTTAGTTCTGGGATGGTGCTCACATAAACACATAGACCCTGCCCTTCATAGATAACACTGCAACTTTCAACCCACAGACAACCAATCGAATGACACCCCTCAAACACTGGACTTAACACCTACTGCGTATCACCTCCTCTTCAATGACTGGCTCCATACTCTTTTTTTTTTCTTTTTTTTTTTTTCAGAAACTCATACTACCCCTACAACTATCCATTTTAATTGATGCCATTGTGTTTTTCTTATAGCAACGATTGATTACTGTACTTATTCTTATAGTTATATATACTGATATTCCAATAGCTCTGAACGGTAACCATCACATGAGGTTTGCCATTTTCAAATGAGCATTGTCCTTCTAATCCTTTGGCCCTAAAATAACCCAACACACTTATCCTCTCATAGATATCTAGACACTGAGCACATGAAACAGCCAGTAGAGCTTCAACTGCTGTGTGTGTGTGTGTGTGTGTGTGTGTGACAGAGTCCATTCCCACAACACACAGCATGTGCTGACTAAATGCAATAAGGGACTGTTCAAATGGACCAGTACGGTGTGAATAGAAGTTCTCTGAACTTGAACTCCACTGTCAGATCTGATGTTTTTAAGCTGATAGTGTTTAGATCTAACTCCTCTCAACATTTCTCATGCTTTCACTGTAGCCTCGCATGAAATTAATCCATTTAACTTTTCTCCCAGTGCTGGTTTATGGCTGAGAATGTGAAAGATTTTCTTATATATTTAATTTGATGTTTATATTTTTTAATTTAATATTATTTACTGTCAAATTTTACTAGCCACATATATATAAAAAAGATAAAGTTGATTTTCCTTATTCATAATAGATTTTCCACAGTCTTAGGTTTTTGCAGAAAAGGTGCCTCTGTTCCAGTAGAATAAACCATCTTTTTGAGATATCATTAATATTTAACATTAAATGTGAAATAACCACAGACTACACAGATCTGTTTTGATCCCATTACCAGCCACAAACTAAATATGTTTTATCCAGAACTGATGCTTGATGAAGAAGGTGTACTTCTGGGTGTGTATTTTCCAAACACTGAGATAAATGAAAATGCTACCAGATAATTCTCTCCAGGTATTACCTCTGTAGCTACTAGCAGACAGCTAAATGCATTTAAGCTACTTAAAGGGGCAACATTTGTAATTTTACTTTCAGATTTTAAATAGCTTGCCAACAAAACAAAGCATTTTTTGTCTGACACAAACAGAATCAGGATATCAATTAGGGTCACAGCATCAAATTGTCCATTTCATAAATTGTACGTACATGACACCACATCCTCTGGCCTGCTTGATATTGCCGCTCCCTAAGGGAGGGTTGATGTGTCATTTTAGGGTGCTTCATCATTCAGTCTCATTCTCACTTCCCCTCTATAGGAATCTGGAATGGAGGACTGATAAGCATAAAGGTTAGAGGTCAACGAGTGCACGTTCTTGTTTGAGATGTGCTCAGGCTTCTTGCAGATTTGTTTCTCATTATGGTTTTGGCATGGATCACATAAAATTGCATGAATGCCTTGACAAAGGTTAGCATCATTAACTTTTAAACTAAAGTCACTTAAAAGTCATTAAAATTACTTAATCTTTTTTTTCAGTCTTTTTAATAGCCTTTTTACAGAGCCTTTTTAGTGAACAGGCAAGCACTTGAAAGCCTTTAACATCATAAAAATTAAATGTGAGTTTTGATGCCTGCTGTTTACAAATGAAAAAGACAGAGTAGTCTACATTTATGGTACAAAAAGTTTATTTAGTAACAGCTTTGTAAACATTTGAGGTAAATGAACATTTACATCAACTTGTTCTTATAAAATTGAATACACAAGGCACTTCTCTTAAGACAGCATTGAAACAGGCTGCTGTTCTGAGCATATGTAGGTGGTTCATTTCCCTGATTGGTCAGAATAATCAGCTCTGCTAGAGAAAATCAGTTCAAGAAGTTCAAGAAATGAGTGTTATCTGAGAATAATGGGCTGCAACTAAGTACACTACAAACGGCTCGAGATAGGAAAGAGCTGGCTGGCTGGCCTTTTCAAATTCATAATTGATTAAATGCTATAATGCACAATGTCCAAATTTTCTGCTGTCCTTTCAGGCCACTACAACAGTCCTAAAATAAAACATGGGTGTAAACGTGTATATTTCTTATACTCTACAAGTGCTGTTTTATAAATTACATTTGATGTTATTTAAGTGGAATAATACTGCCATCAACGCAACAACTTTTACCATTAAGACATTTTCCTTTAAGGATCAAAAATATTTCTTCCTTTCTATCAGTGTAATAAGTATTGAACAGTGTCTTTTGCCTAAATGTGCAAATCTTCTACTATTTACTAAAATGTAAACTTTAAGAACCAAAATATGACAAAATAACACACTTTCATTTATGGATACATTAAAACAGCGGAAAATAAATAACATACATCTGTAAATGCTGTGATCTGATAAAAGCAATTTTAATACTGTTCTAAGCAATGTGATGAAGAAATGTATAATTTTTTATATCTCCTTAAATGGATTGCTGAAATGTATACCTGATAATAAAAGCAACATACGCTGTGTTTAAATGGGTCTCTAGAAACGGATTTGTAAAGGTTTCTAAAATAAATAAAAAATCATGCTATGCTGTCATGTTGGTGTGAGTTATTATGCTTACAGAAGGCATGTTCTATACAACAGCAGTAGTATTCAGTGAAAACGAATGAGGGCCTTGAGAGTGGGGGGTGGGAGTAAACTCATTTCAGCATAAGACACTTGCAGGATATTTTTATGTCCATTTTGAACTTTTTGGCAACCACTAACTGACTTAAAGCCACTAACTGAATTAAAAACCAATAAGGAATTCAAATGTTCGTACTCCCCTTATCCGATTAACTACTTCAAAAGTGATCATGTATCTGATGGGAAGACTGGACATGGTCATATATCAAAACTCTCAAATCCAGCAGAGTAGGAGGATGTGAACTTCAGATCAAGGAATTGAAAAAATAAAAAATAAACTTAGTCCAGAGAATACACAAGCTAAATGAGAATTAAAACTCTGCACCATTCAGTAGTACAACAGTTATCTAAATATTCAACTTGCCTCAGTAATATTTTCATTTTTCAGTGTATGGATGACCTTTTCTCTGTGATGCATTAAAGTTTGCAACTTTTATCAGGCAATGTGCTTTTTTCTTTTTTCTTCCTCAACCTTCTGATTTTTCTTTAGCGTGAGGAAATGTAAAGACAGATGCTGGAACAATAAAAAGAGGGGTGTTCATGAATTTGACAACTACTTTCCTTATTTATTTCAACTACTTTTTCCCCTCCATTTCTCTCAAATGCTATTCAACTCTTCAAAAATAAATGAAAAATAATACATGAGAGTATTTCATTATCTACTCAATTAAACCACAGAGTGTATTTATGTTGTATTTTAAATGTTTTTGTTGTTGTTGATTATTTGTAATCTGTATTATTGTACTGCAAACATTTTATATTTGGTTTCTATATCAATATACTTAATAAATCGAACTGACTGAATGGAAATTCATAAGACTAATTTAAGTGACATTTTTTTCAGTGAATCATTGAGATTCTGGTGTAACAGCCTGCATCAGGTGTGCTGCTTCATTCAACTACTGCATAACACTAACCAGCATTCAGAAGCCCATAAAAATGACTTGGAAAATGGAATTAATAATGAATGGAATGAATCTTTTCATTCCAACAATATGCCTCTCACTTCCTCTTGTTTTTTGGTGTCTTATTTTTTGTTGACAAAAACCTATGCTTTGCAGTGGAGAGCCACTACACCGCCAAATCATTGGGCCTTGCTCTCGCGCTGCTGGCTTTACTAGCCCTGCTCAGTCGTCGAGCATCAGTGAAAATAACGGGCGGCTCGTGCATCTCCACCGTGGTGGTGACGTGCCCCTCCTCCGGCCCAGCGCTCAAACCAACGCCAGGGCATTTGGGGGTGCTGGCGTGCGGAGCGGTGTCTTTGGCTTGCCGTCCGTTATCGGAGGAGGAAGGGGAGGTGGCGTTCATCTCCCGAGTCTGCTGCTCGGTGGCCAGGTTGGCCCAGTTCTGCTCGGCAGCCAGCCTGTGGTTGTTGTTGCTGATGTAGAACTGCGAGGACTCCTCACGCATAGGGTCCATCTTGAACTCAGCCGTAGAGGGCACTGACACCGGCTGGAGGAACGCTCTGCCACCCACGGCCACCTCTGTGTAGTCTGGCGGATAGCTGAGGGTGGCAGGCACAGTTCTAGGAGATACAGGCTCCGCTTCATCTGCGTTGGGCAGCGACTCACGGTCGGGGGCAAACTCGTTGGTCATGCCCTGTTTGACCTTCTTCCATCCGAGGTGATAGATTTCGAACAAATTTAGCAAAAGGGACACGCAAGCCACCACAAGCATAAATATGATGAAGATGGTCTTTTCCGTGGGCCGGGAAATGAAGCAGTCCACTATATTGGGGCAGGGCCACCGCGCACACTTATACAGAGGCCGCAACTGGAAACCATAGAGGAAATACTGACCTAAAATGAACCCCACTTCAAACAGGGTCTTGAAAATGATGTTGAACACGTAGGTGCGCAACAAGGCACCTCTAATGCGGATTTTGCCATGCTCGTCTCTGATTGGCGGTTTCTCCTTTTTGCCACCGCCACCCCCACCGCGTCCACCAGACTCCCCTCCCCCTCCGTTTCTATACAGGAGTTCTTTCTCATCCTGGAGCCGACTGGCCTTTCGCAGCTCCTCCTCGCGCTCTTTCCGCTTCTCTTCCATACGAACGATGTGCAGGACATGGCCCAGGTAGATGAGCGTCGGTGTGGACACAAAGATGATTTGGAGCACCCAGAAGCGGATGTGGGAGATGGGGAAGGCTTCGTCGTAGCAGACATTCTCGCAACCGGGTTGCTGTGTGTTGCAAGTGAAGTCCGACTGCTCATCGCCCCAGACCTCCTCAGCTGCCGCTCCCAACACCAGAATCCTAAAAATGAAGAGTACTGTCAGCCAGACTTTGCCGATCACGGTCGAGTGTTCCTGTGCATTCTCCAAGAGCCGTCCAAGAAAGCTCCAGTCACCCATGCTTCACGATTTCTAGCCTAGAGAGAAAGTACAGTCTGAGGGCGAGAGAGAGAGAGGGAGTCAGGTGAAAAGGGGAACAGAGAGGATTTATCAGAACTAGTTAACAAAATAACATCTTACACTGTACATGAATCCTTTGGATCTTCTCAGGCCTGCACTGCCCATTCAAACTGGGACAGCTAAAGGCAAATTAACGTATAAAACACGCTCAGCCCTCATGAACTCACACAACATTTCACGGTTCTGCATAAGATCCGAATGGTCAGTTCTGATGAAGCACTTGCTAAGCCCCAAATTTATCAAATGATATTTAGGAAAACCAAGCTAATCAACCTGGTCATTGATCACTGTAAATATCACATTCATAAAAATATTTGACAAACTTATTGATTCCGTGAGCGCTCACTATTCAACTCTCTAACTGGCTGCTATGAACCTGGCATGCACAGTGTAAGCAAACTCTCTCATGCTCGCTTTCTCTCCAGCCACTGACACACACACACATACACTCGTACACACCGTTTTTCACAACACTCATACACACAGTCTCTTTCTCTCTCACCTGTTCGCTTCACTGCTCAGCAGGCATGTGCTGAGATCAACATTATAATGTTCAAAAACAGTTGAAAGCATTGACTGGACAGTGATGCGTGGAGGGCCCTGATAGAGCTAATTTCAGGACATCAGGATGAAAGATGCAATGAAATATGGAGGCAGAGCACTGCCAAAACCAGGCCACTTTATAGTTGTGAATCTACACCCAGATCATGTCTACATGAGTAAAATGAATTGCCAGCTAAAAATTTACAATTCATGAATTCACCCTGTAGGTCCTGTAGGTGAATCCAGAAATGAGTGTCATGATATAACCTCAGGGTTTTTATCAACACAGATTCATCTTATCATAAAAAGCTCAAATAAACAAGAAGATTGAACTAGATTTAACAGAACAAGATTGAGATGGAATTGCCATTAGTAAACAAAGAAACCCAAAAGAGCAAAATATACAATAGAAAGAAAAACAATATATTTACTTACTAAAATTATGTTGTATTGAGGGCGGCAAATCCATCGACTAAGATTCTATATCAAGTCTATGACCCTGAAAGAGAAAGTGCAGGTTACATAATAATAATCGAAATGAGTTATTAATTTATTTGACATTTAACTTTATTTATTTGACATTTATATTTTTTTACATAACTTTATATAACTGTAAAATATTTATTTATTTAGATAATTTAAAAAAAATCCTATACCATTTTCATAGATAATAATTATTTTATTTATGTCTAATTCCAGTCAATTGTGGTCTAGCATGGCTCATTTCTATCAAAATATCCTAAAAAAATATTTTAGTTACCAAAGCAGCTATCATTTTCATTACAGTTATTAAAGTTGATAGTTTATAATTGTCACTAATACTTGGCATACAATATGCTGTTGTTAATATAATTAGCTGATGATAGTAATTGTCCACTGCTCTCACTGTACATTCAGGTCAAACTGTCAGAGAAAGGCAGATTTCTGCTTGCACTGATTATGTGCCGATGCCTGTCATCTCAAACAACAGCTCAATTCTTGAAATGTGTCTAAATTATGTTAGCTTGTTAGAAGGCAGAAACCATTCAAAAGTAAGTCTAAGTTGATGGCCTATTAGTTAGCAAAAAGTCATATTAATTGATGTGGGATGTTAAAGGATAAAAGATTTGTACACCTAATTTAAAGCATACCTTGACTGAAGTAGGCAAACTTATCTAAAGAAAGCAATATCCAGCGGCCACTGGTGCCACAGTTTGAGTGCGTTGAAAGCATACAGACCTCCCAAAGGTAGCAGGAGCCCTCCCCGCTCCCCCTGTTCCCAAATCCTGGCAGCACTGCCAGCTTACCAAACTCTTTTGAAAGTGGCCGGCCAACTTATTCACTCACAAAAGTTCTTCACACATAGACCCGGGGTCAAACTCTCGTAGAAAGCCTAGTTTTTCATGGCAAACCGAGTGTGGAGACGGGGTCTCACCAAGCGCAGCTGTCTCGGGTTCCCAGCCATCGCTACTGTCACTTTGAGTGGTCATGCAAGAGTGCTGCGGTCAGAAAGTGGACGGCCAGTCAGCGCGCACGCCACGCCCCGCCAACTGGGGTAAACTCATCGCCCCAATTTAACTATACACCATCACATAATTTTACAAGAAGACAGATGCTTTATTGTAGTTTATAGTGTTTTTAATAGTGTAATAATAAAAACAATGTATGACACTGAGATTATAACAGAAGCGGGACGTTAATGATTGTATCTCTCCGCGGTCCATTCAAACTGTCAGGCAGTCACCTGCTTTGGAGATATTTTCGTTAGCGAGTAAAAATTATCTGAATGATGAAAATGAGGAATAACTGGCCATATTGTGTCTAATAATGTATAAGTTACTTTATATTAAAG
Organism: Carassius auratus; assembly: GCF_003368295.1. NCBI lineage: Eukaryota > Metazoa > Chordata > Actinopteri > Cypriniformes > Cyprinidae > Carassius > Carassius auratus. The sequence goes on from NC_039276.1 coordinate 17,288,885, forward strand.
TTTAGCCTACGAGATTAAATCGTAATATTTTGAATAAATGTGACCGGAATGAGACTACTTCCACTTTAAGAGGATGGTTGAGATAATTGCACAGGTGTTTAGTCTCGCAACTCAAAGAAAATCTCGTTTGATCTCGTTCCCTCTGGTATGCGTGCGCGTTGGAGGAGCTGCTGTGACTAAATACGATCCTGGTAAAAACTATCGTTTGATTTCGCTCCCTCTGGTATGCGCGTGTTTTAAACGTTGCTGTGGGTATTCCGCCTCTTCAATTTTGTGGAGTTATTGATACGCAAAGCCCGTTCCAGAATAGGTGTAACAAATGAATCGATGGCTTAATAGCACCTGATATCATCAGTCAGGTAACCGCGCTGCTTCGACTTGTTTTATATACCATTTAAGTGTGGGTTTTTTATTGTGCAGTATGGAGGGGTAGTAATGTTAAAATGTAACTCTTTATTTTAGGTTTACCCCTATTGGACAAGTTAACCTGGCTATTTTAAAAGGAGGTATGTAATTTGGATGTACGTGTTAAATGCCCATGTATTATGCATTGCATATTGTATGCGTTTTAATATAAATGTATTAAATGTGTTATTTTTATAGGAGTAATTGTGGCTGTCGGTTAGGCAACCACTGTTTCTTGTGTGCATTTATTTTCTGTTCACTTTTTAATTTCTGATAAAATTGCAATAATCTTATGCTCCTGCTTTAATGAGCTTTGTCTGGGCATAAATCTCCCTGGGCCTGCGTAGGAATTGAGTTCTACTGTACTGGGTGTGTCGTCTTTGTTTATTCTTTTGGATTTGAGGTGTGATGTAATTATATTTCCTATGGGTTTAAGCTTGATGTGATTTATCATTTTATTTTCCTTGAATCGCGTGTATTTTCTTTGCTAGAACTCATTCCTTTATGCCCCAATTGGTGTTGTAATATTCTGAACCAGTAGAGGGGGTTGTCGACAGTCTCTGTATGTATGGAGCTTATATTTTGCTATAGCTCTTTTGAATAAATTGTAAACCCCTTTTGTACTCTGGCTTCACATTCATTTATTTGAATTGCTTGAGCGGGTGGTCTTTTCTCCCAAGTTGTTAAAGTTGGGGGTGGCGTAGTCTTTTTTTTTTTTTTTTTTTTTTTTTTCAGGTTGTTCGAAATCGTAATTTATACCTTATGGTCAATGAATAACTGGTCACATAAAATTCAAATAACGAGAAATAAGCCATAGCCTAATATGGTCACTATGATTTTTCCAAATAAGACATGTTCCTGGATCAACATCATCTGATGGTCCTGGATTAACATTATTGTCCAAAAATACAGACGTAACCCAATCCCTAACCTTACCCATAATTTATTCCTAAAAACAGTGGGAAATTATATCTGATTAGCAAGGGTGTAGAAGCACCTAACTCTGGTTGTAAGCCTAAAACGGATGTTTTCTGGGAAGGTACATCTCTGCTCTGATTGGTTGATTGGAATGTTGTTCTAGGATCAGTAAGGAGGCTGTTGATCTGCTTGGTGAAATCGGGCTCACCAGCATAATATTTTGAGAATATAGACTAATTGCCCATGCAAATGGCTCGGACCGGACTGATTTTGATTATTAGCAGAAATCACCATGTGCCATAGGATACTTGCAGGGATAACATCTTGAAAATATTTCATATCTTCTAATGATTTAGCGCCAGCCACCTAATAAAAGCGAAAGGCTAAACATGTGCTTTTGGTAGGCCTACTTTTAATATAAAACAAAGTTTCAGCTTTTCAAAATTGTTTTTTTATAACGAAATACAAATAACAGCCTATGTCTTATAACAATGTGTTTTTTTCACGCTCTTTAATGTTACGTCACATCCCATTTTAAGCGCCATGTGGATTAATAATTTTTCATAGGCCTACAATCAGGGGATTTTCCGTCCATTCCAAATCCGTTTTCAATTAAAAAACAGAAAACGAAAGACTCAAGAGGATTGCAGTTGTATAGTTTTACAATTGCTAACATATATTTAATAATAAAATCATCTGGGGCCAAATCACAGCTGTGAAATTGCACTATACCTCCTGCGATATTGCGCAATTATTCTCTCCACTGCAGATAGGCTACAGGGCTAAAGTGTTGACATTTATTAAACTGGTTGAGACTCCAGGTGAACTCGCTGGACTGAAGTGAAAATGTTCTTTGATAGGCCTAATGTAAAACTTCTTTGCTCTCTTTTTGTACAATGAAAGTGTTACAGGTTAATTTGTAAATTACAATGTTTTTAATAAATTAACATTGAATACAAAGTCAGTCTTATTAAAATGTTATGACACCCATATCTGGTACTTAAGTAGGCCTATAAAGACGGATTTTTATGCAAAGTTCATAGGTTACATCATAAGGCTACTTAGCCCATCAGGCTATAGATCATAATCTACAAGATCATAACAGACAAATTACAAAATTTGTAATGGTTTTACTGGTTATCATGGGACTTGTATTGGTTTTACTGGAAACTGTAATGGACCCTGTTTTATTTCTACTGGTGATTACTTGCCTTCTATTAAAATATTCATATAAAAGATAAGTTGTTAGCCAAAATTACAAAATTTATTTTTAAGAACAGTTGGCTATCAAAAATAATCACAGCTCACTTTTAGGAAACAGCAGAAGATTCACATTAATTAGACGCAGCTGTATGTTGATATAAAATCTCTGGAAGGGTTTAATGCAAGGTAACCCTGTGAAAGGCTTTAAAACTAAACATAATTTTGCCATTGTTGAAGACATTTAATTTTTTTACTAAAATAAGCACCAATGAAAACATACAAATACAATCTCAATGATCTAAATAGTCTCAATGATATAAATACAGTCTCAATGATATATACCTATATACCTATAGGTCCTATTGCTAGTCAAAACTGTTGATGGGTAACAAAAAGAGTAAATTGTTTAAAAAGTAAACAAAGCAAAACTCAATCATGCAAAATGAAAAATAAGCATTTATATGCATTTATATACAATATCTTGTAAATGATCCCTCCAAAAAAAGAACATTCAATTTTGCGCAAAGACGGTCTCTAAACTTCATTTATGTAGTTGTGACCACTATGAGTCACTCTTGGGCTTTTCTTATGCCTATTGAATGCATAGTACTGTGACAAGCCCTTTAGTAATGTGGAAAATGAGATTCAACAACCTCCAACATTTTTACATACAATGCTATGCCATATGCCCTAACTGTCTTTTGGCTCTGGGGAGGAATGTCAGCTTTGGAATCATGCTTGAAACCTGCTGTCAGGTTTGTGCCTTAGTTGTATTCTAAAAGCAGGCTTCAAAACAAGGTAAAAACACATTATAATTATAATGCTCTAATGCAGAGGTTCTCAACTTTTTGCAGCTCATTGCCCACCAATGACAGTTTAAAATCATTCTGAGGACCACTTTTCCAAATATGATGGTATGAACACAGAATAACAACACACAAAAAAAGTACAATGATATACTATGCTGTTAATCTGTTATGCCGCTGTCAAGTCAGCTATATAGATGAAAACTGTCCTTGTATAACAAAGACTTGGCAGGTTTCAGTAACTATTTATTCTTACAATAACAGGCAGGTCTGACCAATGACTGTCTGTCTGTTCAAATACTTGAGCAGTAGATATTTCCAATCTGAACATTTTTTTGTTTTCAGTTTACACATCACTGCTCTCCTGCTGATATTATAAAACTTATTTTGAAAATAATACCTTTGACATTTTAATTTTTAATTTTACAAAAAATAGTTAATAAATTGACTGTAACCCACTGTACTTTCACCAAATCCAGTTCACACATCACTGCTCTCCTGCTGGTACAACACTTATTTTGAAAATAATGGCACACTTTGAAGATTTTGCTTGCATGGGTCTGTCTCCCAAATCTGCTTTTCTTTTCAGAAAACAATCCATATTACATTAACGTAATATAACTGCACCTGATCGAACAAACGTTCAATCTGACATTGTGACGTAATTGGTGTTGCAATATTTAAACATAAATTAGCTTTAAGATAATGCATCTTGACTTGACTTAAGTGGTTTTGATCATTTCAATTAATAAGAACAATAAAAAAATAAATAAAAATAAATTTGGGGCGATTCACTGCCTACACGGCCCACCAGGTAGCGCTCTGAGGCCCACCAGTTGAGAATCACTGGTCTAATGGCATTAGAAAAGTAAAAACACTGTAATCTACAAGCCTGTTGATAGAATTAGTCACGGGGTGTAGGGATAATCTTACACAGTCTTATTGCTTGAAGAGTCCGATGCAGATGACAGCAACTTTGCATTCTTTTCATTCTGTAACTGCGCCTTTTCTGTGGACATTTCATCTTGGTGAACAAAGGAACGCCTTCCTCTGGCTCTGGCTGAGCACCTCAGCAGTGCTTTGACAATCAGGTAGGCCAGTTCAGCCACATTGAGCACAATGCAAATGGAAGATGAACCCACCATGAAAATGGTGAAGACTGTCTTCTCTGTTGGTCGTGAGATAAAGCAGTCAACTTTATTGGGACAGGGCCACTGCTCACACTTCACAAGACGAGCCATCTGAAACCCATCGTAGACATAATACAGAGCGTACATGAATCCAGCCTCGAAAAGGAGCCTGAAGAACAGGCTTGAGGTGTAGGTCCACCACAGTGCCCCAGTGATGGGTAGACGCCTCTTCTTCAAGCTCTTCAGGTCCTCCCCTTTGACACCGCCACCTCGGTTGGCCAGAAGTCCCTTCTTAACATTGTGTTTGTGATATGCCACATGCATAGCCACCAGCAAAGCCGGTGTAGACACAAAGATGAGCTGCAGGCACCAGAAACGGATGTGTGAGACTGGAAAGAAGTGGTCGTAGCAGACGTTTTTGCAGCCTGGCTGTTGTGTGTTACAGGTGAAGTCGGACTGCTCATCCCCCCAGACCGCTTCGGCGGCTATTACAAGGATGCTAATGCGGAAGATGAAGAGGACAGACAGCCAGATCTTTCCCAGGCTGGTGGAGTGTTTATTGACCCCTCCCAGCTGGGCATAAAGTGCTCCCCAACTCATCCTGTCTGCTGTTGCTCTCAGCTCCTAATCATCGAAAAGAAAAAGATTATTTTAATTTTGTGCAACTATGTATGTGTGTATGTATATGTGTGTGTGTGTGTGTGTGTGTGTGTGTGTGTTCAAATTCAAATGTAAACAATATGTAAAGTTCACAAGCATACATACATGCATACATATAAATATATAGTTTCAATTTACATTTCAGATGACAATTTATTAAATTTATTAAAAAATAGACACATTTTTAAAATACAATGAGAATCTATGACAAACTATTTTAATAATGAAGATTTTTGAATATCAATCCTATTAACAAACTAAATTCTATGTCTTCAAAAAGACAAAACCTATTGAATTGAAAATGTTTTCATTAACACATGTAAATAAGATGAAATCCTTCATTCCGTTCAACAAAAAAAAAAAAAAAAAAAAAAAAAACAACAAAAAAAACACACACACATTGGTAACTTTGCTTATTTTTTTTATCGAATTTAACACGTCAGAATTATCACGATATTATAACTTTTTAAAAAATTGTGAAATGTCTGCAGTTTTAAAAAAGGAAATTTAACGTTACCTGTTAGCCTACAAAATGTTTTAGATCAAATCCATCATATATATCCGTCCAGGTGAGTTAAACTGAGTAGGTTACTTTCACCTGCGGTGATTCTTTGTTGTCGTGAGAGTGAGATGAAGTGATTTGACTGAGGACAGTGAGCGCAAGTTTCGTCCTCTCTCTCGAGGAGAGGTGCACCTGACATCGGGCGGAGCCACGGAGCTCGCGAGCGACAAAACCGGAATGTTCCTGGAATGTGTCGCACGCCTCAGATGTTTACTGTAGAAGCGATCTAGTACGGTCGCGTCGCGAGCGTGTAGATGTGGTATAATGTTTAAAAGTACAACATTTATTAACTTTCATGGTTTTTACTGTATTTCAGGTCATAATTAAATAACCTACAGTTGCATAGGAAGTGTTTTTTTTTTAACTTAACCGTTCAGGGGCCATGAAACGTAAGTAGCCTACTTTCTTTGCGTTTTTTTCTTTCTTAAACTCTTTCTTTTGCTTACATTAGGTTAATACAAATTTAAATGTAAGTAGAATAACTCAGCAAAGTTTAGCCCCACTAATATGCATTATTTAACAAAATATCAAGGCAAGCCAAACAGTAATTTGAAGAAATATAGCTTCAAACAAATTTCGAGCAAAACATTTAACAAAGATAAGTTTGATAGGTTTAAAAAGCTAATTTTCATTCTTAATGTAATGTACTACAACAGTATCTATTCTAGAATACCTAGACTAAAAATCACCTTGACACCAGTCAGTGTTCGTTCATCTGAGAAAAACATTATTTATTTGCATCCGACACTTGGTTTGACATGTTATGACATTCATACATCTCAAGTCAAGTGTCCAAATATTTGTTGGGTTCATCTTAGGTATGAGATTAATTCATAAATGTCCCATGAGGAAGTTAAAAATAAAAAATACTTTTAGTTTTTAACTGCGTGTATTTTCCAGAAGGAAGCATCAGAATATCCTTCCAAATTCATTGGGGTGCATCAAGAAAAGGGCTATCCACCAAGAGATAGTTTTCATTTCCTCTTTAATTGTGAATTTCACATCACATTTATCATGTGCAAGAAAGTGCTATAGCGGTTTCAGTGAAACAAGTATTAGTCACAAATCGTACACTTAAAAATACTGTTAATGCATTATAAAAATTAAATTCATAATTAAATGAACCCTAAAACCATTAATGGGGTTTAATTTTGTTTCAGTAATTTAATCAGTCATGTTCAGTTACCTGGAAAGGAAATATTTAACAAAGGACAACAATGGCTCAGATGATCCATAACCAATTCCACTGAAATATTTTATGGACTACAGCCTCATTTCTTCAGCTTCGCTAGTTCCATCAGCAGTTGATCTCTTCTCTCTCTCCGGACTGTGAGGTGCTCCTGTTCAGCAGGTATCAGCTCACAGATCTCCTAAAGTACATGATAAAATCTTTCATTTGATAATGGTTACAAAAATTATAAACAAACAAACAAACAACAACATATAACAACAAAACAGTTATGGTTATTTGGGAAATCTGTACAATCTGTCCAAAGATTTCTAAAGCAACCATTAGTGGAGATTTTCCAATAATTATTAATAATATTGATATTGCTTACTTTTACAATTCTAGCTGCTGGCTCTCCAGAAAAATCTGGAACAGATCCAAAAGTATTAATAACCCTCTTCATGCCCTCGCTGTAGCGCTGGAGATAGCCTTCCATACCTGGACAGACAAAACAATAAAAATGTTGTTTTACACTTCTACAATAAAGTAGGAACACGGTAGAAGATATATGGTCTGATATTTTTATGAATAACTGTGACACAAAAAGTATTTTTAATTTAGAACAGTGTCCAAAATGACTCAGCAAATAAAGTTACTGGGTTTTTGTTTTGTAACAAGAGTTTTCAAGCATGAATGGAGTAGGTCCTCATCTGAAGGGCATGAGTTGTTTTAGAAAGGCTCTCAGCAGATAAGATGTGCACCAGGGAAAGTTCAGCCACAGTTCTTTGCTTACAGTTTCCAAGAACCTGTGCCATTACAGCAATGGAAGAAACCAGGGCGAAACTCTTACGTTTACAGGGGGGCTTTATCACCACATTGAGAGCACTGTAGCACCTCACTCACAGTACAAGGAGGCAGGGCTGAGAATAATAACTCATCTGTCATCATCAAACATTAGTATTAGTGTCACATGGCAAAGCACATTTCATAGGGGGAGCGGGGTCATCCTACAGATTTCACACTGCCTTCTGATTTTCAACGTGAACATGAGATCTCTTCAAAACACATGCACATTTACACACTTTAGTGTTTGTTTCCGTTTCTTTCACAGTCTGTCTCTTGCACACACATACTTAAGGTCAGGTGAGGTGGATGTTAATCGAAACAGCAACAGGCTTTCACAGACCAATTCTTTTTCCATGCATGATGAAAACAAAAACTTCTAAGTGCTTAAATACAAAATTTCATGATGCCATTTTTTTTAATTGCATGGGTTAATGGGTAGCTTGCCTTCGGGTGCATTGAGATGCATGGTTTCAATGGGACCTATAAAAGCGTAGCGCATGCCCAAGCCCTCAGACATAACCAGATCAATGTCCTTCACCGAAATCACTCCATCCTGGATGAGAAGAAAGAGAAGTTCATTTGGCAATACAGTGTGTATTATACACTTGGATGAAAGACCATGTTTCTAAAAGTGGTTTACTGATGTTCTGATCTTCTAATCCTAAAAGCTTCCTGCTTAGTAGTTTGTCCAGCCAACAAAGTTTGGTCCACCTCACTGAGAGGAAAATGGAGGTTGTCCCCCTTTTGTCCCGTCTGAAGAGCTCTAAAGCCGCTCCCACTGTATTGGGTTTCTCTTATCATTTAACTCCGTGTCCTCTGAACAATGGGATGGTATGGCAGGGGGAGGCAAGTGTGGTTGTGCCAGACTTTGGGACCACTTTGTACTCATATTACCTGTGGCTACAGATACCTGTAGTCTGACTGTGCTGAAATCAAAGGTTGGATACAAAATGTGCAGTGGGGGATGAGTTTAGGAGAGGGACAGGGTGGTCTTTGTTCATTTCCTGCACGCAACAACGAGGCTGTTATCTCAGTGTCACCAGGCAGTGGACTGGCTGGGCAAACCGAGAAAAGAGGCCTTTCCTCTACGGTAATCACCAGGGGCAGCCATTAGCTTTCCCAGCTGCTCTACTTTCCAGAGCTGGCTCTCTCTCAAAGAGCCGCCTGAACTCAGAGAAGGAAGCATGAGTGGATTTGAGCTGCAAATCTGGAATTTGGGGAACCGTCCAAATCTTAAAAGTTCCTTATCATAGCCCCCCCCCCAAAAAAATATTTTTCCCTAATTAAAACAACTAACTGAAAATAACACGCAAAAAATATATAAGTGGCAAGAAATGGAAAACATAAGTCTGTATGTATAAAATCCATAGATCTTGACTTTGTATAAAGGGGCTTATGGATAGCCTAAGGCATCTTTACACCTTGTCCAAGGCTCAAAATTCAGCCTAAACACATAATGTCTCATAAACGACAGACTAAATCATGCCTTCTGGGCAACATTTGAGTCATAAACACTTCTAGATGCCACTTCAAGACTGCTTCTCTGCCAACTTTGCGGAATAATGAAAATTCTGTCATCATTTTCTCACCCTCAATTTGTTACTTTCTTCTTTCTTGGTTTGTTTCTTTCTTCTGCTGAACACAAATGGTTGATGCCCCCACTGACTTCCAAAGTATTATTTTTCTTATTTGGGGCTATTGACGTCAGTAAGGACCAGCAACTGTTTGATGATGGAATTTTCATTTTTGGGTGAACAATCCCTTTAAGCATCAATGACATTATTAGCATCAGCTCAGACTGGATTGTCAGCTAGTAAACAATATTCAAATGTCTGTGGTCATAGTTTTAAACTTAGATAAATAGTTAGGTATTTGGGCCCATGACAACAACATGAACAGCTCAAACATCTCATTATTCAACACAGTGAAACATTAATAAAATCAAATAATATAATGCTAAATAAGACTTAACTGAACAAAAGTGATGCAACATTTAACAAGTAACAGTCCCAGGTGGCCACAGAGGGTCTTTGAACAATATTTAACTTATGTAAAACCAGCTTATAATTACTTAATTTAGTTACTTAAACAAAAAACTGTATTAATCAGTATGCGTACTGGTTTAACTGGTTCACCGACATGGCTTCTTTTAAAGATCCATGTGACATAACCTTTTAAAAGCTCAGACAGCAGATTCTTTTGAAATTCGTGAAAAGTATTTGCCTACAACTAAAAAGGAGGAGAGGTATTTCTGTCATTTAGAAGTTGACTCAAACCCGGATATGGATTTGTTCCTCATATGGTTTATGTTTTATTTAGACATTTAACTTTTCCTTCTGACTGAGGAAATTACAAGACTTGGAAAATAATGTTGTGACCTCTTATTAGAAATTAAATTCCTAACACACACACAGACCTGTAAATCATACCGATTTTCCAGACAACTACATTACTGAATTACCTCAATTACCATCATCAATGATTGCACATTAACACTACTGAGGATGAAATGAAGACAGAAAGCTGTTATAAGGAAAAACACTTATTTAGTGTAACAGCTAATAAAGAGGAAAATCTTTATATATAAAAATAAAAACAACAACATCCCACTCTTCCTAAATGGTGCATGATGAATAGGATAAATAAATAAAGACACACACACACTACAAATGACAAATAACAATTAATGTGACATTTTTCCTTCGGCCTCATAAGATTTCCTTTCGTTATGCCTCAGTTCAGTTGTTATAAATCTCTGAAAGGAGTAGAACCATCAAGTCAGTTAAAAGTGAAATTGTCTCTAAAAACAAAAGCAGACTGGACAGGATACTTTATTGGACACACTGTACGTGTATCTGTAACCAGCTCAAAAGAATAACACATTTGACACAAGTGGTTCAAATTTTAACCTCTCAAATGTCACTAACTGTGAAAAGGTCACAGCATGTTCCTATGTTTTAAAAAACACAAGGGGCTTTTTGTTTTCCAAGGAACCTCTGTTTTAGCTTTACTTTGAGAACGGTCTTCTACGGGAAAAAAAAATATTAAAAAAAAATATTTTTTTTTTTTGAAAAAATATTTAATCATTTAACCATTTGTGACCCTGGACCACAAAACCTTAAGTCGCTAGGGTATATTTTTAGCAATAGCCAAATAAATAAGGGTGAGTGAATTATTATATTAAGTGATAATGATAAAAATGAATCCATACAATTATTCACAAAGAGATAATTGTTTTAAACATAAATGGTTTGGTTTATCTGTTATTTATGTAGGACAGAAGTGTGTAGACACCCCCCTCCTAAATAACAGCTCTGGTTATTTCAGCTTCACCCATTACTAACAGTAGATAAAATTAAGCATGCAGTTATTTTAGTTTTGGACATACTTGAGGATATAAAAAAAAAAAATTATGAAATTCTCAAAAACCATGAGTATGGTGTTTGGGCGTAATTAATTTGGACATGTAGTGTACTCTACCCCGACCCATATGAAGCTCTCCAGGGACCAAATACAAAGTGTCATATTGCAACAAAAACCACAACTTTAACACAGTGGGTAAGGATTAAGGGATCTGACCTATGAACTTTCCCATTATTCATATTAATAAAAACCGTTTTGTGATGATGCCTTCCTAATACATCCTGTACAGAACACACAATTTTGTGTTTCGTCTTTAAATGTCAATTACTTCACTGAATAATGAACAGTCACTCTAAAATTAAGTTCAAAGTCAGGTGTCCACTGTCTGTGGAAGTGCTTTCTTGACTGCTTTTTGTTCATGCTTGTGGGGAGTGCCCAGAAGGGTTTGGTTTTTAAAGTGGATCTCCTTACTCTACCCCATGTTCATTTGATACACTGTAATACAGGTGTACTGTCTAACCAGGACAAAACCACCAGTATGAGGAAAGAGAAGCTGTTCTAAAAGTTTCTCAAGAGGAACAAAGAAAAGAGATTGTTTTTCCTCCTTCTCTCAATCAGTCATTTGTAAACATAGTGTGATAAGACTAAGGATGTTGCAATGCTTTCCATTTAAAAAAAAAAACATAATAGTCTCTGTTCATTCCTCCCTTCCTCTAATTTCACATTCCTTTCTTTCTAAAAACAGAGTGTAACAGAGACATAAAACATTTGTAATTCTGTCATCAATTACTCACTAGATACTGTAGGTGCTGGTCCCCACTGACTTCCTTAGTATGGAAAAATAAATAAACTAAATATATAAACAGCTACATTTGATAAATACAATTATGTTTTAAACTATTTTTAATTGAACTTTTGAGTACTATTTTTAAACTGGCAACTATTTTAGAATACATTATAATTCAAAAGTTGGAGGTTGGTCTTTTCTATTTTGCCTTTTTGCGCATATTATACAGTACAGTAGAGATTTGACATGGAAGAACTAGTAGGTGGTTAAGACATGATGCAGTATAACCATGACTCTGACTGATATGTGGTGTAGTTCCATGGCTCAACCAACCTGAACCAACCTCCAGGACTCGGCTATGATGGCATACTGAACACGGTTCAATGCGAAGCCATCGATCTCCTTCCTGAGTCGCACAGGTGCCTGTCCGACATCCGTCATCAGTGAGTAAGCAACATCCATCACAGCAGGCAGTGTTTCGGGGTGTGGCACCAGCTCCACCAGACGCACATAGTAGGGCGGGTTTACCTGTGAGGTTCAAAACAAACAGGAAATGACATCGGTTTATCAGCCACAAAACACAGACAGAGCACTATACCAATTCCAATGTGTTTACCAGAGCTAGAGATAATGGCCTTGTACTAAACTTCTTTCCTTGTCTATGAAGGTCTCTCTGACTAAATGTCTGACCAAAAATGCTTGGCATTCATGATTAAACATTCACTAAATGCAGATGAAGGTTAACTAATTGCCTCACACTGCTCCAAAGGACAACAAGACCAGCAAGACCAGCAAGACCAGCAAGACCTTTCTGCTCATGAGATCAGAGTGGAATTTCCATCGAAGGATTCAAAGTCCAGTAAAGCCCCTCTTGGCCTAAAATGGTTATCTCCATTCTTCATTACAGGCTGCTAAATCAGTGCTGAGAAGAAAAACCAGGCGTGTCTATGTAAATAATGCTTGCATTAAATACATATAAATAGTAAAACTAAAACCAAAACATGAATGTGGTAAGAACGCTTGAAAATAACAATTGCTATTAGGGTTAGTTGCAGAAGTTTACATTTAGGAGGATTTTAAGTTTAGCCCTTAACAAGATCTTAACCAATACCACATCTAGACCAATAATGAGACATATTGGTCTAGATCAGTGTTTCCCAAATGGGGTGCTGTCTGTCGAGAGCAGGGGTGCCGTGTAAAAAATCTTTTTGTAATCTTTTTAATGGTTGAAATGTAAAAAAAAAAAGCATCTAGTGTATAATATCCATTTCTGATGTCGCTAAGATTCACAGAAATTCCGGCCTGCGAAAATTAGTTAAACGCTCAGGTTTCACTTTCACGTGGTTTGACCAGAGGTGTAAAATACTTGAGTTGTACTTGATTTCTTTACTTAAGTATTATTTTGGGGGATTTGTACTTTATTGAAGTACAAATTAAACTGGTTATATTTTTTTTCACTTGATTAGATTTCTGAGGGGAAAAAAACTCCTTACAATTTTATTTCATCATAAAAAGTACATTACATTTTTATTTGAACAGAAGTTCAAATGTGTGTGATTGACGTGTGCTTGACGTGTGCACCACCCCCCCCCCAATTTTTATTTATTTATTAATTATTCTTTCTGTTTTGATAGTCTTTAGCTCTGTAATATATTAGCTGAAGGCATAAGATTGAGTGCAAATAAATCAGTGATGGGATTTTTAATACAGTTAATATTTTTGTGGTAATTATGTATAATTTATTATTAAATGTTACAAATCTCAGAAAAAAAAGTGTTTAAATTAACGTTTTATGTTAAGTAAATTGTAATTAATGTTTAATGATTTAATGATTAGTTCTTATCAGGTAATTGATATGTCATTATATGACACTTTGAGTAGCAATTAAGACTGTCAATTAGTATTTTAACCTTAATAATGATATTATTTTCTTATTAATTAACCTAATTAGTCACAAATAATTATTTATCAATATTTGCTGAAAAAAAAAACTCTAAATATCCCAAATAAACAATTACAAATTTAATTATCCTTAGACAGTAATGTTGAATAGACACATGAAGTGCCCTTTCAAAATGTTAATGTTGTATGTTTTAATTATGACTCTCCTCATTAATGCAACCCATTCTTGTATTCCGTCTGGAATAGGTTTTAGCCTCTGCATCACATCTTGCTCTTCAAAGGAATAGTTCACCCAAAAATGAAAGTTCTCTCATATTTTTTTCACCCTCATGTCATCCCAGATGTTTATGATGTTCTTTCTTCAGATGAACACAAGAAAAGTTTTTTTAGTCTGTATAGTGCAAGGGGACAAGACCTCTTCAGAAACCACACAAAGTGAACATGACTGTCAAGCTTAAAATATCGGGATTTGTATTTTTTTGTATTTATCCTTTCACTTAAGAAGACACTGATTCATTAACAGGGGTTGTATGAGTTACTGTCTGTCATATTCATTTCTGGACATCCCATTCACTTGCATTAAACTAAGAGAGATTATTTTTTTGTAGTCATCTGATAAATTAAAGTCATATATATATATATATATATATTGGATGGTATGAGGGTGGAAAGGACAGAGTTTTATTTTAATCCCCTTCCCTGTATTTGTGTGTGTGTGTGTGTGTTCCACTGTGCTGCATTTTAAATGTAGCTGTTGCACCAGATGTATGTGTTTGACCTGTGCTTTTTATTTATTTTTCTCCCTTTAACAAAACCTCCGTATATCTGTTAACTTTTGTAATACTTTAGTACAATTCAAAAAGTTGTACTTTTTTTACTTTTACTCAAGTATGTTTTTGGCAAGATACTTGTACTTTTAATTTAGTAAAATTTTCAGTACTTTTTACACCTCTTGGTGTGACGCTCTGCATATTATCCTGCTCTATGAGTGTGCGCTCCACTCACTAATACACCGTTCATGCTCATCAGAACAGCAAAGTCCACTCAAAAATCGAGCTGATGGGAAACATCTATGTATTATATTATTGTTTCTGTTTGCAATAGCCCTACGGTGCTGTAGCATGGTGTGACTCTGGAAAATCTCTGGAAATACTGCCCTCCAGTGGTGTAGCGATTCAACCCTGGGCCTATATGCAAAAAAAAATGTGTACTGCTGTACCGAATATCTATACTTTTCAAAGCAATGGCGTAGCCATGGGTGTGCCAGGGTGTGCCTGTGTCACCCACAGTGGCAGCTGGCACACCTAAAAATAGATGCAGAATTATATATAGTCTCAATAAAAAGTTTACTAAACTTGGGCTATTGTTGTTTACTTAGAATATATATATATATATATATATATATATATATATACATTTTTATTTTATTTTTTTAATCAACCCTTTCACATGTAAGTTACAAATATTTTAACTGACCCTTTGTTTCCATGGCGACGCGTCATTATTCACTAACAGATGAATCAGTATTCGTTTCATTTAGTTTTTCATTTTTTATTAAAATATATACAAAAACATGCTTACCATGTCAACTATATAATATTCTGATTCTTCGTTTAAAAACCTTTATAAATTATCTTGATCTATAACGAGATGAGCGCTGCAGTTCAGAGTCCTGTCAGCCGGATTTAACGTACAGCACTTGAATTCCCCAGTTTCTCCCGAAATACATGAAAGTAAGCGGCTGTTGAACTGGACGAAGAATAGAGGAAACTTTATTGTTGATAGCCCGAATGCACTGTTAGTCGCTTTGGATAAAAGCGTCTGCTAAATGCATAAATTAATTTAATTTTAATTTGCTATGTGTGTCTGATATATGACTAAAACACGTCTGCAAATTACATTTGATAAGATAGTTTTTGCTGCTTTCATAGACATCAGTGTGTATTTTACAAACTACCAATGTATTGTTTTACTAGTGATTATGTATATTTAAATGTTTGAAACCTAAAATAAACATTATGTGGTTGAAAACACTGCGTATTCATTGTGATATATGACAAGCGCTGAGTGCGTCCGTCTCAGGCTCAGCGCCAGCCAACGCGCGAAAGCTGTTTGAATCTGGCAGTTCTGTGACGCCACTGAACATTCTAAATCATACTCTCAGGGGCACAGAAATAAGAATCCAATATATGGTGCAATAATGCTAAAAATGTTAAAATGTAATATGCATTTTAAATTATTTTTGTTAAAATATCTGCTGACATTTGGACTGCCAACCAATTAGAAAACAGCAGCTGACTGTGACCCCAGCAGTCTATGATATAAACAGATAATTTTTGATTGCAATTTGCTAGCTAGCAATATGTCGCAGAGCTGCCCGGCTTGATGGACAGCCGGACACAAGGCCTAACCTTACACCTGATGAGGATGTTTCGCCCTCCCCGGGCCCAACATCAACAGACAGTGTTGCCAGATTGGAAATTTCCAAGTATCGTACCAGAAGTTCAAAATTATCGTATTTGGAAGAAAATTATTACATTTAACAATTAACTACATTTTGACACGACCTGCAAATTAACACTAGGAGTATGGTTGGACGGAAGCAGTGTGACAAAAATACTATCCCATAATTTTGCACAGTAATATGACAATAAATGTGGCACACCCAGATTTTCATATGCACACCCAGAGACTCTTTTCTGGCTACACTACTGTTTCAAAGTATCATATGGAAGTTGGAAATTCAATTATTGTGACAAAATTAATTTTGTAGGGTGCCACAAATTTGTTAAAACTTCCAAAGGGTGCCATGACTAAAACAAGGTTTGGGAAAAAATGTTGTAGATGCGTTTTGCTTTGAATGGAAGATGATGTGGGTTACAACAATAGACTGTATCAAAGGCAAAATGTATGCACTTGAACAAACATAAACTGGACTGAAGTATTCGCATATGAAATGGATTTTCAAACATACTGTCAATCTTTTTTTATTTTAAATCAGAGTTAATTTAATTAATTAAATGATATAATCTCTCATGGACTATAATTGTAACTAACCGGATGAGAAATGATGCACCGAGTTCTGTTCTGGACACAAGAGAACACGTTGCTTGGCATCAGACAGGAAGTGGAGCTGCTGAGAATCACGCTTTCTGTGACGAGATTCTCCACCTCATGGAAGACAGTGTGCTTTGCTTTCAGGTCCTCAAATACACACTCCTATTCACAGAAGACACAGAGGACAAGAGCAGTTGATGGTCAACAATATAGCAAAGGGACTGTATGAAACGTACTATAATTAAAGCTGTAGCAAAAAAGTTTTCCATGAGAGTACAATTAGAAAAAAGAAGGAAATTGACCTGAATAGTTATAAAAGACCTTAACTTCCCAATGCTTATAAAACAAACAGGAATATTCACTCATGCCTTTGATTATTTACTGTAGTAGAAAAACTTTTTAGAAGTCAGAGTTGCAATGAAACGACAGATATTTTCTTCCACATTGAGATGTACATATGAAATGACTGGAAATCATTTACAATAAGACCTATAATGTGCATTAAGAAAATGAGTAACGTGAATGGTGAATTTTCACTTCATGATGAGAATGTGGAGATTTTAGAAAAAAAACTAAACAATATAGACAAAAAAAATAAAAAATCACATGCTTACAAACCGCTAAAATAAATATAATGTTAAATAATGGTATATTATAATATCACCAATACAGCAGTGCAAATACAGTAGTGTCAGCAGCACATACCAGGACCACGCATCATTAAATGCTGACATCATCATCATAACTGGGACAAACAGAAACCTTCAGCGATCAGTCAATAAATGTAGTACACAGGAAAAAATGTATGATCAAATCCACCATCTTTATTTTATTTCATAAAAAAAATGACTTTCCAATAGCAAACAGCGGCTTGGCTCCTAAGTGTTCAATACATTTTAATAATTAAACACGAGTGCAATTCCAATAGTTAATCACATTAGTAAGTAACTTAGTAAGAAAGACATCATGGGATGTTCAAACCATTTCAAACGTAAAACCACAGATAAGACTTTTGGTTCCATGTGATTTTTGGTTCATACACGGACTTAAAAACGTGAAATAATACACTTTCTTATCCACACATGAGATACTTTTGTTCCATACACATCAGGGAGATGTTTATCCTCTGTTCCCCAGGTTACATTTTTGGGTCAACAGGAAGTCATCTCCATTGAAGGTGGAAACCTCACCTGGACAAAGAAAGCTCCCTCTAGGGCCTGCTGCAGGTCATGGTGACTGCTGAGCAGACTCAACTGCTCTGCAGCCGTCAGATTTCCTCTCAGCATTTTGGCTTGCTGAAGCTCCTCAAGCTGTTTCCTGCTCACACACAAAAACACAACATTCAGCTTAAAATTTACTAGCAATTTCTGAGTGAAGCTTGTTTCTACACCTATTTTTTCCATTTTAGTTACATATCTAGGAAACAGAATGCCTTCTGGTGACAGAAGAAGTGAATAAAGGAAGGGGGATATTTAAAACAACCTAAACAGATTATGGAAAGACTTTAATTTGTGCATATTTTTTCCGCTGCATATGATCTTCTCTCTTTTATTCAATTTTTATCCTCAGATCATTGGTTTATGTAGGTTGTGCACTCAAAATGGGTTACAAACGTGCTCAGACAAAAGTTGAGCAGTGATGCTAAAGGTAAAGAATCTGACTGAGGGGTCAACAGGTCATTTTTCTGTCCTGTTTTCCACTGACCTGATCTCTGTGATGGCTCGTGATGCTTGTCCTGGTTCGTTGTCATAGATCTTGACCGTGTATCCTCCGCTCAGGAACACCATAGTCCAGGAGCGGCCAATCAGCCCACTTTATGATGCCACATCCCATACAATTAGGAAAAAGAGACAGCATTGTAAATAAGTCAAATATCAATAGAGAACAAGTAGTCCGTTAACATTAGTGAAAATCAATGCATTGTCTACATACCAAAATGAGAATTTTTTTTGAGACTACCTAAACAGAAACTTTAATATTGCAAAAATACTTTAAGGTTTAAAGACCTTGATGACCATGCATGAAAAAAACAATAGTCAGAGTAATACACTTTAACATCATAACCTTATTTGGACGTCAAACCTACCCAAAATGTCAAATAAGCGCAAATACACACTCACGTGTTCATTTATTTTGGTCATAAATCATTGCACTGTTAATTTTTATATGCACTATTCTGATGTGGAGTAATACGTCTATTAATAAACACTATCACAGTAGAGTTCAAAGTCCACTCAACTATTCTCTTATGCAATCTCTGCCAAAATTGACAGACTGACTTAAACAAGGAAACTCTCACCTTCCGACAACAGTAATAATCTTTCCTTTTAATGAAGCCATCTTGATCTCCTTTACAAATGTCAAAACTCAAGTCAGCTAACGTTACTTTACAGGACCCCCAACATCACCAGACTTCAGGTTATGCGCATGAAGACGGGCTGTGGGCGGAGCTACGGCGTCTCGCACGCGCCTAAATACATCAGGACTTTTACAGCAGGATAATACCTTGGATTAGAGCGGAGAAGACGATCATACGTACATTTAGAAATGTAATATTAGAAAAAGAAAAACACTGACGCAAATATAATCAATGAAATAACCAATAGCGAAACAGAGTTATGTCGCCAGTGTGTAGCCTATGGCAATCCGTCTCTGTATCCTAGCAACA
Organism: Carassius auratus; assembly: GCF_003368295.1. Taxonomy (NCBI): domain Eukaryota; kingdom Metazoa; phylum Chordata; class Actinopteri; order Cypriniformes; family Cyprinidae; genus Carassius; species Carassius auratus. The sequence goes on from NC_039276.1 coordinate 17,308,360, forward strand.
ACCGATGTGTTGTTCATTAGCATAGTTAGCGAGCTCTAGCTGCTGTTGGGCTACATACGCGGTTTTTCAGGATATTTCTATTCAATACGGCTATTAACTGGCTCTCTATTTCTGCAAACAAACTGATCTGTTAACCAAGTAAGTAAAATTATATTATTTCTCAAACCTCAGATGTTGGCAGTTACATAGTGTACGAGATACGTGGTGTCAACTAGCAATGCAAACAATGTTTTTTATAGAGTAACTCGCATATTTATTCAAAATACTGCCTAAACGTTGTAAGAATTGCTTTTTTTTCTTGTTTTATAGATGTTCTCACTGTAACTATAACTTTGATAAAGTGTCTGCATTGTTGCCTGAAAAGCATTAGCCTTCTATTTTTAAAAATATATAATTTGTAATTATTTAGCCTATTTATTAAACATATTGACAAATATAGCATTCATATCAAAAGACCCTATTAAAAATGCATTAATTTTCTATTTTTTTCTTGTTTCAGATGGAGAACGTGCATCTTGTCCCAGAGGAAGAGGAGGATGATTTGTACACTGGCTACAATGATTACAATCCGACTTTTGACGGAGAGGTGCACAAATACTTAGGCATTAGACATGCATCTATTAATTTTCATAATCTCCTTTTATGCGTCATGATTTTCCTGTCCCTGCAGGACCTTCACAATGATGAGGGCTTTCAGCAGGCAGTCAGGACTAGTCATGGCAGAAGACCACCAGTAAGTTATATTGCACCTGCTGATTAAGCTGCAGTATAAAACGTCAAGCAGACCAGAAATAATAGTTACTAAATTAAAATATTTTTAGATGACCGCAAAATATCCTGGCACTGCGATTGGAGTGCGACCGCTTGGAACAGCTTATGGGGTAAGTAAAGAATATGGATTGACACTAATGAATGATAGCATGCTAGAATGTGCAATGTCTCATAATCAGGAAGACAGATGTCAGGGGAGGAAAGGTGAGAGATTAGGTGAGAGATTAGGCCTATACAGTCAGAATCAGTACAGTCAAATCTGATAACTATGAAAACAAACAGATTTCAGGGTGAGGGTATTGAATTCATTTCATGTTTCAATAAGGGATTGTGAAGCTGTTTGCCAGATGTTGGTTGTATATTGATGCTGTTTGGTTTCCTTTTATGTCTACATATATTCAATGTTAATATCTAGTTTCGGATGCCTGTTGGCACTGCTATGGGAAGGCCTATGACTGGAGCTGTTCAGGTGGGATAAATCTCTTGTTTATTTGCCCTTTATGTCATATGCAATGAAGTTTTATGCATTTTTCTAATTTTGCGGGTTGTACAGGATGGTGCAGCTCGTCCCATGACTGCTGTGCGAGCAGCAGGATATTCGTCATCTATAGCTAGAGGTACTTTCACACATGAAACACATTTGCACATGTGCTGTCCAGACACATTATGCTTGAAATGTACTTACTGATTAATACATTTTAACTTCTGAGTTGGTGAAAATATGACAGGTTCCCTCATTTTAATTGTTTGAATTTCCAGGCTCTGTGTTTGATCCACTGGGACAATCAAAAGGACCGGCCCCTCCTTTAGAAACAAGGAATGAAGACACGTATGCATCCCTCTGCTTTCATAGTGCTTGAGAAGTCATTGACAAGTTTTGTTTACTAGATCGCACTTGACATCTTTAGTTTTACTCCGAGATGTACACCTTTTGGGTCTAATAGTGTTCTCGTTCAGTCCAGAGGAGAAGATAAAGATCCTCGAAAAGAAGGTGAATGACTTGATAGAGGAGAGCTGTCTCGCTCATGCTCGTGGGGATCTTCAGCTGGTAGGTATAGCTTTATAACTGCTTTAAGTGATTTTATAGAATTGACATTTAAATGATTTTTTTTCTACAGTCTTTAGAGAAAGCCAAGGAGGCTGGCAGGAAGGAAAGGGCTTTGGTGAGACAGAGAGAACAAACAGGCACTGCAGACCACATCAATCTGGATCTGACCTACTCCGTAAGTTCATTGCTCCATATAAAAATGCATGTCTTGACTGAAAACTAAAGGTATACATGACTCTTTTATGCTTTGTTCAGGTGTTGTTTAATTTAGCAAACCAATATGCCAATAATGACATGTACACCGAGGCCTTGAACACTTACCAAGTCATTGTGAAGAACAAAATGTTTAGTAATGCCGGTAAGATAATTTCAGATGTGTTTTAAAATATCTCATATTCACTCCTCTTTGATATAAGTGCGTTTCTAATATCAGGTTTTCTGTAACTGCTTATCCTACTATAGGACGACTGAAAGTGAACATGGCCAATATCTATTTCAAGCAAAAGAACTACACAAAGGCAATCAAATTTTACCGCATGGCTTTGGATCAGATTTCAAATGCCCACAGTGCAATGAGGTCAGTACTTGTAGTTGCATATGCTGTGTGAACTGTTTTGCACCAATCAATTTACACATCTTAGGCAATTTTATGTGCTTCTCAACATTTATCGTTTATCTTATTATATAGGATCAAGATCATGCAGAACATCGGAGTTGTGTTCATACATATGGGCCAGTACTCCGATGCCATCACATCCTTTGAGTACATCATGAGTGAGAGCCCCAACATAAAGACAGGCTTCAATCTCATCCTATGTTACTATGCCATTGGAGACCGTGAGAGGATGAAAAAAGCTTTTCAGAAACTCATTTGTGTGCCTCTTGGTACTGATGATGATGACAAGTATATTGCTCCAAATGTGAGTGTATAGTTCAAGTGCTTGTTAGTCATATATTTGAACTAAATTCTGTCTTATTTTTTATTTTAATTATTTATTTATTGTTTAATTTTAGGATGACCCTCATGGAAACATGGTGATTGAGGCTATAAAGAACGATAAGCTTCACCAAATGGAAAGGGAGAGGTATTATAATGTATTAAACATTCTGTTGGATCTATAATACTTCTGCTTTGCATTTATTATTCTTAGAATTGTTTTCAGTGTTTTTGTGTTGTTTTTTCCTTCTAGGAAAGCACTAGCAGAAAAATACATTATGACCTCAGCCAAGCTTATCGCTCCAGCCATTGAGTCGTCATTTGCAGCTGGGTTTGACTGGTGAGTTATTTATACTACTGTTCATAAGTTTGGGTCATTCTTTTCATCATAGAATCCTGAAAACACAATTGTTTTTAGCATTGACATCAATATTAAATGGTTCTTGTGCAGCAAATTGGCATATTTAAAATGACTTCTGAAGAATCACTTGGTGACTGAAGACTGGAGTAATGGCTGCTGAATATTTAGCTTTTCCATCACAGGAATAAATGAAGTTTTTTACTTTGTTGTATTTTTGTAAAAAAAAATTGTCTTGGTGAGCAGAAGAGACTTATTTTAAAACGTAACACAATAAAAAGGTTCATTAGTGGAAATGATTTAACTACTTTGTTTGACATGAACTAAGCATGAACAATTACAGCATTTATTAATCTTAGTTAATGTTAATTTAAACATTTACTAATGCCTTATTCAAATTAAAAGTCGTGCTTGTTAACATTAGTTAATGCAGTGTGAATTAACATGAACTAACAATGAACAACTGTATTTTCATTAACTAGCATTAATAAAGATGAATAAATACTGTAATAAATCTATTGTTCATTGTTTGTTCTACATTAACTAATGGAACTAGGGATGCACCGAAATGAAAATTCTTGGCCGAAACCGAAAACCGAAAAAGAGAAAACCAAGGCCGAAAACCGAAACCGAAACACCGAAATAAATTATGCCAATTATTAGTACCATTGCATTTATTGCTATGACAGTGTACTAACTTTACTAAAATTAAGACATTGCAATTGCATAAATTAATATTAAAGTTTCAAAGATAATTACAATTACATAACTTATTTAAAAAAAAACATAAAAAAAATTAATTACAAATGATGCAAATATTTATTAAGCACATTGCAACAATGCACAGTATAAAATAAAATTCAAACAAAAAATTTATCCCACTCATGTGTATAATTAATAATAATGTACAGGCCTACTGGCCTGCAGAAAGGTTTTAAAATGAACAGTTCTCTCATAAAAACAAAGTGCATTTAGGTGAAGTGCATTTGAAATGTTTCTATGTAGGACTAGAAAGTGCATTACTTCTCCAGTTGGCAAGACTGTTTTCACTTCTGGGGATGGGGACTTCAGACAGATAACCATCTAGCTGTTGAGCAGTTGAGCTTGTCATCTGCCTGACATTTGAGACATATTTGAGAGAGTGTATTTAAATAGGGCCAGGGCATAAATAAACATTTTTATCAAATTAAAGCAGAAATCTAGCAGAAAATCTAGCATAAATATGGCTACAATCTGATATTATGTATGTATATATGTTTGTGTGTGTGTGTGTGTGTGTGTGTGTGTGTGTGTGTGTGTAGTAGTAGCCTAAGAACAAAATAGCCAACGTATTATTATTATTTGAGGCACTTTCTTGCAGAATTCCACTGAACATATCAGACAACGATGGTGCATGCCACTCATCTGGTGCAGAGACCAGTCTGTTTTTCTGCGCTCTGATCTGTTTCCTGCACTTGGCGCTTCTCCGTCTCCACGCGGGTTCTCTGCATCCAGCGCGGCCTGGATCATTTCTCGTGCGCGCTGCCTTATTTCCGCATACAAGTAATGGTCTTTATAACGCGGATCAAGCACATTCGCGAAGAAGTGCAGAGGATCCGAAAAGATCTCAGTGAGACGTGTGCTAACAGACTCTTTAAGACTGTACTTTTCTTTGTTTTTACTTCGTGGTCCGTCTTAATCTCTTTGTTAGGAGACGTTTTAGTGCTGCGAATAAAGGAATACGAAGAGAGAATGTTCTCACTGGTGTTAAGTGAATGTCGCGTGGAGCTCGTGGTCTGCGCTTTGCAGGTGCACGTGCAGGTCGCGGTTTCTGTTTGCGTCATCACAACATTTCGGCCGTGTTGTTTCGGTGATAAAAGTCTATCGGCCGAAAACCGAAAAGGCCATTTTCGGCCTAAAATTTTCGGTGGCCAAAATTTCGGTGCATCCCTAAATGGAACCTTATCGTAAAGTGTTATCACTTACCAACAAAAATACCTAGCTGAAACTAGGGGTCATATATGACGTTGTTAAAAATAACTTATTTTGTATTTTTGGTGTAATGCAATGGTTTACGTGGTTTAAGGTTAAAAGAAACATATTATTTTCCACATAGTGTACATTATTGTTGCTCCTCTATGCCTCGCCTTGCTAAAACGTGTCGATTTTTACAAAGCTCACCGGTCTGAAAAGCGAGGTGTGCTCTGATTGGCCAGCTATCCAGTGTGTTGTGATTGGCCGAATACCTCAAGCATGTAACGGAAATGTTATGCCCCTCACCATACTGTGATGCTGTGTCCCTGGGTGACGAGACAAAAACTATAAAACCTATTACAAATGAGGAATTTGTAGCATCCAGTGGGGACATAATTACTGTCTTTTTACGAGTTGCCTTGTGCATCACACCGCGTAAACATAAAATCATGTCTGCATTTGTGATTGGAGAAATGAAAAACAACAAGCCTACTCTACACTGCTCAAAACTCACATTTGAATCATCCGTGACAAATTCCTTTAATATGAAAACATACTTACAGGCTGTGAGTCAGAACAGCCGGCTCTGTAGGTTCAGGAAACAGTCCTCCGTTAAATGCGTTGGACACACACAAATATTTGGTTTAAACTATTCTGGAACAGGTTTGTAAATACAACTTAATCACTTATTTCTAGTTGTGTCCTCTTTTGGATAGCCAAGCAAAGTATTTTCGCTTTCACAACCAAACACACAGCGCCTCTATATTGCAGCGAGAATTAAAGTCACGCTTTCTTTCTTCGCGTGAATATTTGGGCGGTGTTATGCAAATCTTCTCACACAGTGATGTAGACATGTGGGGACATCTTTAAACGAGGCGTTTTAGCAGGGTATGGATGAGTCTTAACTTTTATAAAGAATATCTCTTTGGGTTTGAGACTTTAGTCTCAACTTTAGGGATCTTATCTATACATAATCAGCTGGTAACACCACAAAGAGAAAGGAAAACTTGAAATCGCATCATATGACCCCTTTAAATGATAGTGTGTGTATTCCACAAGAGGGCGTTGAAGGGCAACCCTTGCCCATGACATTCCATTGACAATATTTATGAATTGTATCGAATAATTATAATTCATTATTTTTAGTTGAAACCATTTATAATAGACTAAAGTAAACAATTTGAAGAGTTTGTCCTAAAGCTTAATTTGGTACTTTTTCAGGTGTGTGGACATGGTGAAAGGTTCACAATACGTGGAGCTTGCCAATGACTTGGAGATCAATAAAGCTATTACATACTTAAGACAGAGGGACTTCAGACAGGTAGATGGGTCCCTGGAGACACACTCAAATTATGTTGCATTTGATATTTTACCACAGAACAGAGCCATATCGCTCTATGTCTGTGTGGAACCCTTGTTTCTGTCTTATAACACTTTACACATTCAATGGTCCATTTTATTTTGTTTTCTTGCCTGTCCATCTGCATGACTATTGAGGCTGAGGTATGTTTGTGTTGTTGAAGAAAATGTGTGTGTGTCTTTCTGCTGTAGGCCTTGTGTATATTGTGTTGTGTTGTGTTGCATTGCTTCTGTCATTCATGTAGCAGCAATTGTAATGTGATGTAACTCACATGTATTTAGGTATTATTCACATAAATAATCTATTTATATAACTAATTTCCTTGAAGTCAATATGAATATGCTTAATCGACAGAGTTTTATTTTGTTTCCAGGCAGTTGAGACACTAAAGATGTTTGAGAAGAAGGACAGTCGAGTAAAAAGCGCTGCTGCCACTAATCTTTCTTTTCTGTACTTTTTGGTGAGTATATCACTAAAGCATTGACTTCAAAAACCTGGTCATTGCTATATTTATCACAGTGTTATAAGGTTCACCTGCCTATTATTTGTCTTCTCCAGGAAAAGGATTATGATCAGGCGGACCGCTATGCTGAACTTGCCATGAGTGCTGACCGCTACAACCCCGCTGCCCTCGTAAACAAAGGCAACACAGAATTTGTGAAGGAGGACTATGAGAAAGCAGCAGAGTTTTATAAGGAGGCTCTTCATAATGACTCATCCTGCACTGAAGCTCTCTATAACTTAGGTCAGCCATCACACACATGACATCCTAATGGTTACATCACATGAGAAATTTGTACTTTAACTTTTCTACATTTGAAATGTTTCAGCTGACACTAAGACCATAGTAATATTAAAGCAGAAATCTCTGTGTCCTCATGCAGGTTTGAGCTATAAGAGGCTGGGTAGACTGGAGGAAGCCCTGGACTGCTTCCTCAAACTGCACGCTATCCTCAGAAACAGTGCTCAGGTCATGTACCAGCTGGCTAATCTGTATCCTTCCTTAACATGTCCGTTTTATTGAATGAAAGTCTGTTCTGTGATGGTTTTTGTCATTTCTGATGCTAAGAAATAGAATGCCATAAGTATGGTAAGTTTAGGTTTATTTGCTTGTTAAAAGTCATATTCTTTAAGCAGCTTTAGATATGAGATGTTGGAGGACCCTCATCAGGCCATTGAATGGCTGATGCAGCTCACAAGTGTGACCCCCACAGATGCACAGGTGTTGGCAAAACTGGGAGACCTTTATGATAATGAAGGAGACAAGTCTCAGGCCTTCCAGTACTATTATGAGGTAAAAAATAAAAAAAAGGCCACCGCAAAATCACTCATATTTCAAGTGATGTTTGTATAATATGTGCAGGACTCCAAGTGCCACTTAAAAATAAATACAAGGAATTTTGTACAAATTAATGTTCTTAATAAGAAAGTTTAATTCATGTTTTAAAATGTAGTTAAATGTACATAACATAAAAATAACTAATCTCATTAATTGTAATATTTTTTATTATAAATTATACAATTACTTGTTTAAATGTATTTATTCCTTTAAAATTGCAAAATAAATATGCGTATTTACATAATTGTGTTTTAATTAATGTTTACATTTTTATTTAACAGTTATTTAAGAAAGCATATAAGATATGCGTTAAGTGTCTATAATGCAGATTGCAGTTCAGATTTCATTGGATGTTTTATAGGTATCTGAATCACTGAGAACTGACAGTAATAATAATAATTAAAGAAATAATAATTAAATGGTGTTGTTTTTCAGTCATATAGGTATTTTCCCTCAAACATTAGTGTCATTGAATGGCTGGGAGCATATTACATTGACACCCAGTTCTGTGAAAAAGCTATTCAGTACTTTGAGAGAGCTACCCTCATTCAGTAAGTTACTATATCATTTTTATCACGAATATTCTGCATGTGTCTGGAGATTTTAATTTTCATAACTTTTCCTGAATTTCAGACCGACACAGGTGAAGTGGCAGCTGATGGTGGCTAGCTGTTACAGGAGAAGTGGTATGAGTTTGACAATTATCAATTTAACCATAAGCTATCGTCTCAGCGCCTTCAAAATCATGATTTATTGTTTTCAGGGAATTATCAGAAGGCACTTGAGACCTACAAGGACATTCATCGGAAATTTCCTGAAAATGTTGAATGTAATGTGCTCAGCAGTTGTTTAATTTAGACTTTCTGTGACTATCTAGCGGCTCTGCATCTCATGTCATTCTCTGTCGGCCAGGTCTACGCTTCCTAGTCAGGCTGTGCACAGATATGGGACTAAAAGAGGTGCAGGATTATGCCACCAAACTCAAGAAAGTTGAAAAAATGAAGGAGATCAGAGAGCAGGTACCCAGATTTCTCTCATACTGTTTAAATGCTGGCCTCTTTTGCTTCCTTAAATGGATGAAAATAGTTGAGTGGAATTTGAGAGTGAACAAAAAACAACTGTCTTGAACGATACTCAGGAACGACTGTCTTTAAATCAAGTGTGGAGAGTTTCAATCTTACGAATTTAGAACGAGAGAGAGAGTTTATCTCTGTTTCTTCGTCACCTGTTCCTTTAGCCAGGAAACCTATCGTAAATTATTGAGGAACATGTTTGTTGGACTGTGTGTAAAATACCTCTGGAGAATATCTGACAGCGTGCTGTTATTGACACACACAGAGGGTGAGATCTGGCAGGGACAGCAGTGCTCGAGGCCGCAGGGAAGGCAGTGCTGGCAGTGGTGAGTGGACACTTTGAACTCAACCTCATCGATCAACCTTTAAACTCAAATACTAGTCCTTAACTCAATACATGCTTCTACTTCACTTTTTCCATCGACCTCAACCTGTAATCTGTCGCTGTTGGTAAACAGGAAATACTTCACATCTTACACGCACTCTCCCTAAGAAACCCAGTGGTATGACTGTAATTCCCCTAATATAGCGTCCAGGTGGACAAGCTTAGTGGAGACTGCTAGTCCTGTGATGTGATTTTTTAAAAAGAGAAAGCACGTGTCTTAGACACCCGTTCCCTAAATCAGATGATTTAGAAATTCGAATCCAACAACTTCACTCTAGACTTTTGGTTTGTGATCTGTTTTGAAATTATAGTGTAGTGATATTTTATTTGATTAAAAATGTATTTCTCTTCTGGGACATCAGATGTGGAAGTCTTGTTAGGTGATGTCCAGTTATCAGTTTCAGGCAGTGCCGGGTTCAAAGGTCATGCAGCACACTCATTTTTTAAACAAGTGACTGTTTTCCGCCTCTTACTGCATCTCACTGCTCTCTTCTTCCAACACTTTTCTTCACGTCTTCTGAAACATTAGGATGCGACTCAAACCCCAAGAAGCCCAGTGGTACGATCACTCCCTGCCTCAGTAGAATAGAGACATGATAGGAAGCTACTTTATTATGAAGGTGGTTGGTTTTATTGTGGATTTGATTTGGGTTCTTAAATGTAATTTAGTAATAATTCTCATTACTCTGGAAAATACGAAAAGTAATGGGATGCATTCATTTAAAAGTTTGAGTTCAGTAAGATTTTTTTCATGTTTATGAAAGAAGTCTCTTATGATCAATAAAGCTGCAATTAAAAAAAAGTATAACAGTAAAAACTAATATTGTGAGAAATTAATACGGTTTAAAATAACTGTTTTCTTATCCAATATGCTAATTTGCTGCTCAATAAACATTTCTTATCAATGGTGAAAATAGTTGTGCTACTTAATATTTATGTGCAAACGAAACATTCTTTGATGAACAGAAAATTCAAAAGAACAGCATTTAATTTGAAACAGTAAAGACTTTTACGTTGTTACAAGATATTTCTCTCACTTTTGATCTTGCTGAATCAAATCTGTGCTGTTTTTTAAAGCATTTTATTTGTGATGAAATTTTAGAAGTGCATCGTTCATTTGAAATACAAGGGTTTTGTAAAATTATGATAATGTCACCCACATCCTTGCTGGGTAAAAGTACATTACAAAAAAAAAAAAAAATAGCCACAGACCTCAAATTTTCAGTTGTAGTTTAATGGTTTTACAGCCAGCCAGACAAAGCATATAGTCACATCCATTGAATTGCTCATATTGGGACAGAACTGAATTTCTCCTCTTTGGAATCTGCATTCTCTTTACCGTATTTTCGGGACTATAAGTCGCACTTTTTTTCATAGTTTGGCTGGTCCTGCGACTTATAGTCAGGTGCGACTTATTTATCATAATTAATTTGACATGAACCAAGAGAAATCAACCAAGAGAAATGAACCAATAGAAAACATTACCGTCTCCAGCCCCGAGAGGGCGCTCTATGCTGCTCAGTGCTCCTGTAGTCTACACTGAAAACACAGAGTGCCATCTCGCGGCTGTAGACGGTAATGATTTCTCTTGGTTCTTGGTTCAAAATAAATATGACTTATATATGTTTTTTTCCTCATCATGACGTATTTTTGGACTGATGCGACTTATACTCAGGTGCGACTTATAGTCCGAAAAATATGGTATATTATAAGCTTAATCTTCATTTTGTAAGCAATCTCTCATTCTCTTTTATTTTTTAATCTCTGTTATTCTCTGTTCGTGGCTGTGCATTTGAAAGGGAGCAGCTCAAGCCCCATCAATACCCCTCCTCTGAGAGCCAGTGGTATGACTACACACACTACAGAAATACATTAGAGGAAGAGCTCACACACTCCTCCTGTACAGCTATAAAACAAGCATGACATTGCGTTCTGCTCATTAATAAACTGCTGCTCCTGCACCCGTTAGTCAGCTTTGTTACAGATGCCATCTATTCCTCATTCTGCTCTGCAGGCATAACTGAACTCAACATGTAATGCTAAGTTTACTGTTTTATTCACAAATAATCTTCATTGTTGTATAGCACAACCTCATTTGTAGGCCTCATGTATCTGCTCTCTGTCTAGCCTTTCCACTGTCTCTTCAGAGTTCTGTCTTCTGCTTTTTCCTTTCTTTTCTCTGCAGTTTCTCGCTCAGAAGCTAAGTATAGTCCTGTGCTGGAGCAGGGCAGAGGTATGTACTGTATTTCACTATGCAGTTTAGATTATCAATCCTCTGGATGATTAAACACAAAAATCTCATAGCTGCAAGCTTCATGGAAAACTTCAAACCCAGTTGCCCAGTCCGTATGTCAAAATGATGTTGCAGTTCCCCGTAACGATACAGCGTCCAAGGACGTAAATTCAATCACCGCACAATAGAGAGCAAACATGTGCTGTGAAAGCCTTATATGCCAAAACCACTGTTTCCAGGGAATATCCCACTCTCACTGACAACTTCCTTTAGTTTGCAAAGCACAGTGCGAATAAACCAGTGAAATATTTCACAAGTACACTCTTGAACAACATTATCCCAGTATCAGAGTGCTTGCTGTCAACATTTTCTTTTTGTACTCTTCTGAAGATGCGTTTATGGATACAAACAGTAGAAGTACTCGGAGGCAGTGATGATATGTGACAAAATGTTTATTTTGAATCCTCAGGTGTACATGGTAGGAAAAACTACTGTATGTCAGCAAAAGGTTTTTCATTTTAATGCCTTTGTGTTTTGTCGCTGGGGTGTTTAAAGATCCCATGGTTACCTGCCTGCCAGACTCCAGTCTCACATCTGCCCCTCAGTCCTCTGTTCCAGTCATCACAGCTGAGATGTGAAATGCAGCTGTGTCCCTTTGTCTTTATGCACCAAATATGCTTTCCATAATGCAAGTCATATGGTTGCAGAGTGAACTCACTTTAATTGGGATTCTAGTGTCACATAGCCTTTGCTTCAAGTGCAAGCTGAAGCTGTTGTTTTTCTTGCTTTTTTTTTTAGTCAGCATTCTAACACTGTTTTTTCGTAGCGTTTGAGCATGGCTTACATTGCCGATAGTGTTAAGAAGAATCTGAACAGACACAACTGCAAAATAACACTCACTCCAGAAATGTTTGCCACTTCAACGCTGGCTTTTTTGGGTGTGTTTTCTCAGACAGTGGACAGAGCAACCATGGCACCAGTGCAAAGGGTGAGAGAATTAGCGCTAAACTGAAAACTCTTCCAGGGTCCAATGAGCCATACGAGGCCAGCACTCAGCAGGAAATAGGTGAGAAACAACAGCACCCATCATTTTCAAGGAGGGTTCTTGTCATTGTGACTTATAAAGATAAAATCGTAGAATAATTCATTTTGCAGTAAACAAACAGTAGGACATGGCACTAGCAATACGAAGGTTTAATTCTCAGGGAATGTGTGGCATGATGAAAAGTACTCTTTGAGAGCAGTTGCTTGGATAAAAGCATCTGCCGAATGCATGATGATAAATTCTTACATTTCCATGTTACCTGGCTAATTTATTTAATAGCTTTAAGAACGGTTTCTTTTGTGTGAAGGAGAAAAGAAAGCTTCTAGCCTAGTCTGTCCTTATTAAAATGTATTGATTGTATTGTATTGTATTGATTATTTTAGATGCTTCTTATGTTGATCCTTTGGGGCCTCAAATGCAGAGACCAAAAACTGCAGCAAAGAAACGCACTGAGGAAGATGAGTTTGCTGATGAAGAGCTGGGAGATGACTTACTGCCTGAGTGATGTGTGCAACAGTTATCAATTCAGTAGAAAATCTGATATATGTCAAGGCACTACATTTTTCTGAACTTTATAGTACTGTATTTTTAGTAGTACTAAAAATAACAGTTATTCATGCACAGGTATTTTATATCTCATTTCATTATGGTTTACTGTAATTTTTAATAGTCGTGCATTTTGTGCATATATATGTATAATTACATTTTGGAAAAAATACAGCTTATCCAAATTAATTTTATTCATTTTGTGAATTGATTTGTAAAGATATCAACGTTTGCATGACCTGCATAAAGTGAAGCTAAAGACATTGTAAGAGAAATATTAAAGCACAGCATATGACTTTTTAAGATTTGTCAGTGATCAGTGTGAGATTTTTCTGCATCAGCTCAAGCGGATCATGATCATTATTCAGTATCAAACAGTCCGCCCAGTATCTGGAGTCAAGTATCCTGAGCGCATTTACGGGACGGCGGATGAGACACAGCTTTACGCAACGACTGGGCAGTTTCTGGAGGTCGATTTAAGAGCTCTCAAAAGGTTACTTGAATACATCTTTCCCAGAAATCTCCCCCTAAAGCGCGTTTAGACTCGGTTTAAACTGAAATGCGTGGTCGAGGTGTTTCGACGCTTGTGTTGGTGTTGCTGTGGTGCTGCGGGAGCGCGCCGGGTGAACGGGGACTGAAGGTGTCCAGGAGAGCACCGAGGACTCGCTCATGCCTGGACTTACCAGAGGAGATTCTGGAGCAGATGTTCGGGAGGCTGTCCGTTGGGGTGCTCAACGCGTTTCATCACACCCTGCAGCTCGCCCTTCCAGAGCGACAGAATCTGACCTGTCAATCAGCGTCTCGCCTGGCGCGCGACAGACAACGACCCCCAGTCAACTTCCTCAGCCTCTCGCCGTGGGCGTACAGGTAAGACTCCAAAACCCTGAAGACTAAGATGGAAATAAAAGGAGTTTAGAAGTGGGTTTTTATCGGACATAGTGGCGGCATAAATGCAATCCAGCAACTGGACCCTAACTGTATATTATATAAAAATACAAACAAACGTGTTAACAGTTAATTCGTATAAGTAAATACAAATACCGTACAAAATAAGCTACTCGTGTATAAGAATAACGTCATAAAAAATAGACAAAAATAAGCTACCACAATTTTTGGATTCTTTCCAAATGGCGAAGTGCGATTTTAGCAGATCAGATTAATTCAATAACCGTAGCGTCTGATTCAGACGTATTTGAGGCAACTGACTCAAATGAATAATTCAATCAGGAATCGATTTGGTTTCGGTCATGAAAATGATTCAGTTCTGAAGAAACGGTTCGATTATGTGTTCCCGACGTCTTGTAAGATGTCTCGCCTTTTTGTCTGTAATTATAAAATATTTTTTTTATTGTTACTGATCCCAGAATCTCTCATGATCCAGCGAGGTACCCTCGATATCTCCCTGAGGCGTATTGTTTGTGTAAGGGATGCCTGACCGGACCGAACGGGGAGGAAAGTGACCGCTTCCGCAGCACTCCGGTGTACACGCCGACCGTCATTCTGCGCCGGACCGGCTCGTGCGTCGGGGGCCGTCGCTCCTACACCGAGAGCTACGTGTCCGTCGCCGTGGGTTGTACTTGTGTGCCACTGCTGGAAAGAGACAGAAAAACACAGAAGAGCAAGCCAAGCGTGAAAAGAGTCTCATCTAAAAATCCCAGCACCTTTAGAAAGAACTAATCTGATTTAGTTTTAGACTTTTTTTTTCTGTCAGTTTTCTTTCTTTCCTTCAGAACTTGCTCTCACAGCTGCAGATTCTAGTCTGCAGTGCCAAGCAAAAGGAAAACTTACTGTGCCAAGATACAAACATTTTCTAATCCAAAGTACTTGAGGAAAAGCCAGTCAGCATCATGGTTTTGGATAACCTAATATAGTTCAACTGTTTTCAAGTATACAGAAGATCACTAGAAATGCTGCTGTTAAAGGCAAGCATGGAGATCATGTACAAGAGGACATACTATTTAGCTTGACTTTGTCAGTTCTCCTGATTACTTTATTCAAACCACCATCAACAACAATGATAACGCAAGTCTAGTGTATTGTATATTATATATAAATGCATTCCAAACTTTCACTTCCAGCCATTTTTAAACACATTTAAAATAGTTTGCTTCAATTCTATGCCTGAAAGTTGAGTGTGCAATTGACAATACAAGTTAACCAAAGCATAATCAAAAATTGATGAAGGGCCAAATGCTCCGCTGTAATATCTGGATCTTGCTGTGCATTGCTGAGTATTTATTGTTCCACATTGTTCCTTCTGATGTTTCATGAAAAAAAAAAAAAACCTTCAAATGTTGTCAGATTGAAAGCCTTTATCATGAGAGAAGGCTTGATTCATAGTTCACATAGCAGCGGAACTCATTGGCCAGATTGTGATTGTGTTTTGGTAAAAAACTGCATATCTTTAGATCCATAAGTTTCCCAGCAGGCTCCTCCATAATAGCTCCTATAAAAATAAGGCAAAGATGAACATAAGACATAAAAAAAAAACTTTTTAAGAATCTGAAACATTATATATGTATATATTATATATATTAATTTCCACTTGCCTGTGCAGAGCAGGATTTTTCCCTTCGTGAGGTATTTAATGGTGAGTGCCACCTTGCCGAGACACTCTTCAGAGAGGTACGGAGGATCTGCGATGACGATGTCAAAGCTCTGAGGAAGGAGATCCTCAGGCAGACACAGAGGGTTGTTGTAATCATAAAACACAAACTCATCTCCATATGCTGCGAAACGTCGATCAAACTCCAGCAAAACAGCAGACACGCTGTCCGACCTCGTGGAGTCCAACTGTTTCAGTTTCTGATACACACTTGGTGCACTTATACAAGCTATCCTAATAGAAAAAAGAAAACAAAAAACCTTAGGGTAAGGGGGGACACATAATGGAGCGGTAATATGTATTGGGGTCAGTAAGATTATTATTATTTTATTTTTATTTTTTTCAAAAAGAGTGGAAACCTATTTACCAAGATCAAAAATGAGATAAATCTTTTGTAACACTGTAAACGTCTTTACTATTTCAAATAAATGCTGTTCTTTAGGATTTTCTGTTCATAGAAGAATGAATCATGGTTTGCAAAAAAATATTAATCAGCACAAATGTTTTTAACATTGATGTGAAGAAAAAGTGCTAATTGAGCACCAAATCAGTATATTATAAGGATTTCTGAAGGATCGTGTGACACTAAAGACTTGAGTAATGATGCTGAGATTCAGCTTTGTCTTCACAGAAATAAATTAAATTCAAATATAAAACATCTATTTAAAATTTTATAAAAATTATTACACAACATTATTGTTATTTAACAATGAAACATGAACTGAGAAATCAAAATTCCCTTGATCTTTTGACATATAATGGATCACGTTACTATAAAAACATCCTGCAAGTTTCAGAACTCAAAACTTTCTCTTTAGTCTAAACTATAGCTTACTGAAGCCAATCAGATTTAAAAAAAGAAACTTCAGGTTGTTTTGAATCTAAAATAAAACGCTTGTGACTCGTTTAGATTAATGGTGAAGTCAGCCAGTCAAATTTCAAGAGTATTTTCCCATTTAATGAGACATAAGAACAATTACATGTAAATGTTAATCTTTTGAGTTTTTCTATGACTATGATCGACTATGTCGCCGCACAATTAAAAACCCATCAGTTGTCGCCTCCTGCTGGTGTATTGAGTAACCTCCGCCAGGGCCAACAAATGAACACCCATCACTGCTGACCTTCTGTTCTACACATGCTATAACGACTGCACATACATGTAAGAGCTGACCAAATGCGCTCGAGACCAACCTGCCATGTTCTCCAGCCTGCTGCATGACTTCCTCTGCTAACCGTGCGGCCGTGTCTTCGCTGTACCAGAACTGACTCATGCGCTGTGTGCAGAAACAAGAGCTGCTTACTGATCTCACTACGCACTTAATATACTTGTGTCTAACAAATATATACAACAATGTATAACAATCAACATTTCACTCAAGGCACTTCTAGTAGATGTAACGTTACTGTACCCAGTCTTCCTCTACAGCACCGACACTGAACTTGTCAGTCTTCATGGAGTTTTGTTCCGGTCCAGTCCTTCCACTCTCGGCGTAAAACTCGTGCAGCGCTGCGAGGGTCTCCGCGGAGAGCCGAGGCACATCATCCTCACAGTCACTCATGATAACAGATCCTTTTCACTAAATGACACGGGAACACGTCAACCACGGGATGCATGCTGAATAACACGGCATAACGCAAATTCACTAATGATGCTAACTGTCGCAAACGATATTATATATAGACCTAACTTAGGTTTAAACTAGTATTTACACTTACCAATGAACGACACCGTTACAGTGTGTATTTAAACTGTATTTTAGAAGCTTTAAACAGAGGAACAGAACGTAGCAAACAACTTCACACGTGTTTGCACTACGGTGGCCGAGGGAGTACAATCACGCGAAAGCCCAAAAGCAATCGAAACGCGCGATCATATTTACAGACCAGACATTTCATTCAGACAGTAACAGAGAAAATGTAGACCAAGAAAGACGACTCCGTTTTTATAGCAAGTTTATATACACTTTACAGATCATTTCAGACATTCCAAAATAACAATTAGTGCTTTGAACAATGGAAATAAAGACCATTAAATGCCCTGAAGAAAACAACTGACATGCCTCGGTCATAATTTTTGGTATTTTATTGCTACAGCAACTCTGAGGCGGAGTGTGCATGTGCTAGTCTAAGTGGAACCTTGCTGAAGTTATTTCAGAAAAACTAATTATTGGGAACATCAGGTGATCATCTGAAAAATTCATCATAATTCGTCTGACATGAATTTTTGTTGAGAACTCTTTCAGTGATAACTGCTGCGATCAGGGCGAAATGATCAAAGACAGAGTAAAACTACAATCAATCAAAAAAAAAAAAAAAAAAAAAATTTCACCCCCCCCCCACTGAAGTTACAATAAAAAAATTCTGTCAACTATAATCTTATAAAAACCTTTTAGTCATTTTAAACACTTTCATTTTTTTCGTCTTTTTTTTTCAAAATATATATACACTAGGGGTGTAACGGTTCACAAAATTCACGGTTCGGTTCGATACGATACACTGATGTCACGGTTCGGTTCGGTTCGGTTCGATACGTTTTAGATACAGCAAAATGTAAAAACATCTCAACTTTTCAGAATGCCGCAAGCGCACCGCGGGTCATGTGACAAGAACCAACCAATCAGCTTCATCCTTTCCCGTAACAACGTTGAGAGCTCAGCCAAGATGAAGGATCAGCTGATCATAGTTGTATATGGATTGCAATTTTGAAATAAATTTAGTAGCAGAGCTACTGCAAGCGATTTTTAGAGCAGGAAATCCATTTATCCTTCGCTGAAATTTCCGCGTCTCATGGAGAGAGCACGTCATTGTTGCTTAGCAAAGACAGACGCCTCATGAGCGAGCCCGAGCGCTTCTGCCCGAGCGCTCTCTTGCCATCACCATTACAGCTTAAAGGGAATCCAAAGTGCACCCAAACACCAGACCTGTTGGTTATTGGAGGATCTTCTCATTTCTAGTCTGTTAAACGCATTGGCTATTTTGCAACGAGCCTTCAGCGCGTACTGAGTGAGCGAGCGCCTGCTGAGTAGCCTAACATAAACATATAAGAGGGTGTTTTTTTCTTCTTCGGGAGTGTCAGGGGCGTTGCCTGTTACGTTGTTTGGGTTATTGGGCTACCTTGTTGAACGCATATCATTATATTTCTATCTCTCTCTTTTTTTTTTTTTTCCAAATATAATTAATTACTCCAACGAACCGTTCGGTATACATAATGCGTACCGCGTACCGAACCGAAAGCGTCGTACCGAACGGTTCAATACGAATACGCGTATCGTTACACCCCTAATATACACCCTTAAACACAAAAGTGATTTGGTTTTCCAAAAGGGCCTTCCTGCAATTAAAGTTTCATTGTGAAAGGCTTTTTCATTAATATGGCAACCACAGCTCACAATCTTAGCTACCGTGATGATAGCAGTACGACACGGTTCTATCTGTCACTGTAGACACCGCTGGATCTGAGCCGTGAGGAACCAAAGGCACTCGAGAAGAAGCGTCTGCAAAAGACTGAGTTTGTGTGTAAAAGGGGAAGGCAGGGGTCAGTTTTAAGAAAGATTACCCCTCTGCATTTCACAAATGTTCATATGAGGGGCTCTCAGTGGTCGGTAAACAATGGTCAGATCAGACTGAGATGATCACGGCCGGCCATCCCCTGTCCTCTCGGACTTCACCAGCCTCTCTCTCCTCTCTGTGTGTCAGAAGGCCCAGAGGCGTCTCAGGCCTGTGCGGCAGGAGCTGAGCATCTCTTCTCTGAGTGGTAGAGGGAGTGGAGAGGGGACGCTGTTGTGGATAGTTGCTGGAGGAAGTGGCTTATTTGACACACAGAAGCCCCCCCACGTTGGCAACAAACTCCTCCAGGCTCTTCAGGAAGGCCACCTTCTGTTTGCGGTCCATGGTTGGAGGTGTGCTGCTGGCAGTGAGGCTGTTGAAGGCGTCCGCCAGCCGCTGGTAGATCACGGCGTCCCTTTGATTCGAGAGCAGCGTCTCCACCAGTTCTGAATACTCCACCTGAGACAAACACCATCACTTATTAAAACACTGAATCAGCTGCTAATACATACGATCATCCATCTCTTTCAGGTCAAATTCATACTGCAAGCATTAAACATGCCTGGTGAAGGCACACTAGTGTATAGAGCGCTTCTCCTGCTGCTACGGTCATCTCAGTGTTGTGCTTCTGGAGCACCAGCATGTCAAACACCAGCTATGGGAGAAGAAAGAGTGACAGAGAAATGTACATTATCAATCAACATATTATATTATATATTAATCTCAGACTATGACATTACAATGAAGGCTAGTTTGAGCCAATAACTCTCAATTCATACTTACCTTTTATGTCTGCCTCGTCAATAGAAAAACTTTTTTTTTGTGAATTTTGAGAAAATATAGTGTAAAATGTGTTTATTTTTTGTGCTGAGATGTTCTCTTTCATTGTTGTATTATGTACTCTACTGTTCAGAAATTTGGGGTTAGTAAGACTTGTTTTTGAAAAAAGTATTACTTTCAGACAGACATCGCGCGTTACAAACCCAAAACAGTTGGTTTAGACAGCATGTGACTCACTTTAAGGAAATGTCGTGTGGCAATAAATAGGGGCGTGTCCTTTTCCTGTGTCTTGGCGCACTGCTCAGCCAATGGGGATAAAGCCTCCAGACACAGCTGACTGATCTCTGAGCTCATCCTGCAGCGTGTGTGTTAAGGAAAATCCCTAGACACCATAATTCAACAACAAAAACTCTCAACAATTACATCCAACACAATATGCAGACTTTAAATAACGTAACTCTGTCTTCTGTATACACAAAAACAGCAAGGATACGAGGTCATGCCCAGCTCCAGGGAGCACATGAGACTTTTGAAGAGCTCCTCAGGCAGCTGAGGGATCTTCTCTGGGAAGATCTCACAGATAAAGGTGATGAGCTTATAGTACTGGTTACACAGAGAAGGGAACTGGGTAGAAGAAAAAGACAGCGTACTTCAGAACAGTAGAACACCTTTTACTTCAAGTTTCTGAGCTGATATGAAACGATGTAAAAACTTTCAAAATACATCTCAAAATCTAATTTTACCTTAAGCAAATCCTGAGACATGAGGGGCAGCACAATATTAACCCCATACAGCACAACATCAGCAGCTGATACGGGCCGTCCAGCACCAGAGCTCTGCTCCTGCCCACGAAACACTTCATCTGCACTCAAAACACACACATTCTTCATCTCTCAGGAAAAGGCTCACATATATGATGTAAATGACATGAACCATGAACGAATGCTCATACCGGTGTCACTGAAGTCGATGAACTCTTTGGAGAGCAGGTTGGTGAGGAGCTCCATGATGAGCAGAAGGTCCTGGTACTGGTCCTCCTCTGCGGCTACATCGAGTCTCTTGCGACCCAGATTGTTCTTGGAGTAAACCTGCAGCAGCGTCAAGCACACCTCATACAGTTTCATAGACTTAGTCTGTGGAGAAAGAGAGGTGATGCATTGAAAAACATATTTAGGATGCAGTACGAGTGCTGTCTTTTCTACAAATACCACGCATGGAAGGCTACATCCAAAATGTGTGAACACATCAAGAATCAGTGCAAGCTCTAATGTCTCACCTCGCCCAAGTAGCAGATCTGTTTGTGGGCCACTTCCACAAAAACCTCGATGATGAGGTTGACCGTTTCTGGGGAGTTTCTGTAGACCTCCATGAGGCCAATGCAGCTGGACAGGAAGTCCATGAGGAAGCTGAAGAGAGATGCCACATTGTCGATCTGCGTCGCTTCAGCGATGCCACACAGAGCTTCCAGAGTGGCAACGATCTCCTGCTTCACAGCTTCCTCTTGACAGATCTGAGCAAAGTTCTCCTGGTTAATGAGGTTGAGGAAGCGCTGCTGGAGAGGATGCAGTACCTGAAGAGTAAGAGTAATGAGGTCATGCTTCATAAACTAACTTTTCCCTGCTTTGTGGTCTCTTCAGAACAACGCTTGACCTTCCAGATATTTCTCAATAATCATTTGGTTTCTCACCTCGGCCCAGTATTGCTGTTTGGTATCAGAATCCATGTGAGCAAAGCCGCCCAGGACAAGGGCCTTCATCAGGGTCCGCTGGACTGTGCTGGACAGCATATGCAAAGGAGGGCTGCGACTGGCAAACTGCTTGGCCAAGTTCCACCAGTTCTCACACTGCACCACGATGTTCGCCCTGGACCGTGAGAGAGGAAAGAGTTGAGATAAACACAGATGAACAAGCCTCATATTTTACTGAAGACTTAATGGAATCGTTCTCCTAAGAAATCATCTTTCCATCGCTCATATGACCTGAATGACATTTAAATGTGTTGCATCACTGTCATTTCTGCAACTTGCAAGAGTTTGAATTTGCCAGGTTTAAACATGCACATGAGCTAGTCAAAAAGTTTGGGTTCAGTAAGATATTTTTTTTTTAAACTTACTCAGTATGCAGTAAATTGATCAAATATGACAGTAAAGAAAATTATAACCTTACAAAGGATTTGTATTT
This sequence comes from Carassius auratus, assembly GCF_003368295.1. Lineage (NCBI taxonomy): Eukaryota > Metazoa > Chordata > Actinopteri > Cypriniformes > Cyprinidae > Carassius > Carassius auratus. The sequence goes on from NC_039276.1 coordinate 17,330,522, forward strand.
CAAATAAATGCAATTATTATGAACTGGTGAAGGAATTCTATTTTATTTTATGCATTTTTTTACAGAAAAGTATTAAGAGGGACAACTGTAAAAACTGTAATTCAACACTAATAATTCATGTTTCTTGAATATCAAATCAGCATATCAGAATGATTTCTGAAGGATCATGCGACACTGAAGACTGGAGTAATGATGCTGAAAATTTAGCTTTGCCTCATAGGAATAAATTACATTTAAAAAAATATATATATTCTGTAATCATTTGTTTACCCTCAAATTGTTCCAAACCTGAATAAATCCACTGAACATAAAGTAAGATTTTGAAGAACGTAACTAAATAGTCTCTGGTTCCCACTGACTTCCATTTAATTTGTTTTCCCATACTATGGAAGTCAGTGGGGACCATCAACTTTTGCGTTACCTATACACCTCAAAATATTGTATTTTATTCCACAGAAGAAAAAAACTAACCCTTTAAACATCAGTCTATTTATTCCTTATACAAAGCAATCACATGACTTCAGAAGAATCTGAATATTGTTGTTGAGTCATATGTATCACTTTCATAGCATAATCACTATGCTTTCATTTGATGGAAAAAGCAGCATTCTTTACAAAAATCCCTTTATGAATGAACTTAAGTGTTAGCAAATGCCAGACACTACTGCTTAATGCAATATTTCTTTCTAAAAAGATTCCCACTGATATACGGTGCCATTTACTGTTAATTCACATTTATTCATGTAGCATTACACAATGGTAAGTTAAGAAATCACTATGCAATGCAATAGCACAATTCCACCAGCAGGCGGGGAGATTAAAAACATTTGGTCTTGTATCACCTGACAGTATATGAAGACATTCGCACACATCACTCCTTGAGCCTGTCAGTGAGCAGCTGCCCTGTGGGGCATTAAGCTATACAGACAGCAAGCAGACACAAACCTCTCTCTCTTCTCCACCAGAGTCACCAGCAGCTCCACAGTATCATTAGCCAGCTCTGACTCAGAGCTCCACACTGACAGATTATTGATCACTTTCTCCAAAAGATATCCCACAATCCACTGCGCTCCCTCTGTGTCCGCTCCAAATGCTGTGCTGAGAGGTATACTGATCTGAGGGAGAGAAGTAAAAGACAAACACTCAGAGGAAGAGTCAGAAGGAATAGAGTCACATTAAAAAATGTCTAGGTTAGGTTCCAGGAATTTGTGTGTGATTTTCGAAACGAGCCAAAACAGAAACAAACTGGAGGCTTCATTCAGACATCACCCCGGCTGTTTCCACAGACTGATTGACCTCATTTTGTTAACTCACTTGGCTGTAGAGTTTCTCATCCACCAGCAGGTATGTCTTGGCCCAGCGCCGAAGAAACCAGACAATGTCTTTGCCCATCTGAGGACTCAGGAGCTCAGTCAGGCTCGCTCGTGTAGCCCGAGATTCCACTTCTGAGGTTCTTAGCACCGCCGATAACAACCTGTGACAGAGGGATGTAGAGAAATGGAAATACAAATCCAGCTGAATATGTATAAGGCAATTTCCTGCCAGCAGAACAATCTGAAATAGAATTTGACAGTCTATTGTGTACAGGAAAATTAAGAGAGTACTTCAGAATAACAAGGGTCTGAAATGGCAGAAAGGATGGAAGAGAGTTCATACAGGTTCTGTCTAGATGCTCTGAAACTCAACAAAAAACGGTTTACCCGCTTTCCCCCACCCATTCACCAGCCTACGGTCTCTCCAAATCCTCCGACCTCCACATCGCTCCCCTTACCCATCAACTCAGAGTCCTTCCAGTCTTTCAATCCTCACCTCGATCCCATGCCAGAGTTCTGGAATAACACCATCCACTGAGCCCAAATCAGATTACAGGCAGATTTTTGCAGACAATACCACTAGTTCTCTATGAGACCCGACCAGTAACCGCTTAAACAGCTTCTACATCACTTCAATTACACTATTCATTAAATTCACAGTCTATATCCCATTCCAATCAGATTAGAATCAGATCAAATATCTGCTTGGAAAAGCCAAGAAAAAAAAAAAATAAGAAAAAAAAAAATCTGTGTTTAAATGTAACAACTCCAGCCCATATTCTGCTCCTTCCCCTTCAATTAAAATAATCATAATAACAATAATATAATAATAATAATGTGTATTTATATATTTTTTATAAATAATATTTATGCTGTAATACTACTACTACTACTAACAACAACACAAACTTTAAAAATTTAAATTTTATTAGCTATATATAAAATTGTATACATTTTAAACATTTAATTTGTATTTATATTTCCTATTACGGTTTAAATATATTATGAAATAAAATAAATAAAAAAAAGAACAGCTGAAAACAGCAACCTAAAATTAATCAAAAATCAACTTGGAAATAGCTTCCGAGCACACGCTGGCCTCCGGGCCCCAGTGCTCCCCTCTGACCCTGGGCTCTGAGCGGCACCTGGCCTGGCTCTAATTGAATAATGTGTGGGGAGTGGTGCTGCAGCATTGGCTGGCGCCGAGGCAGGGGCCACTTGAGGGCTGCTGTTCGAGTGGCAGGCCTAGCTGGGCACGTGCCAGGCCATTCCCCACTGGTCAAACGAACTGCAGATCAAACGGCCTGTTCTACACCACGCCTGCACTCTCCAGCAGCAGTTCTGAGTGATACATTTTAAACAAGTCATTGTTTCTGTAGGCAGCATGATCAGCAAACAGCTGGCTGGGTAATCTGCTCACAACCTGATCATTACTGCTATGTCTGGAGGCATTACCGCTATGTCTGAAGGCATTTATCAGACCAAACGTTAGAGAGACACACTACCAATCAAATTCTTTTGATCGTCAGGGTTTTTGAAAGAAGTCTTTTTTGCCATTTTTTTGGAAACGGTAACTGTGTGACTAAAGGTGCATACAGAGGAACTGTTCGTTTTTTCCACTGCAAATGTTTTTTAATCAAATATTGGGTCAATTTCTCAAACCCTCATCACATTTCTAGCATCAACTTTCACATAAATTTCTGTGAATAACTTAACAAAACAATCAGATAATTCAAGCCAACAACAACACCCAACTATATTTTCCACCATTTTCAATTGTGTTAATAACATCCTCTCTCAAACTCCTCCTACACCTTCATGGTTGTCAAAAGTCATTGAGGATGCTACACAAGACAGGAGTCTATATCCTAGCACAATGCCCTGAGTGCACAGAACCAGCTTGAAACTGTCTGGTCTACTTATAAGAGCGTTGCAAAAAAGAAAAGAAACCCAAGATAAAATCTAGATAATATTACATGAAAAATTTGAATAAAAAGGAAATCATATAATAATGTATCAAAAATCCCATAGCTAATAACTACCAATAAACCTGAATCTTCTTTAGAGTAGAGTAATGACACACTGCCACATGTGTACTGTGAGGACTCTCTACCTGATAACAGAGTCTGTCCTGTTGCATCCTGGGATGGAGGTGGCCTTCTCTCCAGGAGAGCCGAGCAGCTGCAGTGTAGTGTTGATATCCACCTCCGTCGAGTGTTTGATAGAGTACTCCATCACTTCTGAAGGTATCAATGGTGTTTCACCCTGAGGGTCATCAGCCAAGAGGTAACCTGAGAAAACACCAAATACTTCAGAACAAATGACAAAAAGCAACTCGACTGGTCTCCAAATAATAATAAACTCCAGTCGCATCTGAATTACAATGACCTCGATGAATGAAACCTCTATAGAGGGTGTGACGTTAAACATGCGACTCGCATTTGTGAGTGAAAACGAATGACATGAAGGTGAGAAAATCAGGACAGAATGAGAAATCAATTCAGAATGTCTTTTTAAGACTGACACAGACCTGACACTAAAATGAGCCAATGAATGTCTTCGTAAAGGTCATCTAGGACCTTCCGTTCCACCGTCCCCGGGTCTGCTGAGGCCATGAGGTGCTGTTGGTGTCTCTGGAGTTGCCCGTGAAGCCGTGTGACTCGGTCCTCCAACAATCTGAAGACAGATGAGAAATGTAAGGCCCACAGTGGTTATTACAGCGGTTTCTCTGAAGTGCTTAGTGTGTCTGTACCCTGTGAGCAGAGGTATACAGTGGTCTGCAGCGATGCGGCCCAACATGCCGATACTGGCCAGCTGATCTGAGAACAGCTCTCTGTCGTCCTCCTGTAATTCGTTTATTTCTTCCTCTTCATGAGAAGCGACACCATTTGCAGTCTAAAAAGATAAATAATGCATTTGACTGAAACCATGTGCTGGAGTGGCTCGGTTACTCTGGCGGGCAATTGTTTGAAGGAAAACGGTTTTAGACATTTGTTGTGGTTCTTGCTTTTCCATTTTAAATAAGATGAAAAGCAAACCACAAAGTCAACCAAAAAAAAAAAATTTACAAGAAAAGCAACAATTTACCAACAAATTGGTAAGCCAGAGATATTTTGACAATGTTAAAAGAACAGATTTATCATGGTGAGAAAGATGCGTTTGGATGTGAAGGTGGATAAACGCAGTTGTTCTGACCAGGTTTCTCGTGCCGTCGGGAGCGGCGAGGTGACACTGAATGTAGGAGTTGAAGACCTGCACGGCCGGCTGGACAAAACAGCCCCGAGGGAAGTGTTCGTCCTCCTGCACCAGCGTCAGCCAGGACTCCAGCAGCTTATCATACGCCTCCATGTACACCATGTCATCCTTATCCAGCTAGAGGAAGAGAGATATACGTGACTTCACGCTAATCATGTCCCATGACACATCCTTTCTTTCTACATTACATGCTAAATTCTACAAGTGTTTGCCCCGACATTTTTTTAAAGTATAAATTACTCTGTTATTCTGATGTTAAATAACTCATAAACTGTAGTATAATAACATTGTAATAGTACTTAAACTATAATAATTATAATTTAATAACACAATGACATTTATAAATAACATGTCAGATTGCCAATTTTAGTGTAGATTATACTCCTATATTTACTGAACACTTACATTTTTTAATTAAATGAAAACTTTTTTTTACATTTTTTAATCATTACTTTGGCACGAAGGAGTTTACTAATATAAACTACTGTTCATGAGTTTGGAGCTTGAAGGATATTTTTATTCTGCAAGGATGCATCAAATTGATCAAAAGTGAAAGCAAAACATTTATTATGTTACAAAGCATTTCTATCTCAAAAGCTGTTCTTTTAAACTTTCTATGCATCAAAGCCGGTTCTTTGATTAGCACTAAATATCCATCACCTGCTTTCAAATGGAGCGGCACTTACTACACAGAGCCGTAGTTCCCTGAAAAGCTATGCAATATTGTGTTCATAATCGCATGCGATTCTTCTGCGATTGTGATGCGATATTGCGTAGCGATATTGCAGAGATTAATCGTGCAGCACTAATAAAAAGTCCGCTGCAACAGAGCAGTTCTCTATATTTAAAAATAAAAAAAGAATAACGAGTTTGACATCCACAGCCCCTCAGCTACTCTGGTTGTGGTACAAATGCAGTACTCACCACCTCCTCCAGGGCGGCGCTGCGACCAAACGAGCACGTGAGCAGTGTGAGGCAGTTAATGAAAGAGGCGAAGAGCTCGTTTGGGAGAGCTGTCAGAACGCTTCGGGGAAATGTGCTGATGAGGTTACTGATGATGCTGGAGATGCCTACGGCCTCAGAGTCTTCAATCTCGATCCTGTCACAGGGAAAATATTTATCTATCAGCACAAATACCTCAGCTGCTCTAAAAGGGAGACTTAGAGATTTCAACCACATCACCAAACTGCTGTTGTGCTGGCACACTTCCTGGATTCTGGGAAAATACGCTCCCCCCACCCCCTTTAGTTCTGAAAGAGCACTCGAGGTCTGCCTTTCTTTATGCTCCCAACTGCGCCTCTAACCCATATCAGATGGACTTAAATTGTAAGCAGAAGAGTTCAATCACGCAGATTGGCGGACCTGCCGCATGGTTTTCCGATGATGCAACTGGAAAAATGCTCCAGGAATAGGTGATTACAGAATGGCAGAAACAGAGAGAGGGAGGAGTGGGGAGAGACCCCGACTCACTACGCCTACTTCATCTACTTGTTCTCAAATTCCAAACAGCAGTGTATGAGAGAATGTGTGTTATTTAAAGCCACAGAGACATCATTACAGAGCATTTAGGTTGTGAGTACTAACACACGACTCCACCAATACATGTTGTACAACAGTGTCAAAAATTTAATTTACTAGTAGATAATATCTGGCTCCTGGAAAGTATTTTCAAGAGGCCATTATGAACACACATTTTCCTCATTTAAGTTTAGTAAATTAAACTAATAGTATTTAATTCTAGAAATAAAATAAAGAAATACTTAAACAGTAGTAGTAGTAGTAGTATATTATTTGTTTATTATCTATACACGTCAAGGGTTTTTCCCGCCCTATTTTAAAAATAAATTGGGTTGTAGATTTGTGACTTGTCCTGGTAATTTTCTAACCCTGCTATATGGCAAGATCTCACTGTGAAGAACATGTCTGGTCCATATTTAACAAAAAAAATAAAAATAAAAAATAAATTACATTTTACTTAGAGAATTAAGCATATTTTTAAGATCATTAATATGTTTTGCACTGCTGTAAAATTTCATTACTGGTCCTAAAATAAAAATTCTAAATGTAAATTATTTTATCAATTATAATGATTGTAGGGTGAAACGTAACCTAGACATGCTTTCATTAGGTTCACCTTTGTTCGACAACTACTATGCAGTTATCTAAATACAAAACAATGCATTTGGGAATGACAAGCATATCATGCACACAGTGAATGACACAACGTTTCAGAGAAACGCACCCATTGATCATACTGAGCAATCCCTCCACCAGGTGGGCCAGGTAGGTCACCTGAGCGTTCTCATCAGGGAAGATGGGGCCATGCATGGAGGCCAGCTGGGCCAAGCACTGAAGGGAATCTTGAGCCATGTCTGAGTCCTCTCTGATTTTCCTGTGCACCTACAAGACAGAGACAAAAACACGTAATTTCTGACTCAACCCATTACACTGGCGTAAACAATCCTATTTTCAAGAGCATTATAAAAGCTGCAAGCCTGATACCAGATTATGGACTTTCCTATGAACTCAAGAACCAACATTGATGATCCCACATAAAGATCAAGATATCCTAAAACAGACTTCATGATCAACTCTCTAAACCGACATCAACGCAGCTCACCAACAGACAAATGATATCATATCATGAGTGCATGAGAGAGAAAAGAGGCAGTTCTGGAGTCTGTAAATGGGACTGTAGGTATATGCTACAATGTTAAAACCAGACAGACCCCCTCAAAGAATCCAGGAGGAACTACAGACCGGCCCAAGGGCAGCTGACAAAACACACTGGCCGAGGAGCTCACACACAGTCTCCCTGAATCACAGAGAAAAGCCTCTCTCAACGACATACAAAAACATACTTTCTTTCTTGTCCGCATTCATTTCTTCTGCCCTCTCTTACGCATAGATACGCAGTCTGTCTTCGATTTCTCATCTCACGCAAGTCTCTGAAACCTACTCAGTGAAATAATGAACGGAGGAAAATTGTGGAATACCCCTCACCTTCACCAATGGCAAAACTACTGCATCTCGCTACGGATAAAAACACTTGGCTGCCACAACCCAAGCCAATCAATCAATCAATCAATCTATCAGATCGGCTGCTCAATCACCAATCCAGTCCGAGGCGTTCACGAGGACGAGTGGCGAAAAGAGAGCACTACATGGCCGAAGAGACAGCTAAACAATTCTGAGCGGACCGACTCGAGTCTCCAGCACATGTGGTTGTTTGGCACGGTCCTTTGCTCTTTTTCTTTAAATCCCTGGAATCTTACGCTCTCTCGTCTGTTCGGCAGACGTTCTTGTGGAGATGCTCTGCGAAGACGTGCACGGAGTTGGACGGAGCCCGCTGAATGATCTGGAAGACTGTGGACGAACCTAAAGTGGCATTTCCTCAACACATACCACCTCCTACAGATAAACCGATGAACATCAGCCACTGGGTAAAGCGCTAACGCTAACACCCTATAGCACAGCCCTGTCTGCTAGAGCGGTGTGAAATCATCTTCTGAGCTGAAGAAGAAAGGGAGGGAGGGAGAAAGAGAAAGAGAGAAAGAGAGAGGGTGTGAGGGGGAGATGAGAGAGAGAGAGAGAACTGAATAGCGAAAGAGAAGAAAGAAAAAGAGTACAAGGCCAACGCTCTGTGAGCAGCATGCTCCGTACAAACAGCTGCTCTGAAGAACATCCGCGCCATGTGAACTATGCCAATCGCCTTGAGTCTGACTATAGTTAGAGCCTGGCAGGGGGCGAGGGGGTGTCTGAATCAAAACAAGACTAGGTAGCTTTCCGAAATGAATGCTAGAGAGAAAAGCGACAGGGCGATCTATTAATAGAGAAAAGACAAAGACTTGTGTCTGTCCACGGGGAGGATTAGACCCTCTCCTGCTTTCTATTCTCACCGCTCACTGCTTCGGTTGCATTCAGTGTGTTCAGATCCTGTTACAAAATCAGAGGCCACAATCAATCACCTCATGACAGCGTTATACTCCAAGTGCCATAACAAGCCCTGATTGTGTTTATACCATAAACAAACCACACACATGCTCGGAGTCAGAATCTGATCTCAGCTTCTAAAACTCTGCTTAGCGCTTAACACATGTGGAGCCAAAATACGGAAAAAAATAAATAAATTGAATATATACTAAATAAAGAAATATATCAATATAATTAATACAAAAAACCCTGACAATTCTTTTTTAATTGTGACACCTCATTCTCAGATATACAAATATATTCATTAAAATCTTATTCTCATCACTCCAATACAAAAAATATTGAAATGATTTTTTTTTATACAAGTCTTTGTATTAGGTACTTTAAAAATTAATAAAAGTAATGAAGACATAACTATCATATTGAACCACAAAATACAAAAATGTAAGATTTTAAAATTTACAAATAAACAAAGAAATACATACAGAAAAAAATTGATGTTTTCTGAATAGAGACCTCATTATGCAATAAATAACTTCATAAAATATCACTTGTTCAATGCACAAATATATAATAAATTACACAAAAATAAATACAAAAAAAAAAAAAAAAAAAATTGTATGATCTGTAATGAGAATCACTACTAATAAAAATAATAAAATAAAAACAAGTTAAGTGCCTGGACACACTGTAATAAGAATGTGGAGAAATGTGCTCGACTATGAAAATAAAATGTCAATGCAAAATCTTAAGGGTCCTAAATTATAATCCATTTTTGATTTAAAAAAAAATAAAATAAAATAAAAATAATATATATATATAAAAATGTGACTGTTTGTTACTACATGGAGGAGTGTATGTTAAGCCAGAGGGTGTAAGAACAAACCTAAACTAATACCACAGACAAAAACACCCTTCATTCGGTTTGGCTGGTAGAAAAATGTTAGCCCAGCCATGGCTTTATTAGGTGCAAAGCGAATGAGACTTATTTTAATTTATGCTTCATTTTCTCTCTTCTGCACATTTCTGAACCTCTGAAAAGCAATCAAAGAGGCAGAGAGACCTTTAGATGGATGGCCTGCCCCCTCCACCACCCGAGGCAGGATTGGAGGCTGTTAACAGGGCTATGAATCCAGGGTTCAGAGTCTAATCCTGCACTTCATCTTTAGTCACCTCTGACCCCAGCAGCGCGTGTCTGGACGCCCCCTCATCTGTTCAGGGCACAGCTGAGAAGCCAGCCAACACACACAGACACCACTGACAGGCCGACAAACGCACTCACCCTTACACACATAGATCCCCCTGGCATGGGCGTAAAAAACAACAAGCGCACCACACACAGCTACAAGGAGACTCGTAAAGACACTTAGAGGGTGTGACAGCAGACCACTTTAACCCGTAACAAAAACATTCCCCCCACTCACTGGAAATACAACTAAATATCACATGGCTCAAACAACACTCCAAAAGAGCTGCACAGAACTGCTGAACTACATGCTCAGCATCAAAGAGACTTCACTGAACTATCCTAAATACATCCTAAACTAATGTTACAATCAGATATCAGATTCACGGTATAGACACTGTGGTGCTCACATGGGGGATAAATGTTTGAATCTGGCTCACAATTTTTCCAGGTCTCATTCATTTCTCCATCTACTTACCGGCTGTCTCCATCTCAATTTTTTTGTCAAAAATAAATACATTTGTCAAAAGCCAATATTTACACACATTTTTTTTCACATGTTTTGAAAGAGGTTTCATTTGTTTGCCAAGGCTGCATTAATGTGATACTATTGTGTACTATCTTTTATTTTTATGTAATTAATCAAACAATAATATTGTAAAATATTAAATTATATATATATATAAAATTCTTTTTCTTAATGCAATTATGTGAGCTTCAAAAGAACAGCATTTATTTGAAATTTCGTGACATCACAAATGTTTTTACTTTCACTTTTGATCAATTTAATCATAATAATCATATTAACTATTTACTGACCCCAAAACTTTTAAGAGAGTATATAAATGTATTTATCTTCTTGGATGTTTTCGTGTGTTACAACACTGTACCTCAGAAAATTCAATTCGGCTTTTCAACAATGGCAACACATACTTTAATGTCAAATAAATATTTATAAAAAAAAATTACTGAAATCACTAAATGCTATTTTTTTCTTTATACTATACAACCAAATGAAACCACTAAACTACATATGAATGACCCAGTGATGATTTGGGTGTGTCATACTAAAGCAGTTAAATTCTTTTGACTACAAAAATCCAAAATAGTTGATTTCCATTTCATTTTACATGACTCTGAAGTTTACTAAGAAAATAAAAATATATGAAAAGTTTTAGAATCTAACTTAAAAAAACAACAACAACAACAACCATATTTATCTGTTATTTCAGTATGCTTAAAACTCCTAACAGCAAATCCCAGAAAGACAAATGATACACTTGTGTTTGAACAGCCCTTGACCTCCAGGTCAACAGATTGACCCTTATTAAACGGCTGTGCAGTTTGTCGCCAGTTTATAGATCGCAGCCTCCTTCAAAAAGAGGCGTGAATGATGGAGCAGCGTATTGGCACCTTGACTCATTCCTGAGCAGCAGAGTGAAGGAAAGTAACGTCTAATCTGGCTGTAGAAACCACCCAAGACTGATGGTGGAAAGCAGAGCATTTTTTGGCAGCGCATGCCTCGGAGAACGTGTAATGGTAATGGAGAAAGAGCGGAACGCTATCTGGCATATGAATCACTGATGCCGGTGTAACCTGACATAAATGTTCCACACATCACAACCTGAGCCTCACAGGAATTAGTTCTGTGAGATGTAACGAGCCATTAGACTGGATTTCTAATGACTGGAAGGTATATTATGCAGTATGCACGCATAACACATGATATTCTGGGGAAAATAGAGTCTAACAGTAGATTTAAAGAAGTAGAAGCTGCTTTATTCAGCCATCTAGGGCAGTCATGGTTCCGGGTGTGTGTGTGTGTGTGTGTGTGTGTGTGTGTGTAACACTTGAATGAGTTAAATGCAGATCACAAATTCCGAGTATGGGACACCAAATTTGGCTACACGTCACTTTAAATCTGAACATTAACATCAAAATGAAACTATGGATAATCATGGTATATAGTAATTCTCATGATAGATTTGCTTCTCAGGACAACTCTGTCAGCACTAAATCTGTACTAATGCACATCTAATACAATTATTTATTACCTTATTACCAAACATTTTCCTTGTAATGTTGTCATTATTGCCGTGAGCAACAGACTTCACATTTGGGAACGTTTTTTCCCTGGGACAGTTGTGTCACCCACAGATCCCGTTTCAGAGTAAAAGCACAAGTTCACGTTTTTACAGGAGTGCTGAAAGCATCATATACAATATCAAATAGCCTATCGTTCAAAAGTTTTGGTTTTAGCAAGTTTTTTTTTTTTAAGAAATAAATACTTTTATTCAACGATGCATTAAATCGATTAAAAGTGACAGTAAAGGCATTTATAATGATAAATCTTCTTCAAATAAATACTGTTCTTCTGAATGTTCAATTCCTCAAATCTTGAAGTAAAAAAAGGATCAGTTTTCACAAAAGCAAAATAATGTAATAATAATGTAACAAGATTTCAAATATATTACAGTTTTTACAGTATTTCTGGTGAGCACAAGAGACTTTTCAAAAACTGCAGCTCACTTCTAAACGTGCCTTATAAATATTTCTATATCTGCTAAATATTTATAACAATATCTGATGCATTGTCATTTGGTCAAAACATCGGTCAAAAAGTCTGTTTCCAAGCAGGTAGTTGAAGAAAACACCTCAGACAGAATAAATGCATAAGTTGGTACTCACAGTGAAGAAAAGGTCCATGACTCTGTGGTCTAGAAGAGTTTCCCTCCAGGACTCGGTTGGCTTGAGCATGACATTCTGAGTCGCTTCGAACATGGCAATGTAGTGCCTCCCCAGTGACACCTCAGTTAAGGGCAATAGCAGAAGCAGAAAGGATAAGGAAAGATGTTTCTTAACCCTGTCACTTCTCTCTGGCCGTTCTGTTTTGGATTAAGAAGAGTGTGGAAAATTGCTGCAGTGAATTCCCAGCATCTGTTTTCTGCAGCTCCTTCTCTATCGCTCTTGTTCACCAGCACCGTTACTACTGTCCCCTCCCACTAAATGTTTACCTCAAAATCTCCCCCTTTCCATATGAAGCCCACTGGGAAAAGAGATGGGAGAAAAAAAAAAAAGGAATGTCGAAAAACGCGAGAGGCAGGGAGGGGGAGAGAGAGAGAAAAGGCTCCCACAGGAATGTCTGATCAAAGCCAGTTACCGGCAAAGGCCACGCATTCCTCTGGGCCGGACCCACAGTCACTCCCAGCAGACAAATGCAAGCACGCTCTCTCATTCACACACACACACACACACTAGCGTATCTGCTCACGTTCACCATATACAGCCACATGTGTCAATGCACATTATGTGGCGACTCACCTATGCATTCACTAAAGCTGAAACTGGGAAGTGCCAGGTGCCAAACTAGAGTAAGTGTGCTGAAGTGTTAAACTCTTCTGCCTGTGTCTGTCCTGATCAGACCTGACTTTACGGCTTCTTAAAAATAGCAAGGCCTGGGGCCGGCAGAACTCTGAGTGACCCGTGCCGAGGAGAGAATGGGCCTCGAGGGAGAGCAGCTGGAGCTTGTGTGCTGACCACCAGCGGGCTGATAGCAGCCTGCCACGTGAGCGCAGCAGGAGAGACTGACGGACGGATGGACAGGGCGTAGGGGATAAACCAGCCGGTCACTTAATGTCACTTGGAGCCACTGCTGGAAAAGTGTGTGAGCGTATGAAAAACTGGGAGGGTGACAGATATGACCTTCTGAAACCCAACCCGGGCTTACTCACAAACGCACATGACTCGTTTCCACCAGCCCTCGTCCCAGCTGCTGAACACTCAAAACACATGACAAACTCTGAAATCAAATAGACGGTCTCAAGTAAGTGCTGTAACGTTGGGCTGCATTCACAACGGACATGTTATCGTGTTCAGCTAGAATGAGCTCAGTGAAATAGCACGGAAGCAGACTCGAGATATGTTTTGAACTTGAAACACTCATGGTATGAGATGCCATGAATGAAACAGAGAGAAAAAACGAAAAACAGTGAGACGTGATGCAACTACCAAAGAAGCCCTTTTGCACATGTAATTGCAATAAAGTAAGTTAATTGATGCGTTTATCTTATATGTTTGTTGACAATCCACTATTTTTCAGAAGTTTAGGGTCAGTAAGATTAAAAATCTGAAATCATTTTTAAAATGCTGATTTGGTGTTCAAGAAAAAATTAAATTACTATTACCACTACTACTGTTTTATTCAAATTGTTTGGCTTCCTAAAAACACCAGCATGAAGTCTTACATTTGGTAGCACTGCCTCTAGAAAGTTATATAATCTAACTAATCAGAATTTTGGGTTTCTCCCAAGAGCACATATGTAAATGAAGACAACAAAAAGCAATATCAACTAAAAGACCATTTAAATGTGTACCACAACAAAAAGTTTCCAGTTACCACACGAGGAAAATCTTTTTTCAGAGGTGGCCACTGCACAATTCAGAGGCATAATTCAGGTGAAACTGGTCTGAATCTGCAAGATGCTGCTTCCTTAACCCAAAATCACTGAATACATAGATCCCTGCCGCTCAGTAGAGATGAAAGATACCACGGTTGATATATTGGCAGGGTCGATTCAAATCAAAAGTGGACACTGAAGTGCAAGACATAAATGAAGTAGTAGCTGAATGTGAGCTGAAGACATTGTGTGTTTAGTTTAGGACTGCAGACTGAATCAATCAGGAGGCATTCAGAGAACGTAATAATTATGAGAGTGCTGAGAGCTGCCCGGTGCCAGAGAACAGAGATGAGATCCAAGTCTATTAGGAAGCCTGAGTGTCACATCCTCCCTCTTAAGATTCCCCCCACGCCCCAGGAATGCCCTCCTCCCCGTAGTCAAGTCAGGGACAGCAGTCTTACAAAGCTCTGCTCCACTTGTGCATGTGTGTGTTAGAAATGTGCAGTGACACACAGCCGTCTGTCAACTCGCTCTACCATTCAGAGCACCTGACCGGCTCAAAGCCTGGCCACAACCCGCCCCAGGGTCACTGAAGCCGTGAACAGACATGCAGTCCTGCAGACACTGAGGGGAATCACATGTTTAGGATTCACTCAGATGACATGTACATGCATCAAGTGGGAGTGTGTCATGGAAAGATAACACGCATGCCATGGCCTTGACTACTGAGAGATGGCGGCACTTTGAGAAAAGAGTCTAAGCGGCTGTCAGGAACACACACTCGCACTCGCGCGCACACACACACACACACACACACGTCATGTTGGCTGTTACAGTACATCATATACATAATTATTTCAAATATATCACAAAAATGTAATATAAAACACTGTTCAAAAGTTTGGGGTTTTAAAGTATTAAATTAATCAAGAGAAACAGGAATAAATTACATTTTAAAACACACTAAAATAGAAAACTGTAATTTTACATTTAATAATATTTAATATTATTACTGCAATAAATATACAATTAATGTATATTTGATCAAATAAATGCAGCATTTGTGAGAATAAGATACTTTAAAAAGTAAACAAATTTAATTTATTGCATCGGTTATGAGATTAATGTTTTAAATAAAACTTTGAGAGACTCATTCCTTCAAAATGCCAAAGTAAATGCTGCTCGGAGAATGTAAAATACTTCTGTCCTGATCTTTGTTTGGAACAATTTTCATTTGTGAAATAGAAAAAAATGTAAGTAACTACTTGTTTGTTGAACTACAATCAATGTAACATTTGCAATTGTGAAAATAATGTGATACTCAACTACATCATGTTATAAATAAACTAAACATTTAGAATTTTCACCTCAGTATGTTTGTTCTGTGAGTTTATGTGCAGTTATGCTCATTTGATTTGATTTCTCAATGAAAGTCTCTCTCAGAGACAAGCAGCACGAGCCACTGATATCAGAAATACACCATCAACCATCAATCGCTTTTTAAGCTGAACGTAATAAAATCAGAAGAATCATTCCTGAGTGTCCATGTGTCACTAGTTATTTTTTGGTTACTTAATCAGGCTATTCATCCGGTCGGGCAAGAAAAATTTGCAGCTAAGACAAACAATTTGAATAAAATAGTAGTAGTAATTTTATATTATTATTATTATTACTTCAAGAAATATATTACTATTGTATCTTACACATACATACACAAACACACACACACATATATATATATATATATGTGTGTGTGTGTGTGTGTGTGTGTGTGTGTGTTGTGAATGCAAGTCTTGTATAGACTCACATTAAAGAACAGACTAAGTGACAACTCATTCATGCAACTCATCAAATAGTCAATTTTAGAAATTAACACTAACAAACCCACTCTGTCCTCTCTGCGTCCTTAGTAGATGTGTTCATGGTATCAAAGAACTATCTTCCTCCAGCGCCCAGTGGGTGATTAATATGACTCGAAAGTATGCAAACACATCAATGCACAAATGGCTGGCCGACATTCCAGCCCAGCACTCAATGAGCTGTGTGTTTAAAGGCACACTTATTGAGCACAATAAGGGCTTGGCACAGGCCTCCTTTGTAAGTGATATGTGACCCTGGTTGGCACAGACGCCAGCTCAGATCTCTTTAAAGAGACACAGAGACACAAAGTCAGTCTGAGTGGGATTAACACCTCACAGAGCTAAAACACACACAGACGCACGCACACCATCAATCACAGCTCATGATTTAGGACTAACACCAGCACATGCCAATAGTACAAAAAAAAAAGGCATGCCAAGGCATAAGCAAAACTACAGAGAGACAAGATCCTTAAAACCTTTAGAAATGTATCTGAATGTAATCACATGTATTAAATTGTGGGACAAACGTTCTAGATCCAAATCGATCATAAATACAAATGCCAGAAAGGTTCGAATTTTGTGGCTTTAAGCAGGTGGAAGCACGCTCTAAAATAAGTTAGGTTCTTTTTTCTTTTTCTTTTTTTAACAAGCACCAAGAAATGAGCCTGGATCTGTGTTTGCAATTAGTAGCAATACATTTTATGAAGGTTAAGAATGATTATCACATTATAGCTTGTCTCTTATTAATCCAAAAGTAAGTCACAGATAATTTTCTTTCTTAACCTTGTATCTCTAAAACATTTGTGGCTGCAGTCCAGGTCTAGTGCTCTCTAGTGCTCGCAGGAAATCCAGCCTGCTCCACCTCTCTGCTTCCCTCTAAATTTACAAGTAAAAAAGACATAGCTACAAACATACACACAAATATAAAAAGTCACTAAAAGGATATGATTGGGTGGAAGAAAGTTCCAGCTGAGCACTTGATTGGCCAGCGCAAGGTAGCGCTGGAAAACACAGGACATCTGAGCATTGAGGTTCTCCCTCCGACTGAACTCCTGCAGGACCTCCATAGTGAGCATGAAGATCTGCCTGAGATCGTCCTCCTGCAACACACACACATATATATGCATTGTGATTACGACATGTTTCAGATCATTTTTTTTTTGTTGATTATTGACAAGGCAACACTTTTCACTTTTATTTAGTTTTTAGTACTAAAATAACGAAAACTAAATTAAAACTGACAAATAAAAAAACAATATTGCGTTAATTTTTTTTAAACAAAACTTCTAAAAAAATCTAATTCAAAATATTAACAAAAACTATATAGGATCATCAATAGCCGTGTTTCCACTATCGAGCTAAGACCAGGCGTGCTAGTGCGTGCCAGGGCCAGTCGCGTTTCCACTGTCACTTCCGGGGCTTAATCGTGCCTCGCCGGGGCTTCCTTGGGGCCAACGGCCAGGTTTTTTCGGCCCGACAAAATCCTTGGGCCAAAGCGGGCCAGCTGGGGCTAGAGGAGGGGTTACGAACAAAGGCGGAGTTTCTCTGTGTCTAGAGAGCGTCAGCGCGGATCATTTCAGAAAGATAACAATTTTAACACCAGCATTAAATACTTTTTAAAATCAGTTGAGCTCAAAACTCACTCTTAGTCAGCAGCGAGTGTTTGAAATAACTTGATCCGATGTGGATTATAATCACTAAACAAGGCAGAAATATTTATAAGCGATGTAAAAGACTATGCACGATAAACATTAACATTACCATGGTAAATATGACCGCTTGGAGAAATAAGACGTGAACTTCTTATTGTCTATCACAATTGTGTATTTATTAAGTAACATTTTATCTGTCGTCTTGTTTCGTGAGTTTAGCTCCACGTTGCATATCATCAAAATATAATAATGATTTTTGTTTGGGAGCTTTTATAAAAATAGAGAGTCTGCGCTGAGATCATTTCAGAAAGATAGCTGCTATAACGCCAGCATTAAACGCTTTATTTAAATAAGTTGAGCTCAAAACTCACTTTCAGTCAGCAGCGAGTGTTTGAAATAACTTGATCCAATGTTGATTATAATCACCATACAGGGCAGAACTATTTATAAGCGATGTAAAAGACTTTGCACGCTGGGCATTAACATTAAACATGGTAAATATGACCGCTTGAAGAAATCAGACGTCAGCTTCTTATTCTCTATCACAATCGTGTATTTATTTAGTAACTTATATTATCTATCACAAGCCTCGTCTCGAGAGTTTAGCTCATGTTGCCTATTATAAAAATATAATAATGTTTTTGTTCGGGATCCTTTATAAAAATAAAGATATAATTCATTGTTAATGTGACGTATAGGCCACTGTGACTACAAATAAACAGAAACAGACTCACTGAATAAGCAGGCTATTTTCATAAGCGTTAAAAATAAATAAATAAAATAGAAAGTGTATTTATGTGTGATTAATTTTGAGTCTTGATAAATTAAATCAATATGATCACTGTATCACTTATTCTATAGTTAAAACATCCATGCTTTTGAATTTGAATATATAACAAAGCATGCAAACAAACGGCCGCTTTTATCATGTTCGTTTTGTGATCGCGCATGTTCCAGTGACTTATTTCTTAATTTTCTGATAACTTCTCTAGTGAAATAATGAGGTTGCGTGACGTTGTTCTGAGAGGCGTGTAAAGGGCGTGTTTTAGTGACGAGCAGCGGTGCTTCAAGCTCCACTGTGGAAACCCTGCGCTATTCTGGCCTCGGTGCTACTGGCCCGAGGCTATGAGCCCCGCCCGGCCCGTTTTAAGCCCTGGCTCGCACTGGCCCGACAGTGGAAATGCGGCTAATGATTTGATATCTATGAAAAATTCTTATCACATGAATATTTCTAAACGTTTTTGGCCATTACTGTTTAACACACAAATATAAACGGTAAACAGCCAATACAGGGACAATACAGCTGTTAACAGGGACAGAAGGACAGACCTGAAAGACACGTTTGCAGCTTCCGTGAAACTCCATACTGAGGCCAATGTTACTGGTCTTACTGGAGCTGGAGAACTCACTCAACAGAGCCGTCAGGATGGAGCAGGCCAGTGTTTGCTAGCAGGACAGAGACAGGCATTACTTTCCATTAAAGGCAAAATAGGTTAAAAATCTTAAATACCATTTAAATTACCTCTTATAATTCAATACTGGTGCAAAATACATGAAATAAGGACAGAAGTTTTTCAAAGGTTTCATTTTTACTGTATAATTTATTATTACAGCTAGGCATTTGACTGACCACACTAACTCTTTAACCTTTAACTGAACCAATTCAAACCATAGAACAGGAGCGCTCTCTGCAGGACACAGGGCATACTCTATTTTTTCAATAGGGCTCTGTTAACAATTTTGTTTAGGAACACTCATGGCTATAAATTATTTTTAGGGGAATGGGCAAAATTCAGAGTAATTTTTTAATCATTACAGATGGTCAACTTAATATGTTACAATACAACACATATTAGGGCCCCAACATATTCTCTCTCTCTCTTTTTTTATTATATCAACCACATTCATGGGAAAAAAATACAATAGATAATTAGGGTAAGTGTACCCATTAAGCCCACCAAAATCTAAGTTTAGCAACTTTTCATAGATATTGTCCAGATTTATATGGGGGGAAAAAAATGTGTTGAAATAAAATATTAATCTCTCATTTGAAAATGTACTGATTAGTTGATGTACAATTTAGAATATAAAATGAAGATTTTTATGAATAATGTCAAAGGTCTGACATGGCCTTAATTGGTACTCTGCAACATTTAAGCCTGTATGTTTACCAAATAAGCCCTACAAGATGATTTATTCACAAAATATAAAAATGTATTGATTTTAATTAAGTAAAACATCAATATTTTTTAACCTTAAATAACTAGAAACTGAGGGATTGGACATAGAACTGGAAAGTATTTTTTTATTGTGCCATTTTTTTTTTTGAGTTAGGCCTGTATGAATTAAATTAAATTAAATTATATTATGTATGTCTGAGTTGGCCAGTGGTTCCAAAACTCTTTCTGCCGGGCCTCCCTTTTAAAGGGAAAAATATTTTCTTTTTTTTTTTTCTTTTTTTTTTAGAAAGTCTCTTATGCTCACCAAGGCAACACTTATTTATTACAAATACAGTAAACCCTGTAATATTGTGAAATATTGTCAGTTTAAATTATCTATTTGAATGTTTTAACATATAGACATACATCTACAAGTTTTGGACAGGCGCTGTAATTTTTTGTCTCTCTCTGTTTTTGTCATTTTCTCGCTGAAAACAAACAATGCACATTCAGCCTTTGCTGAATTATAGTTTGAAAGCACTGCAAACTCTTACAGCTTTGGTCCATGATGTGATACACAAGTCTTACCACTGTGGGATTGCCGCTGCTAATGAGTTGGCTGACCTCATGGAAGATGCTCTTACAGTTGATGGATTTGTCAAGAGAGCCTCTCTTCACTATGACTGCCACTGCTAACAGGATCTGCTCTCGAACATACTTTTGCAGACTGCAGGGAACAGAGAGAAATGTATAGTTAAAAAAAAAAAAAAAATCAGGCAAGAGATGCACACTTTTACTGAGCCATGCTAAATACAGACCAAAACAGAAAAGTTTTGCGTATGCCGTCACATTTTATGTTCATACACACACTTACTTGGGTCTCTGTAAGACATAGGTGAGGAGGAACGTTCTGAGGGACTCAATGCTGCTCTTTTCCAGAAGGATCCATTCTCTAACCACAGCCTCCATGATGGCTGTGGCGGCCTGGAACAACACATAGTCCACTTTACTAGTCTCTGTGAAAAAGAAAGACAACAGTCATTCGTTATTATTATTTTCTAAATTATTATAGTTTTACACTTTAAACAAATTTTGTTTGAAATTCACATCAGAGTTTTATGAGTTTAGGCATTAAAAATGCATTAAGGCTCCGATACAATTCAAGCAAAACTGAAGAACAAAACGGTGTGGTCCTTGTTTTTTTTTTTACAGAATCAGACCAAAAAAAAAAAAAAAAAAACAGCAGACATATGTGATCAGATGATTTCTTAACTGCTGTTTTCTGAAAACTAATAAATCAGCGATTTATAGTTGATAAATTAAAATTTAGCAGATGTACAAATTTGAAATGTAAACTCTGTGCTTTCTGAGAACACTGGTGAGATATGATGAAGAAAATCTTTGGGAAGAACTAAGACTCAGCACATTGGAGTCAGTATTAGTCCGAGTGTCTGTGAGATCTGAGTGCTGAGACTCACCGAGGATGTGTTTGCAGATGGCAAAGGGGGATTTTGACTTCCTGAAGGAGAGGAATATGTGCTCTGCATGCTGCCTCTGTTCTGTGCTTACCATGGACGGCGGTGCCTGTCAACAAATTCATGGGAGGGTTTAACATTTGGGTCTTTGATCGATATTAAATATCACAAATGCAGACCAAAACAAGCAAACCAAACACAAGTTTGTGTTTATTTAAACAAAACTTTATTACAATTATTATATACATTACCTTTTAAAAATGTCAGTAGGATTCTTGCAAGAAGTATGATATGCTTATAAAGCATGCATTTATTTGATTAAGGATACAATTAAAACATAATATTGTGAAATATGATTACAATTTAAAATACATTTTTGTGAAGGCAAAGCTATTACCTCCATCTTCAGAAATCAATCTAATATGTTGAATTGTTGTTCAAGAAAAATGTATTCTTATTATCAATGGCTCTTCAAGATTCTTTGATGAACAGCTTTGTTTATCTTTTGCAACATTACACATGTCTTTGATCAACATTCAGCATCCTCACTGAATAAAGTATTCGTTTAAAAAAAATAATCTTACTGACTCTGAACTTGAAAGGTAGGGTATATTATATATTTTAGTTATTCCATAATTCTTTAGTGTCCTTTTAACTCAAACAAACACTAAATGTCACATTGCATTCCTAATTACAGCACAGCATCATCCAACTCACAGTTACCAGACTAAAGAGAAGAAGGTATAATTTCACACACACACACACACACACACAAACACAGAGATGACCTGACATGTTAAACGAGGCATATAAAATCAATAGAATAAGCACAATAAAAACGTTTGTTCAGACTGAACAAATACTGCAAACCTCTTGTATGGAGTACAACCAGTGTGCCACTTTAACATACAAATATGAAATGCCACCTGCCGATTGATGAATATCAGCCTAGGCAACAAGAACAACTAATTACACCCAGTCAACTTTCCTGAATCCTGCAGACTTCTGCTTCATTTGCTCCAGTCTCTCAATCCTGTCTGATGCCATGGAAACTTCAACATGAACATTCTTTAAAGATTCTTTATTGGAATCAATGGTTCCATGAAGAATCTTTAACATCTCCATTTCCAAAAAGATTTTATATTGCGGAAAAAAAAGGTTCAACATGGCAGATACAGCAGCTCCTGCACCTCACTTTATATTTTGAGTTCCATCTGATGCTGCTGGTCAACACCTGATCTGCCTCCTGTGGATATTGATTGCTTAGCTCTTGATCGTAGCTTAAACAGAAACACCAGGCTGAATCCATGCATGTCCAAGCTTCACACAGAACAGTAGAGACGCAGGTTAAAATGAGATGGTGTGACTGTATACAGTCGTAGCCAAATATATCGGCAACCTTGGTACATATGATCAAAGGCGGCTGTGAAAATGTATCTGCATTGTTAATCCTTCTCATATTTGATAAAAAAAAAAAAAAAAAAAACACAAAAATCTAACCTTTCATTGGATAATAAGACAATACAATGGGGGGGGGGGGGGGTGTAATATCATTATGACAAAACAAGAAAATCCCGCACACTATCAACTTGCAAAACAATCAAAGATCTTTTATTGTTTTGCAAGTTAATAGTGTGCGGGATTTTCTTGTTTTCTCATATTTTGACTATATCAGTCTTTTTTCCTACGCACCCATCTATGACAATCTAATTGATTGTTGGGTAATATCATTAATGAAATAATTGTTTTCTCTAATACACACTGGTCACAATTAATGGCCCCATTTTATTCAATGGTTTTTTTAAACCTCCATTTGCCAGTTTAACAGCTCTGAGTTTTCTCCTATAATGCCTGATGAGGTTAGAGAACACCGGACAAGAGATCAGAGACCGTTCCTTCAACTCATTCCAGATCCTTCAGATTCTCCTCTTTAGTTTACCCCACTCACTTTCTATTGGGTTCCGGTCAGAGGACTGTGACCCATTTTTGTTGTTTTTGAGGTTTGTGTTTGGATTATTGTACGGTTGGTCCAATATAAAATTTCCAGCAGAGTCAGTCCCTTTTTGATTTTTTTTTATCCATTGGTATTTAATAAAAAAAATAAAAAAAAAGATGCCACTTATCTGAACAAGACATCCAGGACCAGAAATATAGGCCAACAACATTTAAAATAATAATTGTGTCCAACATGTATTAGAGAAAAACATTTTTCATAACTATATCACCCCCCCCCCCAATTTAAAATTCTTATTATCCAATGAAAGGTTAGCTTTTTATCTTTTTTTTTTTTAATAAAAGATCAAAATGACTAACAATGCAGATTAATTTTCTTCTTTGATCATATTTACCACAGGGGCCGATATTTTGGACCATGACTGTATCACCCAATTGTACAAAGCATTAAGGCTGTAACAAGCTAATCTATATATTTCATTTAGTTTATCAGTATGACATTCACTTTTAACCAAGCTGATGCAAAAGTCATGGTCAGATCCAGGCCTATGCCTGTGGCGATGCTGTGACAGACTGGTCCAAAACACAATGGGCATGTCTGTTATTCAGATAATATTCTCTTCTGCATTTAATTCAGGGTTTTAACACATTCAGCTTCACACAGATACTGAAGGTACTTTTTTTTAAAGATGGTTTGATCCCTGGTAGACAAAAGACAACAGCACTCTCTAAAAGCGCTTACAAGCATGTGTGCATGTAGTGTAATGATATGTCTACTAACTAGGATATTTTAGTGATTAGTCTGCCCAAGCATGACTGCATTGACATCAGTGAGTCTGACTGACGATCAGAGATACACGGCAATACCTGATCTCTACTGTTAGAGCTTTACATTTCTGCTCACTGAAATATATCCATGACAAACGTTTTCAGACTTTAGAACTACGCATCTACTCAACGGAGGTCTTGTTAGGCTTCAGGAAAGATGATTGGAGAGAACCATCATTCAAAAAAGCATATGCCACTTCTAATAAATAGGTCTGTAAATTCTTTACCACATTTTTAGATTAAATACAAAGACAGCCACATTGTTTAAAAATATATAATGTCATATTTTGAGTGTTTTTATATAAAAATATCATCATATAAAAATGCCACAAAACCAAAATGATACACACCAAGCTGCTTATAATCCCAATCCAATACACAGGGCATCCATTCATACTACAAAACAAGCAATCCTTCCAGTTTTATCAAATGATCATCAACATATATTGAAACACTACCATTAAAAAGCTTGGGGTCAATAAAAAATGTTAACACTTAAACAAGGATGCATTAAATTGATCAAAAGTGACAGTAATGTTTCTATTTCACTACAGCATCTATTTCCACTTAAACGTAATTAAAACATTGTGGGGTTTTTTGTAGCACAGTTTCTACAAAAGTATTAAGCAGCACAAGGGTTTTCAACATTGATAATAATGAGAAACGTTTCTTGAGCAGCAAGCAGCAAATTGCAATGATTTCTGAAGGATCATGTAACACTGAAGACTGGAAAGATGATGCCGAGATTCAGCTTTGATCGCAGGAATAAATTACACTGTAAAATAATGTTATGTTAAAACAGAAAACAGTTATTTTTAAATTGTAATAATACTTCAACAATATTACTGTTTTAGTTTATGATCAAATAAATGCAGCCTTGGTGGGCATAAAGGACTTCTTTCAAATACATTTAAGAAATCGGAGTTCAAAATCAAGAGAGACATGTTCACTCTTTAAGCTACAAGTGGAAAAACTTCTGGAAAAATTATGTGAGATTTTACCATTGCAGTAACTTTACTCAACCACATGCACCATTCAATTCATATTATTCTGTCCTTATGATGCTCAGAAATGCTGTCTAGACAGGTACAGGCAGGTTTGGAGACAATACTAGTGAATGGCTAAACATGCCATCGTGCCAAACTGCACATGTCCTGCTTTCAACTTTCAGCTAGCCCACTATGTAGCAAGCCAACTCTTACAAAGGCAGAAAATGAAGTATTGGGTTTTATTATGAGATAAATAAGAAGCTTAAGTTTCTCTTTTGTCTCGGGTCTTCGGTCTCCTTAAGTCTTGCTAAACATGTGCTTGGGCAAACATGCGTCTGAATCAACAGCATGTGATTGTTAACTACAGCAGCTGATGGAGAAACTCCAGCAGACACACTTCAACTCATACTAAACCCCTTTACAAGGCTGGGGGATCTAACTAGGCCTCTGAGACACAACACCTGGACTCACAGCTATCATTATAAACACTGACTGTGTCACCGGAGCGGTGCTGTAAGGCAGAGGTGAGGAAGAAGATGATGAAGGTGATGGTGGCTGCGCTGGGCTTTAGCGGGATGGAGTGAGTCGAGTACTGCGCCACGCACCGCTCAGCGTTTATCGAGTCTTTCCCCGCTAAATGACGAGCCGCAAGACCCCCACAGAGTAAACCCCCCACACAGAGCTAACAACACACTGACAGAGATGTGAAAACGGCGGCGAAATGCTCACCATTAAAACTTTGGCAGCGCTTTCCAGCTGTGAAATCACTTCTGGTGCACCGACCGCCGCCATCATGGTCGTTCTTCAGTGACGCGCCATGCACTGCATTGTGGGATTAAGCAGCACTTCGGGCCAGTGAGTACATGCACTTTTTGACAGACAGCTCTGATGCCTCCTTACGTTATGTAATACATGAAATAAGATGCCTTTTGCTCGTTATGCTGTAAGGTGAAATCTGACTTTCAGTTTTTGAATTAATTCGAATGTGTTTGATTGAGTGCGGAGAGTTAGCAGCCAATGGCAATGATCTAAAACTGTTGTCTTCCTAAAAATAGTTTTTATGCTATTTTATTAATATTGTTAATTCTAGAGGTCTCTGTAGGCTATAAATATATAGCTTAATAATATATTAATAATAGACTATTCCACTAAGTATCTGTATTTAGACATAGACCTCGTCTTTGGGATGGGCAAACTAGGTTAAAGTAACTTTGTGACATTACATCAGCCATGTAAAAATGTTCATTCTGAATATATTCAAGACTGTATTTTTACTTTCTAAAAGTATATTCTGGTGACAAATTTATTGGTAAGAATCAATGACAAATACAGACATTAATGCTCTGAAGCGTTACATCAGATAAAAATATATATGTGGCCCAGACACCTCTACACGTACACACACACACACCATCACTCATTCAACAATACTCAAAACAAGAGGATGATTTGTTTAATTTAATTTAGACATATACAATTTCACATGAGGACAGCAAAAGCATTTTTTAAACATTCTCAATTCATACATACGTGTAAAAAATTAGATATAAATCCAAATGCATACTGTCTGTAATACTGTAGACAAGGGGGTTCAAAAGTTAGCTCAGAAAAGAGGAAAGTAAGAATAAAAGGATACAAAAAATATGTATATCTGTATAAATATATGTTCAATAGTAACAGTATTATTTAATACAGTTAAAAGATTACAAATGTCAAAAAGTCCCAACCCATTCATCCATTAAAATACAAAAACATACGTTACAGAAAAAGTCCCATCATCACACAGTTCTAAATACAGTCAAAGATTGTCAGTCAACATTTTCAAAAGTAAATCACAGAATCCATCCTAAACAAAACACACACATTACATTCAAAACCTAAACCTGACTCTGTGAGAGATTCTTAGAAAGCACATGCTTTTTCACTGAGTGGTCCATTCTTCACGAATATGGGGTAGCAAACATCTGCCAGACTTGCTTTCGCACTCCATTGAGCACAATCAAGTTGACTGATTGGAAGGCATGATACCAATTGAATTGGAGTTGGTGTATGCATTTGCATTATTTGTTAATGGTACACTTTACTTTTAGGAGTGATTGTGCTGATACAATATATAAAACAAATATCATCGACTGTTTTTTTTAAAGCTCTTCCAGTCAGCGGTTGTACAGGTTGTTTGACAATATTGACTGCAAGCACGTAATCACATGATTGTCAGTCAGCTTGAGATAATAATTCATAAAGAGAACCTTCTGTGCAGTGATGACATATCACTACAAATGACTGGATCTCAGAAAGACAATATTAAATGGACTTATTGCAGAAATTCAAAACCATCCTTATCACTGATCAAATGCATACAAAGCGGTTCCATATTCATCCTGCTATGACATCCATATACATCTCCTTCAGAGTCTCAATGACAATCATTCATTCTTGGTTCTTTTTTGTCTTTCTCAAGCTATTCCAACTAAAACACCCTCTCTCTTACACTCAGGACCGGCCTGAGAGCAAAGTGAAGGCCTTTTCCATCTTTTCCTGAAATACTGATCAGCACATGGTACACACACCCACACATTCATTAGAAGGCACACAGTTCGTCTTACACCAGCTCAACCACACTGACAATCAAAACCACACTTTATACAAAAAGAGAGAGAGAAACTATAAATGAAAGTATGATGATAATGATACTTTATAGTGTGATATTAATAACAATAAGCAGCATTGGGTCATGAAACTACACTGAAAATATATAAATCAATATAAACTTTTAGATAGCATAATTCAGTTTTAAAGTTTTAAAGGCTATTTGATGTATTTAGAAAACTATATAATGTATTTTCTGTATTGCACATAGCCATACCATCAGATACATTTGTCTTTCCTTTTAACACTTTTTTTTTTACCATTTCTTAAAGGTTTCTGTCTCAGAGTATTATTTACATTTCAGTCATAGACTGTCTTGTTATAATACTGTGCTGTGTGATCACTTTAAAAAGGTGCAGCAGCCTTGATGACAAAACATTTTTGCACTTGTTCTAATACATCTGTTTCAAAGTTCACTGATGGTGACAGACAAGATAATTTCCAGTGGATCTGGATGAAAATGAACACACGCACACACACACACACACAACAAAAACCACCCGTCTGACTTTTAAGATCTTCTTATGAAACTAAATGCAATTAAGATATTCTGGGAAACAGGAAGAGGATAAAGCAGACAGAGTTATACGATGGAAATTACATCAGTTCTTCTGCATAACAAGAAAAGGAAATAGCTGGAGACCCAGCTCTTGTAATTTTGTTCAGTTGAAAACCAAAATGTTGTAGATTTGTTCTGGGTGGCCTGTTGCATGTCTGCAGCTCACCTCTATAAACGATATGTGATGCACAGATACACTTAAAGCAGCAGATGAATGTTACGCAACTATTGAGAACAGGTTATCAGATGAATAAAGCGACTAAACGAACACACTTGCGCAAAATGAAAATGTCAATATCTCAATGTTTTGTGTGGTATTTAATTTGGATTAATGAATGTTACCAAGCATATTACTGGCAAGCAAAGAAACGCAGATTTAGGCCTTTTTAATTGTCCATATTTTTTGTGACATTCATTAATACCACACATTATGACCTCAGAATTTACCTCTCAAGTAATGGGTTGTTTGAAGATTTTAAAGATGTTTATATAAAACCTTTAACAATAATGGGAGTTTTAAGATCCCAAGTCCTTGAAGTGCTGGCTGTACATAAAACATTTTGTCTCAATATTGTGTCATGTCTGAGAGCACCATTTGACATAAGGCGTGAAACAATATGAAAGACACTGTATAATATTTACAAAAAGGCTGTGATATTAAGTGTATTAACTGCAAAATACCGCATGATCTTTTAGACAGACTTTGCATGAAGAAGTGAACTAATACTGTCAGTTCATAATGTAGAAGTTAAAATCTTTAAAAGAATCCACATGACTGTTTACAGTGTCACGTTGAACCACTTGGTGGCACCACAAAATCTTCTAAAACATTTTTTGTTTTAGACCAGACTGCAAAACTCATTTCCTGGCGGGCCAGAGCCCTGCAGAGTTTAGATTCAACTCTAATTTTACACACCTGATCCAACTAATCAAGTCCTTTAGGCTTATTTGAAATCTGCTTGGTATGTGTGCTGGTGTAGGGTTGAAACAAAACTCTACAGGACTCCGGACCTCGAAGAATTGAGTTTGACACCCCTTTCACTTTAGACTAATAAAGTGAAAATTACTGGGATTGTATGATAGGAAATCTGCAAATCCATACTTCAGAAAGTATGTTTAAAAAATGCAAACCTCCAGTTGTGACTGACAGCATGTTGCATGTATATGCATTTATATTTTTGTTGGGTTGCACTAGGGAGGAGAATAGTGATGTTTCTCTCTGCCTTTCGCACATCTCCTAATCACACTCTGACCATAGAGCCACCATCCCAAGCCCAGCTCTCTTCTGATCCCTCACCATGGCCCCCGGTCTTTGGAATGACTATGTTAGCATCACCAGGCTGAGAGAGGTGAAGGAAATGTTCAAAAACATGATGTAAGACTGGGATCTTTTCCCGCATAAAGGAATGGGGCACAGTTGAAACAGACCACACTAACCATAAGAGTAGAGTGGTTTGACTGACAAACCACAGTGCAACAGCTGCACACATCTGTTTTTGTGCTCTCCTAGCAGAGTAGCCAAGTTTATCAGTCACACCAACGTCCCCATGAACTAAGCTGCATTTCTTGTGTATTTCCTTGGTCCCAGGACAAAGCTTCAGTCAACTTTTTAACAGGCAAAAGATGCAGCATAATGCTTTTGGAGGAATAAATATTTCCCATGGAACTTTCTGCACTCCATTTCTGATGTTCTTCCATGCATTTAACCTGTACAAAAACACCCTGAAGAAAAGGTAGGGTTAAAAGGACGTTTAGGAGATGCAGCGTGTTAACTGACAAGGTCCTCTATGGGTAAAGGTAGAGCAGCATGAACACCACATTCTCACACATAAACCGGCTCACACCCTTCCCCTTGCACTTCCTCCTCATGAATCTCTTCCTCCTCCAGCTCAGGCTTCAGGGTATTAGCCCCACTACTGCTGGGTAGGTCGTGCGTTGCCTCGGGGGGCTTGGGATAACGGAATGGGCAGCCGTTATCATCAAAAAACCTCCGGAAGGTGAACTCGTAGAAGGCATGCTCAGGGTGTTTGCCATGAGGAGAACAGAGGATGTCCCAAGTGCGGGTGCTGTCTCCACTGTCACTCCAGGCCCCTGGACCCCCCTCCTCTTCCACAGGGTCAAAGTTGGATGTATCCATGGGGTGAGCAATTTTCGGTCTGTATGGAGCAGGCTGTGTGCGAAGATTGCTGGAGAAATCCATCTCTGCAAAGAATGGATGAGCCTTTATCTCTCCAGCCCCGTTGCCTCCTATACGCTCTTCAGCTGAGCAGCAGAGTTGACCAATGATATCAACTGCCTCTGGACTCAGTTTTACTTGTTGAGGCACCTGCAGAGTATTCTCCCAATTTATCACCTGTGGAGGTAATGACCACAACATTATTCCTATTTTCCCAATTCCATATATCCCAAACATGTATAACTTCACCAAAGAAAACCGGTCTACTTCAGCCATATAAGCAAAGGAACCTGTGGAGGTGACATCATTGTTGTAGCAGTGCCTCTTCCCTATTGTCACAATTCTACAAAACCCAAACGGTTATAACTCAACCAAAGATGACATGTCTTGTTTGTTTACATCAAGGGTGTCCAATCCTTCTCCTAGAGGGCCACAATCCTGCAGAGTTCAGCTCCTTAATTAAACACATAAATCAGCTAATCAAGGTCTTCTGGATTACTAGAAACTTTCAGCCAGCAGTGTTAGGGCAGGTTAGAACTAAACCTTGCAGGACATTGGCCTTGCAGGAGCAGGATTGGACACATCAGTTTACATGAACCCTATGAGAAAAAAACTAAGAAAATGTATACAAAGCTCTTACCTTAAGCTGTGTCTCCGTTGGGGTTGGAGCAAGGAAGGGTGGCTGGCCAACCAGCATCTCAAACAGGATCACTCCAACACTCCACCAGTCACACAGCTGTGTGTATCCTGCACATCAAAAAGTATTACACTTAACAAGAGAAGAGATCTATGAACACTTGCACTTCCTAGTGAAAACATTGTACTTCCAGGCTGGGTTTGTGCAAGGTCTTACCTTTGCGCAGAAGCACCTCAGGGGCGATGTAGTTAGGAGTGCCCACCAGAGAGTGTGCCAGGCAACGCTGGTGTTGTCGAGTTGCCCGCTGTTCCAAAGTCATCAGCCGATCACCACAACGGCAGTTAGACACATCATCCCAAAAGTCACTCGGCTCCATACTATCTTGCCGGATATGGTTCCCTTTGCAAGCAGGGCAGAGTGTAAAAGTAAAGACAATCAATTTGTTTGATAAACACTGCAACAGTATTTAGGCCACTTTCAAACAGTTTGAAGCTATGAGTAACACCTTATTTTTCATGTAGCTTACCTTTTTGGTAATACTTTGAGTTGTGAGTCCAACGGAAGCCAGTACACAGACCAAAATCAGTCAGTTTGATGTGTCCATCCAGGTCAATGAGGATGTTGTCCGGCTTAATATCTCTGTGGATGAAGCCCATCTTATGAACACTTTCTATGGCCAGCGTTAGTTCTGCCACATAGAACCTGGCTAAGGGCTCTGGAAAAACCCCCATACGGATCAGCAAGCTCATCATATCTCCTCCAGGAATGTAATCCATGACAAAGTACAGGCTGTCTCTGTCCTGAAATGAGTAGTACAACCTGACTACCCACTCATTGTCAGCCTCTGCCAAGATGTCTCGCTCTGCTTTCACATGGGCTACTTGGTTTCGGTTCAGAACATCTTTCTTTCGTAGAGTCTTCATGGCATACAGAGCCCCTGTGTCCACTTTGCGTGTAAGACACACCTCACCAAAGGCCCCAATGCCGAGTGTCTTGATTTTGACAAACATTGATTTGTCCATCTTGGCACGTCTTAGTCTGTTGTAATTGGATTCCTTCTGGTAAAGCATCTTTCTCATCTGTTCCTGCTCTGCCTCTGAAAGGCCCGCCTGAAGGAGTGGAAGATACAGAAGAGGGTGACTTGATTTAATAACAATGCAATAATGTTTAGACTCGATATCGAAGCCTCAATAAAAACAATAATTTACACAACAATTGTCTGAAATACAAATCATCAAACAGTGTATTTTTTGGTTAATGGAGTTCTAGCACTGGTTACCTTAGACATCTCTTGCTCCAGCTGCATCCTGCGATTGAGTTTCTGCTGATAGGTCTTCATCACATTCTCCACATGCTGCTCCATGTAGAACTTAAAGGCGAAGGGAGAATAACTCTTAATGCGCGACTCCCGTTTCTCTTCATCACGGGCATTCTTACGCACAGGCACAGGTGAGGTCTGAATCTGCTTCTTATCCTTCACTGCCTTCTCTCCTTTGCCTGTTTTCACTTTGTCTTTGGAGACAGGTTCCTCTTGCTTTCCTACTGAGGCACTCTGGACAGTTCTACTTGTAGCATTGACATCTTGAAGTCCACCCATGGCTCCATTCTCCAGGGATGCAGGCTCAGTTCCAGATCCAGCCAGGAGCAGTGTTTTGGGGTAGGGTGGAGGCGGACAACGGTGTTCCTGATTGGGCTCCAGGGTAAAATTCTCATCTGGCATATATCCGTGAGATTCTGGTGCTTCCTGGGCTTGGGCACTCAGCCAGCCTGGATGGCATGGTCCCACTGCTGTCTTCGGCTCAGGCCTCATGACCCGTATACTCTTTACAGGTGGCTGGATTGGTGGAGAGGTCACTGCAGTTATTGTGTTAGTCACCTTCTGGTGGTTGTTAAAAGAATTGGTCCTACTGGGGACACGTACCTCCCCTCGAAAGGGACCCTGTGGCTGCCTAGCTGGAGGAGTCCCCTCAGGACCTTGGGCTCCTGGCCAGTGATGCTCATAGAGGTCGAGGTTCAGACTGGCCCTGGAAGGAGTAAGGAGGCCTTGAGGAACATCAGAAAACTCACCGCCTATAGTACCAGGGGAGCGCTGCATCATGTAACCCTGGTGTGCGGTGGGACTGGCTTGGTGTGGGTGCGAATGTGGTGGAAGATATAAGTTAGGAGGATAGCCACCAGTGTTTTGGCCCATTGCTCCTTTGCCTGACATATTAACATAGTTTTCGGATGATAATGGGGTCATCTTACTCTGGAAAGAAGCACTTCGTTTTACCCCATAACTGGAGGCTTCTATCATATGAGGCATGTAGTCATAATGAGTGCCAGGACCTCCCGAGGGCTGAGGCTGGATTTGCATGGGTGGTCCAGGCACACTGTAGCCCATCATGGGCTGGTCTATCCCACCAGCGTATCCTTTTTGCGTGGCTGGACCAAGGGTGTACAAAGGGTTTCCAGGGTTATTTTGGGGAGCCATGCTTGTGGAGTAGGCACCCATACTTGCGGGACGACTCATTGGGTTTCCCATGGTAGGACCCTGTGAATTGTTGGCAGGTGGTGGCATGTAGTTCATGACAGGTGGTCCACCCATGTATGCACGAGGAATCTCACCCTCAGCCCCATAACCAGCTCCTTCATACAGTGGTGCTCCCATTTGGTGATAAGGTGGCATTGCACCATCCCCAGTGCCCTCCATTGCCGCCCTGTGGTCCATTAAATTTGGCATGCCAGTTTTTCCTGTAAGGAGTTGTAAAAAGGTCATTTTTATTTTAAAGGCAGTCCATCATTCATAAAATGAATATAGTAATACGATTCTTAACTGTGAACATACCTGGGGAAGTCTGTTTGATGACACGTACAATCTGTTCGTTGTGAGGGTCTAGGTAGCCCATTTTGCTAATGTATTCCAATGCTGCCTCAATGTTACGGCTGCCAGTCTGTTTTAGGGCACGGACTGCCATTTCCTGTTTCAGAAAATCAAGCAATGAGTCATCAGAACACAAGCAATGCATGCATTTTTTGGTTTTCACAACGCATTTCCTATCACTATGGAAAAATGAGGCACAACTTCTTAACTCATGTAAGGGTTTTAAATAGATGCTGAGATTTAATACCACTTAGAACTTTTAAAGACAGGAAATAAATTACCGGTAGGCATGGCACTTTGTTATAACAACAGAGATTAATTTAAATTAAATCACTATGTGAAGCAAAGAAAAGCTACTGAGGCCACGACGGCCACTAAATTCCCACAAATATCCCCACTTTTCAGGACAAGCAGCAAGCACAATAAAATCTAGTTCTTACAGAGAAATTAATGACTGGAGAGACTGTAATAGAGTTGAAATAAATAAATAAAAAATTTACTTTCAGGCAAAGTCAAGGCTTCATGTAATAAGCAATGCTCTAGTTTAATTTTGTTTACTTTCTTGAGCAAAATGAATGTACATATCTTCACAAATGTTTTCATCAAAATTGTTGGTATTGTATGGTTTTGGTATTGGTTATGGAAAATTACCTTCGTGAACCTTAGTTATTTAGATACATATTTACACATGAACATGCATGTAAATATAAATCAACCCATAACATACACACACAGCATATAATTGTTAAAATAACATTCCCTGCAGATGTTTCCTCTGCAAGTTAGCACAAGCTCCTTCCTGTGCCAGCTCACAAGTGCACTATGACCAGACCGTTGCACATTCGACCACACGTCGCACTGCGAGACCCTTGAAATGATTAATAAATTTGAAGGTAATACTTATGTCACATTGATTTACATTTTTAAACTTCTTTATATTTGTCTTAAATTTTTATAATTATATTAAACATGTTACAAGTTACAACAATTCAAATTTTTATTTAGAGACTTTTAAAATTCTTAACTTAAATCTTTGCACATGATTACCCACCATGCAACAACAACTCTGTTTATCTATAGAGACCTTTAGTTTCCCCTAGTCATATTTTGTGACAACTGCAATCCAAAATCAAACAACTCCGAC
This sequence comes from Carassius auratus, assembly GCF_003368295.1. NCBI lineage: Eukaryota > Metazoa > Chordata > Actinopteri > Cypriniformes > Cyprinidae > Carassius > Carassius auratus. The sequence goes on from NC_039276.1 coordinate 17,365,552, forward strand.
ATGCACAGTCTTCTGTGAGGAGACCCACACCTATATGAAGAAATCCCCTTGAATGGCAAATGACCTCATTCACAAGACATTCTGCCCAAACCAAATCTACAGCAAGCTGTGTTTCACTGCCTCTGGTGGTCAAACATTATACTGCACCAAGCATGCCATGGAAAACGGAAAAAGAAAAGAAACGAGGAGAATAAGTGCCTAATACAGCACATACTTCAGTTTATGTTTTCTATGCATTCAAAGAACAGCAAGTAGATAAATATTATGAAACTAAGATAAAGTTAGATTGATTGACTCTTTCAGAGTTTTGGTTAGATGTCGCTGACAGAAAAAAAAAAAAAAAATCAATGGGCGTAAACAAGCAGCTATATAAACTGTGGATACACACAGTGCCACATTCTACACGTTCCCTGAGTAGTTTCGATTAATCTGTGTTTTGCCATCTAAATTGTCTAAATGCTTATTTACACAAGTCGGTACTGTACAAAATACACAGGAAATACTTCAAATACAAGCTGTTGGTCTGTGATCGCTGCTCTCAGGAGTGCCATGGCTTTTTGTTGCATTTCATCACTGTCTCCTCCAAGGGTGTGTGCCTTCTCATCCCCCTTGGTGATTTAAAAGGCGCCACTCTCTCTTTAAAACACACACAACAATCCAACATGGACTTGTGTTTGGTTTCGGGAAGGGCTGGGTCTGGTTTGGCCCCTGGTCAGAGTTTCAGCCCTGACCTCAACTGTCATGGCGACAGATGTTCAGGACATTCCACGAGCCAGGAAGCAAGAATTCCAGCTATGTGGAAATCTGTGCTTCAATCTTGTTTTAAATTGTCCCTCCTCCTCTCTTTATTTTTGAGATCATTCTGTTCCAATGTGCCTTAAGCGGTCATTTGGTTGGTCCCAAAATATCTCGTTTGTATTTACAGCCTTATGACCACAAGCCTCAATGCTACACTAGACATTCAATTTCTGGCTGTGGCATCGGTAAGCACCCACACGAAAACACAAACATTTCTTTCTTCTTCCTTAACCCAAAACTTATACTTTAAAACTAGATATATTCTTCTTGAATAATGTATATAAGTGACATAGCTATATCCCTATTCATTTTTAAAGGTCCCGTTTTTCGCTTTTTTGAAGCTTTGATTGTGTTTACAGTGTGCAATATAACGTGTTCATGTTTCGCGTGTAAAAAAAACACAGTATTTTTCACACAATTCACCTATCTGTATACCGCTGTTTTCACGGTCACAAAACTCTATAAAGTCCCTCCTTCAGAAATACGTAATGAGTTCTGATTGGCCCAGCGGTTCCTGTGTTGTGATTCGACACCAGCTTAGAGCAGGCTGACCTCCTGGTAATGCAATTGGACTAGTTTTGAGAAGCAAGTGGGCAGGAGCATGTGCTGGAGATGTACTTATAATCACAGGAGCGTTTTTCTTACTGACGAGATGAGCATGAAAATCACGTTCGTTTTTTTCCACAGCCCTAACATCTAGTTAACAAAGCTAAACAGCATTGCCCTTTGTGTAGTAAGTTACAGAAACTGTTAAACACACCAACTTAAATAATCAAAAACACTTACTGGTTGTGGTCCATAAAGAACTCCTTCTCCAGACAAAGAGGGAACTGCTCCATCTTTCAAGAATAATCTTTGTGCGAATCCGGCATTAAACTGATTGAGATGGAGGAAGTTGTCCTCAGCAAGCTGTCCTCAGCAAAATGTGCTGCACATAGTTTAACATGTGGATTATAATTTTCGGGAACCGGGTTCAACATAAATTGTAACCATTAATCTCCAAGTACAGCGTCCCTGGGAAGCCCAAACCAAGATGATTGGACTCCGAGATGAAAATAACAGCGTTTCAACGACATGGCAAACATAAACGCAGCTGTTCCTTCTTCTCCGTCAGAGCCCAAACAAGACCACGCCCCCCTTTTTGTGAATTTATGTGGGCGGAGGTTAGTCAAAAAACTGTTTTAGTGACGTCATTACTGCAGGAACTAGAGGGCTGTAGTCCAAACGGGTCGTTTTTTCTAGGCGAATTCTGTTCAATAAAATATCTCGCTTGGCATTGAACTTTGAGCTTTGAAACTTTACAGATATTATTTATACTCTAACAACAACATTACGCATTAACTAAAGTTTAAAACATGGGATCACGAAGAAGGGGACCTTTAAGAGGATCCACTTTGACCTAAATTCTCAAACACATTCCACCATTGAACATGGCAATGAAAGCCATATGGAGGACTCTTGAGATACAGGACATCACCATCACTGGATGGAGATATGGAACATCATCAATAATGTAGTATAATAGCTCAAACAGCATTTAAAACAGCCAAGCATTGCACTACCAAAGCCAAGGTCATGGGTTCAAATCCTATATGTTCAAATGCTACATGGCTATACATGAACTGATAAAATACACTACCACTCAATATGCAAAAGCAGTTATACTGCAGTTACACATTGCTGTGTAATTTGTGTGGCCAAATCCAACTATAGCGACCAAACTAATGCATCTTAGTAAAGGACCAGAGGCGGTCATTTACCTTCCTGGAATGTACAGAGGATCAGGGAGGAACACAGGCAACAGTCAGAAGACGAAGGAGAACTAAAAATTCCAAGTCAGACACCACAACTGAGTCATTCTACAATAATGACTACATTACTAATAATAAAAACCATGCAGAAATGTATGCCCAGATCTTATGGGAGGTCTAGGTGCATGTGGTGTACGACAGAGGAACAAGATTCAAACTCTGAACTTTTGGCCATGCTAAATCTGAAAATGGGAGAGGCATGAAGTCAGACAGACTGAGCCACAAAACACAAATTTCATGTTTTTGTAACAACTAAAAAACCTTTCACCCACACATAAAGACCAGAAGAGGGACACTGTCTGTGTCATTCCTGCTTACTGTATTTCTGCAGGGGAAACTGTAACACCCATCTACAGATGAAGTGAGCACTTTCTCTGTGTTTATCAATGCTGTGCATGCTGTCCCATGAATGCAGGGCAAAGACAAATCAACCTACGATTGTGAAATTCCCATTTGCCAGAGAAATGTTATGCTCTTAGTCTTGTGATAAACCAAATGCCTTCTTTACATTTTTTCCCCCTGAGGGCAAAAAAAAAAATGTTTTAAGTACCTGTCTTCAAATAGAGGGTTGTAACTTGTAACCCAAAAATACTCTTCTAATGATAATATTAATGAATTGTTAATATAACAAATTTTTGTTTTGGGAGATTGACCACTATGCATAAACTCATCATAGTACATAAAATGATAATTCATACAAATAATAATCAGCCAGCATCAGGACCGACAGCAAAAGATAAAAACAGTCAAATATGTATCCAAACAGCGTTATCCAATTCAAGTCTGTTTATCGGACTATACTTTTTCTGATAACATGTTTCAGCTTCCAGAGACCTAAAAAAGCCCCATTCCAGTCTCTGTTTAGCCATGTCATAAAGGCAGCTCGGCTCCCTTCAGCTAGGCCTCGTAATTCCACAGGGCCGTGGTGGATTTTTCGGTGGTGTTGTGCATGGGCTTGAGCACAGCATTCCTCACATGCCTAATGCAATCACAGAGCTGCTCTCAGAGCTGTATCTGAACATTAGTAGCAAAGCCCCAACACACATTCATTAATGATCTGACAAGGGGAGACAAGGAGAGCCGAAAACAAAGCACACTCATATTCTGTTTTAAACTGTAGGACCTGTGGTCTCCTGCATGTTTGACACAAATGAATGAACAGGCTTTCATCAAACAAAAACAAAAAAAAAGAGAAGAAGATACTGTCCTCATTTACCCCTCATGTCGTTTCAAACCTGTATGACCTTCTTTCTTCAATGGCAGTGTTACTTTAATATTATTTATTTACTATTTAAAATATTTATATTATTTATTTAAGACATTTCAAATTTTATCTATTTTTAATATGTTCTAATTATATAGTATTATTTCAGTTTAATTTCAGTTACCCAAAATGATTTTTTTTTCAGGGTTTAGTTTTAGAATAATAACAATAATACCAACACTGTTATTAATGTGTTTTGATGTGTCAAAAAAAGAAAGTCAATTCAATGTCACCGAAACGGTTCAGTTGCCAACATTCTTCAAAATAACTTATTCTGTGTTCCATAAAAGAAGTAAAGTCAAAAAGGTGTGTAACAGTATGAGGGTGAGAACATAATAACAGAACTTTTGGGTGAACTATCCCTTTTATATTTAGCCACTAGACTTCAATACAAGGAGCAGAACACATGTGATATGTTTAACTAAATAGTGATTGCACAACAAACCCCATTGAACAGCAACACAGATACATCGAATCAATCAGTTACAAAACACTACAGTAGTAGTTTGTTCAAGCATAGTAGTTATACATTAACACAGATATGAACAAAAACAGAATTGAAACAATTCTGTATAAATGTTTGTATTTTGAGTGTTAAAGGTGAGAAATAGATGTCACACTGAGCTCTTCATCAAAAAAAAAAAAAAAAAAATTATATATATATATATATATATATATATATATATATATATATATATATATATAAGGGGTGTAACGGTTCACAAAATTCACGGTTCGGTTCGATACGATACACTGATGTCACGGTTCGGTTCGGTTCGATACGTTTTAGATACAGCAAAATGTAAAAACATCTCAACTTTTCAGAATGCCGCAAGCGCACCACGGGTCATGTGACAAGAACCAACCAATCAGCTTCATCCTTTCCCGTAACAACGTTGAGAGCTCAGCCAAGATGAAGGAACAGCTGATCATAGTTGTATATGGATTGCAATTTTGAAATAAATTCAGTAGCAGAGCTACTGCAAGCGATTTTTAGAGCTACAAATCCATTTATCCTTTGCTGAAATTTCCGCGTCTCATGGAGAGAGCACGTCATTGTTGCTTAGCAAAGACAGACGCCTCATTAGCGCTTCTGCCCGAGCGCTTTGGAAAGAAAGGAGGAGAAAGACGTGCTTAGCGTTTTCCACGCGTTTTTAGGCACGATATGTGAACGGCCCCTAAGGCGCTCGCTCACTCAGCACGCGCTGAAGGCTCGTTGCAAAATGTCTAATGCATTTAACAGACCAGAAATATAAGATCCTAAAATAACCAACAGGTCTGGTGTTTGGGTTGGATTCCCTGTAAGCTATAGCCTAGTGTCTAAATGCTGCAGGGATAGTTTGCTGCGTGCATGTTTCTCCTTTTTTTCGTCTTTTCCCAGATAGTACTGACGCATATATCCCAGATATTCCCGCTTTTTTTTTTTTTTTTTTTTTTGTAATCCCGCTGGTGTACCCTGTCATGTTGCAGATGCGACATACCGTTGTTTTTTTATCCACCACTCTCTTGCCATCACCATTATAGCTTAAAGGGAATCCAAAGTGCACCCAAACACCAGACCTGTTGGTTATTGGAGGATCTTCTCATTTCTGGTCTGTTAAACGCATTGGCTATTTTGCAACGAGCCTTCAGCGCGTACTGAGTGAGCGAGCGCCTGCTGAGTAGCCTAACATAAACATATAAGATGGTGTTTTTTTCTTCTTCGGGAGTGTCAGGGGCGTTGCCTGTTACGTTGTTTGGGTTATTGGGCTACCTTGTTGAACGCATATCATTATATTTCTTTCTCTCTCTTTTTTTTTTTTTCAAATATAATTAATTACTCCAACGAACCGTTCGGTATACATAATGCGTACCGCGTACCGAACCGAAAGCGTCGTACCGAACGGTTCAATACGAATACGCGTATCGTTACACCCCTAATATATATATTAATAAATATAAATTGGGAAAACATTCAATATTATGCAATGATTTAAGACCTGGATATGTACTCCACTGGACGTCTACTGTACAGTGTTCAAAAACCTATATTTGCAGAAACATTTTTGAATGGAAGTTTATTCAATTAGTAGTATATACCTTTTTTTTTATTAAACCCTGATCACTATTTACACACAACTTACATAATTATGTATTACTTATCTATCTCTCTCTCTCATATATATATATATATATATATATATATATATATATATATATATATATATATATATATATGATTAAGTTATTGTTGTTGTTTTTATCAACAAGGACACATTTAATTATTATAAATGTTATTTTAATGTATCTATCTATTCATGAAAGAATCTAAAAAATATATGGTAATGTTAAGATATTCAGATATTAAGCAGAACATGGTATCGTAGTAGTATTGACTGCTGAAAATTATTCAGCTTTACCCTCACAGGGATAAATGTGTAAAGTTTATTAAAATATAGAAATCATGTACAAACTGTAAATAAACTGTACAGATTACAAACTGTAATCATTTTTCACAATATTACTGTTTTAATTGTATTGTTGATCAAATAAATGCAGCCTATGTAAACACAAGAGAATTTTTTTCTCACCAACCACAAATAAATATACACACACAAAGGTTATATAAATACATTATTTAAACCTATGTTATAATATGTCATTATTTTTACTATTTACATTATCATCTGAAATCCATATGCATGCATGTATCTCCAACAGAGGCATTCCTTACCTGATCACAGCCAGCGTTGACGAGATCCTGCAGCATCTGTCTGTTGACTTCACCAGGATGTCCTGAGCTGGATCCTGGGCCTGATTCATTGGCAAAAGGCAAGAGAGACTTGCGGATCTCTCGCAGGGCATTTTGATAGTTGGTGAACTTCTGAGGCTGCCGGAGTTGTTGTTGCCTTCCAGCTTGGTCTTTGCCCTTAGAGTCACCTCTGCCCCCTTCCCCGCGAGCGCTCCCTCCGTGAAGTGCCAGGCTCACCAGCTTCGCAGGTTGTTTCAGTCCCTCCTTGATCTCCTGCAGGCGCTGGCGCGTGTTGCCCACATATGGGGCGGCAGGGAACGTCTTAGGCCTCATGAGTGAATGTGGCCTGTACTCTCACACACAAATTCTTCACACTTGGAAACGACAGAAAGATTCAGTCAGTTAGTCACTCACAAGAAATCCTAACGGCAGCAGAACTGTACAATAAGACACAGCACTGTACACACCCAGACTCAGTCTGACCTGAATAGATAACAGGCTGCAGTGGGAAAGATGCAAGGGAAGATTAGGATTCCTGTTGTTGCTCGTCTTTGTTGCTGCTGCCTCTTTGGCTCTGGCTCATGCTGGATGCTGGCCAACTCACATCCCAGCACCCCTTTCAGGGCTCACACTCCCCGTTCTCCCAAGACATGTTAGGGGTTACGTTGGTGTACTTGTTCCATCCCCGTCTGGTATGCATCTTTGCCTCTGGAGACAGTGTTAGACAGAAGGGTCAGGGTGCGGTCCAGGCACGTCAAGACCCTGCATCAATACTCTATGTCAAATGCCTGAGAGTCTGAGTAAGATCGGACATCAGCACCTCTGTCAACAGGTTTATCACTAAACACATGCACATCAACTTCATATAACTGTGCTGGTACTCCCTTGAAGCAGAATATTCAGTCAGAGGAATAGTAGCATAGTCTTAACGCAGCAGCTTATGGTCATAAGGCAAACCCTTATTGTAGATGCAAAATCAAACTTCTACACAACACAAACAGTACCAAAACTTATACAGCATACTTTGTCTTTTAAATAAAGTTTCTGTACCTTATAATTGCCACCACTGTCAAGTCAAGATTTTTTTAAACGTGATTTCTAAATAGAGAATTATACTTGTAAGATCATTACAATTTTACACTTTTGCTTAATTATTACTCAAAGGCAAGGCTAGAGGTGGGGTCACAGGGGCCCAGATAAAATCTGATTGTCTATTTCATTTACCATGTTCTGAGGAAAAAAATTATATAAAATTAATTATGAGAACAAGAATCGATTTTTTTTTTTTAATCTTGATACATAAATCAGGGAAGTTTACCACGTTATGAAAATGTGGTTCCTGTAGAGCATCCACATTTTCACGTTTCACATATATATAAAATTCAGAGAGCAGATCACTTAACAATAGTAACCATCGATACACAAATACTTTTACTGTATGCTCTCCTATACTTGAGGTTTGCCATTGTCACCAAGAAGAAAGAATTCTTGAATGCACATTGAACTCCACAGAATCATACTGACATGAAATGAATGTGGCCACTCTCTGGCCGTCACTACTGTTGTTGTTGAATTTCATAATTTTATGAACACAAACTAAATATTTTGACAACACAAAGCACACAAGAACAACAAATGTAAGTATGAAGACAGATCCCAGCACATGTCATCACGCATCTTACGAGAATAAAATAATAATTATTATTTTGTGGCTGGAGTGAATTATTCGGTGTCAGAACAATCATCGGCCCGTTATAGTACATCATTTTGGCATCACTAAAACATCTGATTTTGGGTAAACGTGACTGTGCGCGACTAATAAACAGCTGAAAAACAACATTAACATGCAGCTCGTGGAAGCGTCTTTTAACACCACCGCAGCTGACACGACATTTCATCATATTTTAAGATAATTCTAATATAGTCCGGTGTTAATACTAGTAAACGCATAATATATGTTAGGTTGAGTTTCGCTAAATATTTAGTTTTATCATATGTCTTCATTAACTGCTGTAAAATCGAGATATAAAGAATCTTACAAAAAGTTTTAACGTACACGATCTCACGTCATTCTCATCAGATGAACAAACAGTAACTCTTCAAAATGCTTTCATAGACACAAAGTATCTTTAAGGCGTAATAAAGTAGCAGGGGCCTAGAGGCTCCAGCGCTGTGAGGGACTGGAGCGAAGGAGCGCAGATCCGCGCGAGCGAGTCCGCATTCCAACGCTGGAGAACGTGCGGTTCACTCGGATCTCGCTTTAAATGACAAATACAACCTCCTTCCGACACTTTCAAAAGACATGCCAACGTAAATCGAATATAAACATATCTACAAAACAAGCAATGCCCAGCGTTTTAAAAGCTTTCTAAAGCTTTGAGCGACTCACCATGTGATTCAAGTGGTACCTTAATCCAAGGAACTGATTTAAACTTCAGTAAAGTTGTAGATTGTCTGTTTGGAGTTTTGTTGCCCAAGGATCGTCCTTCGATGTCCTCTCATAAAAAGCACACACCGAATAATATCCTGGGATTGTCCTCCATTTTCTCGCCACTCACGGCAGAATTAGAATGCAGTACAAAGTTGGAACACTTACTGCATTGTTAACATTCCAGAGGAGTCACGTGAGACAGCCGTGGACGTCAGCACTGCACATACATGGGCGGGCTTCCTGCACAACCAGATCCCGATCTGATGCAAGCTAGCAGATGTAATCACTGGAAAAAGATATTGACGGATTTTATGTAGTAGCCTTGTGTTGTTCGCTTAGACGGTACACATCTCATTATGATAATGATTATTAATGAAGTTATTAGAAAATATTTAAATAAAATTGTTTTCAGATTCTTCAGTGGACTCAGGTTGTTGAATTGTGTCCTTTAATCAATGAGTCACAGAAGTCTTAAGTAGCTACTAAAGGAAATCCCACAAACAAAAGGGCAGACAAAACACTCGCTTACAAGATTTGACACGTTCTGATGAATGACCGGGAAACATGAATTGTATAAGCCACACATTTAATCAACATCAGAATTTTCTGCTAAAATGCAAATGAATGAGAACACATACATTTTATGTGCTACGATTATTGGTAAACTTTTTATACCTTTTGTATACCCTTTAAATGCATCGTAATGATGAAATAAGCAAAATGCCATTAGAATAGTTTTAGATGGAGTACAGCATATCATACCTTCTTGTTTATCATGGAATAAAGAAGACATTCAGGAGAATGTCCAATTACAAGTACCAATTACAATGTTCAAATGTTATACAGCAGGGTGCTACATAAGATTAAAGTCGTGGTGATGAACTTCACATATGAGTAATAAGTAAAATGGAAAATTCAACATAAGCTAGATTCATCACCTTCACAAACAATAACACAGCACAAAAACGTGCGATGGTCAAAATTCGGAGTGAGTATATCATGCTATACTTTGTTGATTTAACACTACAATTATCACAATGAAATTAACTGTAATTCTGTGAGACTTTCACATTGCATGGTAGTGACAAAAAAAGTAAAGAACAAAGTACTTCTGGATTAATGTAAAAATATAGTGTTTATCTATATAGAAACAAAAAATAAATAAAAATGGTATAGGCATCGCAAGGACAAAGGCATTGGTACTGGAACTTAAGGGCAGCTAATGTCAAAATACAACTGTCTCCAACAGTTGCTTTCTTTCTTTCTGCTTTCTTTCATGCCTTGTATATTTAAAATTCTCAGCATACATGCTCCACTCTCAACAACAGTAAATTACATTTTAACTATGGATGGAATGTCTTTATCAAACCAAAGCATCAACAAAGTCAGCCTAAAGACTAAGCAATTTCCTTATGTAAAAATTCTAGATAGAAGATTGCCCAGATAACTGCCTGATGAATATGTTTGGTATGAACTAGTCCTTAGGTTGGATAAATGTTCTTAGAAGAGTTCAGATCCCTCTTTTGACAACAGAAACAAACAAAATTCATCTGTTAAAATTTTGAAACAATAAAGGTGCATTTGCAAAAGTGTGGCAAATATGAACGCCCATTCCAGGGTGCAGCAGAAATACACAAGTTATTCAAGGCACAGGCAACCTGCACTATCTTATAACAAGTGCTCACATTGGAAGTGCAATCTAAAACTGTAAAGGGACTCTCCACCGGGCCGGTCAAGATCGAATATCTTCTCTTGGCCAACATGCCTATGAACATCCGCTTTATCTGAAAGTGTGCCAACCAGTGAGAATTTTTCTCCATCCTGTCCACTCTGGCAAATTTCATTGTAACACATAGTCAGGGGGAATGTTTTTGACTGGGCTACCCATTTGGTTTACACTTGAGATTTCTTCTTCTTCCACATCATCTTCTGTCTTATCATCCTGTTCATCACATCTGCTTAGTGAAGAGGAAATACTTTCTGGCTGGTCTTGACTTCTAGTCTGGCCATGGTCCTCCTAGAAACATCCTTGTCCTTGCAGGAAGAGCAAAGCATTGGTTGCTTCCACTAGGGCCTCTTGTTCATCATACATTTCACAGGCACTTGCTTCTTTCATACTTGGCGACAGTGAAAATGGAAGGAGCATAGTCTGAGGATCTAGGATTTTTCACTCCTTTTCCTGTAAACACAACAAGAATACATTTATTTCTTAGTTATAATGCAAACTGTATCAACAATGTCTATGATTTTTACAATCTGACTCCCAAAATGGGTAGAGTAGGCGCCGCGAGTGTGGGGGGTGCTGCAAGATGGCGGATTGAGTAGTCAAGTTGTTTCGTGCTCTCACAAAATTTCCCAAGTTAGTTTAGCTTGATAAGTTTTTTTCCACCTCCACCTGCTAATACACATACCCGAAGTTGTGGTGCCGATATGGAAGATCATTGTTACGAAATGGAAATAGCAATAGGTTCGAGCAAAAGGGAGAGAGGAACTGATTCTGATCCACCCACACCGAGTAAACCCCAAAAAGGAAAAAAGGCTAAAAAACCAACAGAGTGTGAGGAAAACGAGGTGCCCAATTCGGCTATTTTGGATGCAATTAAAGCCCTTGGAACTAAGGTAGATTTACAGCACGAAGAATTAAGCACGCAAATGAAGCAGCACAGTGCGATGATTGCAAGCGTTGCTAAGTCCGTCCAAATAAATGCGCAGGAGTTACGAGAATGCAAAGACAAAATTAAAATGATGGAGAAACAAATTGAAAATCTATCCGAAGTCAATAATGATCTGAAAATTCGTGTGCTGGAAGAGGAAAGATACAAGAGGAGATGGTGTCTTCGCATAAAAGGTCTCAAGGAGAACTCAAACGAGCGCATAAGAGAGGATGTGATTCAACTTCTGGGCAAGATAACGCCAGAGTTTGCTTCTACTATGGAGGAGGCTGTGGATGTCGTGCATCGGGTGGGAAGAAAGGAGACCGGTCGTTCGAGAGAGGTGATCATTCTTTTTACCCGCAGATTGGTGCGGGACGAAGTATGGAAGAGAACCAAGTCGTCAGCAGTGTGCAAAGAAGCTGGCATTCGTTTTGCCGAAGACCTGACGAAAGAAGATAGACTGTTGAGAAGTGAATTATGGCCAAGAATCGCACAAGCCAGAAAGGAAGGCAAGGCGGCTGGGTTTAGAGGTCCATTTGGGTATATAGAGGGTAAACGTATCACTTAAAAAGGGTATTGACTGCTTCTCTTTGATATGAGGTGAGGTGGGGTGATAAAGGAATGGGATTCAGTTTTTTCTATTCCACAAACGCTAAACGTAGTTTACATCTTTATTTGGATTTAAATTTTACATTTTTTTATTCAATTTTTTGTTTTATCTGTTTAATTGTTCATGTTCGTGTTAAAATCTGATATCTCATTTTCTTCTTTAAATTGTAGGGGTTTAAAGGACTCAGTTAAGAGAAAGGCAATTTTCTTATTTTGCAAAAGTCAAAAATCACATTGTTTTTTTCTACAAGAAACACATTCAGAGTTGGCAGATGTTACCTTTTGGAAAAAGCAGTGGGGGGATGTTATGTTATTTAGTCATGGTTCAAATCGGTCTGCAGGGGTCGCTATATGCTTGAATAAATGCCCAGGCAAGATTATTACACACAGGGCTGATATTAATGGCCATTGGCTTGCAGTGGTCCTATACTTAGACGAAATATTTTTCATTTTAGTTAATGTGTATGGGTATAATGTTCAAACCCAGAATAAAGGCCTGTTGGAGACAATAACAAATGTCATAAGTGACCTAAAAACTAGTTACCCTACAGATTATATTTTAATCGGTGGCGATTTTAACATGTCACCAGATGAATACATGGATAGACAACCGTCTAAATTTGATATTTCTCATGCTAACAGTATTATTCAAAATTTCTGCTTATCCAATGGATTAATTGATATTTGGAGAAACTTAAACCCCACTGCCAGACACTTTTCGTGGTTCAAACCGAATGCCACTTCAAAGTCTAGAATTGATTATTGGCTCGGATCTGAATCTCTTTCAAGGAATGCAACTAAGTGTAATATTTCAGGTGCCCCCTTAACAGATCATTGTGTGATCAACTTAATCTTAGAACAAAGAAATAAACCTTGTAATACTAGAGGCTATTGGAAATTTAATGCAGATTTGTTGAATCATACTGATTTTTGTACATATATTAAAAAAATAATTGCTGAATTTAAAGTAAAAAAGATGCCAAGTGGTATTAAATGGGAGTATTTAAAACATAAATTAAGAGAATATTCAATGACCTTTAGCAAAAATCTGATGAAAAAGAAACGTAAAAAAGAATTCCAGTTAATACAAGATATTAATAAATGCTGTTGTCAACCTAACATGTCAGATGAAGATAAAGAAAAACTTATTAAGCTTCATTCCATTCTAGATGAATTCTATATTAAAAAGGCAAAAGGGGCATATGTGAGATCCAGAGCTAAGTGGCTGGAAGAGGGGGAAAAAAATAGCTCATACTTCATTAATTTGGAGAAAAGACGACAAGAAAAAAATTCGATAAGTAGTTTAATTGTGAACCAAGTAGAACAATTAAATCACAACTTGATAGTAAAAGAGGTGTTTAAATTTTACTCCAATTTGTATTCCTCTTCTTTTTCCTCTGTTAATTCAAACTCTTTTTTTCAGATGATAAAAAATAATATACCATCTATTGATAGTGTATTTAAAGAACTATGCGATTCAGACCTAACCTTACAAGAGCTTGATGCGGCGATTAAACAGAGTAAACCTGGTAAATCACCGGGTCCTGATGGGTTAACCACAGATTTTTATAATTTTTTTTGGGATGACCTAAAATATCTTTTATTTGAAGCCTTACAAGAGTGTATAAATAATATTGAATTATTGCCAACTATGAAACAAGGGCTTATAATTTTGATACCAAAGCCAGGAAAAGATAAAAGGATATTAGATAATTTACGCCCCATAACACTACTTAATACTGATTACAAACTGTTTACTAAAGCACTGGCTTCCAGATTAAAAACAGGAATATCACAAATTATCAGTGTGACCCAATCAGGATTCTTAAAGGATAGGTCAATTCATAATAATATCAGGTTAGTTTTTGATTTGGTTGAATATGGTCATTTAATTGAAGAGGATGGTTTAATTTTATTTCTGGATTTCTATAAGGCCTTTGACATGGTGGAGCATTCTTTTATTTTTCAAACTCTTAAACACTTTGGTTTTGGTCCTAAATTTATTAGTATTGTTGGAATGCTTTATAAAGACATAAACAGTTCTGTAGCTCTTACTCAAGGTACATGTCCAAGATTTGAGGTTAGAAGAGGCATCAGGCAAGGTTGTGGATGTTCTCCTTTATTATTTATTATGGTAGCAGAAATGTTGTCTATTTTACTCAAAATGGGAACCATATTAGGCATTGATTTTGAAGGTAATAATTTTATTGTCAGTCAATTTGCTGATGACACTACTCTTTTTTTAAGAAATGAACAGCAAATACCCCTAGCACTTCAGTTAATTAAGTTTTTTTCAGAAGCTTCAGGTTTAAAGCTAAATATGTCAAAATGTGAGTTATTGGCCATTCATGATCATCCTAATGTAACATTATATAATATCCCAGTGAAAAATGAAGTCAAATATTTAGGTATCTGGTTATCTAAGAGGATGGATAATTTAGAACATTTAAATTTTGATAAAACTTTGGATAATTGTAAATTAATAATGAATACTTGGCTACAGAGAGACATAACAATTTTTGGAAGAATTTTATTGACAAAAGTAGAGAATCTTTCTAGATTCATCTATCCATGTTTCTCTTTATCAGTTTCTGCAAAAAGGATAAAGGCAGTTAACAAATTAAACTTTGATTTTATATGGAAAATGAAAAGTCATTATATACGTAAAAGTGACATGATTAAAGATTATGAAGAAGGAGGTCTTAAAACGATTGACTTTGATATTATGAATGGGGTCATTAAACTTAGATGGTTGCAGGCTTTCATTAATGATAAGTCCTCTTTCTGGTTTGAGATTCCTACTATCGTATTTAATAAATGTGGTGGCATAAGTTTTCTGCTGCAATGTGACTTTGAACTTTCGAAACTCCCTGTAAAACTTTCTGCTTTCCATCAACAAGTATTATTATACTGGAAATTGATTTTCAAGCATAATTTTAGCCCTCATAATATGTCAATCTGGAACAACAGATGTATAACTGTGAACAGAAAATCTTTGTTTATTGATGAGTGGTGGCAGATGGGCATATGGTCACTAACACATTTAGTGGATAATGTGGGAAATATACTAAGCCATGTTGCTTTTTGTGGTAAATACAATATAAGTTGCTCTTCTAAAATGTATGAAAAAATTATCAAGAATATTCCATTACAGATGCTTAAATTAGTAAGTGAACATCTGAAACATTCAAGGATAATACCTAAAGTACAAGAACTTATTATAGAAAATGTAAGCTTTGTTGACAGAAAATGTTCAAACAAATTCTTAAGAGACCGTTTAATACATCAATGTTTCCCAGGACCGGTATTAAGAAATTACATTTTTTGTCATTATGAGAAGAAAGAAGTGTGTAAAATTAGGACCAATTTTCTTTCATTTCCTGTTAATCCTAAATGTAAAGAGGTGCACTTTAAAATTCTGAATCATATATATCCAACAAAAGAATTTTTAAGAACGAGATTTAATGTTGGGGATTCAAATTTATGTCAAATATGTAAGGTAGAGATAGAAACGGTTGAACACTTGTTTTTTCAATGCAGTTTGGTAAACAAATTTTGGAATGATGCATTGAGATGGATGCAACAAAGAATACCTGTAAGGTTGATACTGTCGTGGGAATTTATTAAATTTGGGCTATTAATAAAGGATAAAAAGGTATCCTATGTTATTAATAATATGTTGCTTTTACTGAAATTTTATATACACAAATGTAAATTTTTCAAAATCCCTCCAAAATTAGTGGTTTTTAAGGAGGAGTTTAAAGTATATTTGGAGACCGTGAGAAGGATGAAAAGTCCTAAAGCAGTGTATTTGTACTCCTTATTGGAAGACTTTGATTTTATAATTTGAATATTGTCCTACTCCCCTACTTTATATATTTATTTGTTCATTTAACTTTATTTGTATTTTATTTAAATTTTTTCTTTTTCTTTTTCTTTTAGTTTTATTTTCACCTAGGCTTCAACTTTTCTTGCCTGCTGATGTGAATATGTATATTGTGTTGTAATATTTGTATGTACGCTCAGGTTTGATTGTAAATCTGAAACTTCGAATGCCTTTTTTTGTTAAGGTTCAATAAATGTCAATAAAAAAAAAAAAAAAAAAAAAAAGGCGCCGCGAGTGTGTCGTCATTTGACTGGCCGTCATCGGTTGGCTGCAGTCACTGCTGTGGTGATGTCATCTCACCGCGCCGCGCTCGCTGATTAACAGGCGTCTTGAACAGCGATTCATCGCTTGCTTTCTAACAATATTGGACTACAATGGCTGTGGAATCAAGGGTCACCCAAGAGGAAATCAAAAAAGAGCCAGAAAAGCCAGTGGACAGAGAGAAGGTTTTTTTTTTTTTTTACTTTTGCTCCCCAATATTCAAGCAACATACGAAGCGTCTTTGCATGCTAAGCTAATTTGCAAATCGAACTAGTGTTACAAATTTAAGTATTCAGAGTCTTAAACGCAAATTATAAGATACTTTATATGTCTATTTGAAATATAGTATATAATAAATATATTAAAAACTTGAAGTATAGAACATCTGAAACTCAGATAAAGAACGCATACAGCAAACACATTTCACCTCATCTGCACTATCAATAATGAAGACGCACATATTTACCGCCGTCTGTTGGATGTGTTTCGAGGGAGACTGTTATTAAACTCCGCGTGTTTCCACAGACATGCCCTCTTCTTCTCCGAGTGTTCACCACTAACAACGGAAGGCATCATCGCATGGACGAGTTTGCTCGGGGGAATGTACCTTCTAGCGAGCTTCAGATTTACACCTGGTAACTTAGGTTTAAACTTTGAATTTAATAAAACTGAAGTAAACCGTATGATCCTGAATTGTATCTCGATTGGTTACAGGATGGACGCTACTTTGAAGGAACTGACAAGCCTAGTGAAGGAAGTGTATCCCGAAGCTCGAAAGAAAGGAACACATTTTGGGTTTGCAATAGTTTACCCAGACCCTAAGCGACAGATGTACAGGTAATGTATACATACGTTTTTTTTTTGTTGAATGTGGTCAGCTTATATTTGGTAAGGAGAATAACCTGTCTTGTTTTGTTGTAGGGTTAAGGAGATTGGCAATACTGTTTCGGGACGTAAAGGTGCAGATGACGCCATGACGCTTCAGTCTCAGCGCTTTCAGATCGGAGATTACCTTGACATCGCCATCACTCCGCCTAACCGTGCACCACCTCTCCAAGGACGCATGAGACCCTACTGAAACAAGACCGCATGCATTTAAACAAACGTGGAGAATATCTGGAAATCTGCCTTCCTGTAGAGTTCAGTTCAAACCCTAAATTAGGTTTGATTAGCTGATTCAAGTGTTCAAGTCAGAACTAAACTCTGTAGGAAGGTCGATCTCCAGCTGCAGGATGAGGCATATCTTGAGGATTGGAAGTTTGATAGATTCTTTTTCATATATTTTGTGTTCTTCATGGGGTTTTATACCAGGTCTACCTTTTTAATTTTAGTCCTGTTTCCATGATTCCCATAAAATGTTGAATAAATCTTTTTTTTTTTTTTTTCAGTATCTTGTCTTGTGTAAACATTCATAAACAGAAGAAACCAGTCATTTTATGAAAATTAACGGTTTATTTTTATGTTAACGGTTTATTTTTCATAGATATTAGATAAGCTGCAACAGAATGACCAACATTTTTGTATATTATGGAGACAAATGTTTGGCTTTTCAGAATTTCAATCATCTTGCCTGTAGTGCAAACTGTTCTTGAAATGTAGTGTCCCTAAAAAATGTGGCATTAGTGCAGCAGCTGTTATTTTATATTTATCAAATATGAAAATGTCATTTTGTATTCCATACCTGGATAATTGTATAATTTCTTAAAATAGTCAAAATTTTTTAAACTTATTTCAATGTAGTCAATACCATTTGCTTAACCGTCAATGACAGGTTTTTTGTTTTAGTCTCTTTATAAAGTATTATTTCTAGATTGTTTAAATACACTTACTTAAAAGTGTTTGCATTTACAAACTAATTTATGTCAGTCGAATCACTTTATTACTACAATCTTCTGTTCTCTTGGTTGCACTTTTTGAAATCCAGGTTTCACGGTCTGCAGCAGAGATCCAGAAGTAAGCCTTTAAGACTTGCACTGAAAAAATACATTATCATTTTTTGCTTTTACAGAATGAATGTCTAATTTGCAATATTGCCATTTAAACATTACAAGATAGTGACTTACTTTAAAAATATCCTGAGTGTCTGAACTTCTATCAGGCATCTCTGGTGTGCATGGCTCTATAAGGAACTCCACTCTGACTTTTAGAGTTGCAAAATACCAATCCTGGTTGAAACCATTTTCATGCATTGGGACAGGGGTCTGCTTCAGGTCTAACATGATCTGCCCCCATCTTCTTCCCAGAAGCATCATCAGATGCATTTTTCTATTCAGAGTGAAAGGAAGGGCAAACAATAGCATCTCAATAAAGGAAACTAGACACCATTTTATTTATAATGTTTAGCATCAAAACTAGGGTATGCTACCATTTTAAAGATTGAAGAATATATGATTACTTACAAAAGCAAGAGAACTCCCAAAAAGGGACTGCCAGTTTGGCACCTCGGGTATGGACTCGTACTCATAAAGCATTTTTGCCATTTCTGGAGCATCAAATGGAGGAACTCTGTTTGTGTTTGAGAGATCTGTTAGGTGAAAGCTGTCCTCCTGTGATGCCCTGTGTCTATCGTTTTCTTCCTGCCTGTCATCCGTTGAAACAGTAATCGCAGTGAATGAGTGAAACCATTATACTATTTTACTGGTATTATATGTGATTATGATTTCATGTATTACTAGTTAAGTCTCTTGTGGTAGTTTACATTAGTAACTTAAGCATTGAGTAAAGGAGCACATCCCAGCTTTTTTAATAGCTTGCTGACAAAAGGTGTTTCAAATGCAGGGAGCTCTGGAGTAGAAGGGCAGTTATTAGGGTGAAGAGGAGAACAAAGATCATTCTTTCCTTTCAGTAATGGAGAGGATGTGATGCTGTGTTTCTCAATATTAAATCCTGGGGTGCAAATGCAGGAGGCTCTAGGGATTCCAGACTCTCTGAAATATTTCAACACAAACACGCAAATCAAAAAGGGGAAACCTGAAAATAAAAAAGCGAGCATGCATCTTTTGTAACATTGTTAACACACAAATGTAACTGCACATTCAGGATTACAGGGACTAAGTGTAATAGTGTCAGAATAAATTATTAAAAACTCTTCTTAATATCAAGAAAACAACAGCCAATATTATTTACCATTGTCAAGACCTTTGTTAGGCACAGACAAAGCAGGGAAAGCATGAGAGGGTTTCTAACCATTCTCTGTTCTTTCACTGGTAAAGACACAACACACATTATGCACTTAATATACAAACATTACAGTTTACAATTTTTATCAATAAGATAAAAAGAAAAAAAATCCTAATCAGTAAGGATGCATTAAACTACCCAGAAGTGAGAGTAAAAATTGTAAGTATAGTTCTTTAAAATTTTGGATTCATCGAAGAGTCCTAAAAAAAGATTGTTTGTTTCCACAAAAACATTAAGCTGCAAAACTGTTTTCAACACTGATGAGAAACGTTTCTTGAGTACCAAAATCAGCATATTAGAATAATTTCTGAGAAATCATGTGGCACTGGAGACTAGAACAATGCCTGCTAAACCATAGCAGGAAAAAAAATTCAAAATATTACTGTTTTCACTGTATCTTTGCTCAAATAAATGCAGCCTTGATGAGTGCAAAAGACTTTTCCGTGCAGAGAAATCAAGTTAATAAGTTTAAAATATTTTAATTTCACTTTCAAAAATAAGTGCAAAACGTGAGTAGTAAAGTCTCTTGCTCCTAAAAATGTCAATTTAACTATGCTATTTTGTGTAAGCTGCATTAAATTTATCTTATTAAACTGAATGCTTGTGATGTGATATTCACACCCAAATATAGTAAGCAGCATTGCTGGACTTTTGTGTTTGTTTGTTTTTTGTTGAACAAATCCATGGTAAAGTCATTGTTCCAGCACATGGTATACTCAGAGATACCAAAGTCCCTCTAGTAGTGGAGTCAGAGCATTCTCGTCCATACAGGTGCTGGTCATATAATTAGAATTTCATCCAAAAGTTGATTTATATCATTAATTCCATTCAAAAAGTGAAACTTGTATATTATATTCATTCATTACACACAGACTGATATATTTCAAATTTTTATTTCTTTTCATTTTGATGACTTTAACTGACAAGGAAAATCTAAAATTCAGTATCTCAAAAACTTGTATTGAACACACCTGGTGCCACGATCTAATCAGCTAATTTACTCAAAACATCTGCAAAGCCCTTAAAGTTTCCGCAGTTAGTGATGGTTTGTGGAGCCATGTCATCTGCTGGTGTTGGTCCACTGTGTTTTCTGAGGTCCAAGGTCAACGCAGCCGTATACCAGGAAGTTTTAGAGCACTTCATGCTTCCTGCTGCTGACCAAATCAGAGCAACCTGGCCTCTCATAACACCTGAGCAGAGCCACAGACTGATCGACTCTATGCCACGCCGCATTGCTGCAGTCATTCAGACAAAAGTATTTGGGACTTTCCTTAGTTGTCAGTTATAATCATCAAAATTAAAAGTAATAAACATTTCAAATATATCAGTCTGTGTGTAATGAATGAATATAATATAAAACTTTCACTTTTTGAATGGAATTAGTGAAATAATTGTATCTACCATTAATCTACCATTCAACTCTATAATATTGAGTGAATAATAATTAAAAAAAAACCTTTCATGAATCAAGGCAAAGGCTAAATTATATCAAACTAAAATGTAAATTTAATCATCAGTTAAAGATAATATATTAAGCCAAGCAGAAGCAGCACCAGGATGTAAACATTCTCAGAAGTAATAAATATTTACCTGTAATTCCCTGTCTTGTATTTCGTGGTCTGTAACCATACTTCTCATATTGTTTCTTCAGCCTGTCAAACCAGGTATTAGGACTGTTTTTTAGTGTAAAATAGATGCCGCAACAGTTAAACAGTTACCCACAGAAAAAGACAGTCCCTGCGCCTATGCATCATAAACAATCAGGTGTAACTGTTTTGGACTGTCCAGCTAATATGGAAAGTGTACATTAACAAATATAACAATAAGCACGTTCTTGAGCACATTCAGTTCAGCATAAAATTGCTTAATACCTTAACAAAGATATTGTGGTTTATTAGATTTAGGCAGCGACATATAAATCTCTCTTAACTCTCCTTTCAAATTTTGTGGCACATCTGGTTTTGTGTATATATATATATATATATATATATATATATATATATATATATATATATATATATATATACTTTACAAATGATGACAGTATAAAAATATAAAAAAGATTAAGTACAAAAAAAAATTGGAACTTCAATTAGGAAATGCTTGCGATCTGCAAGCACATCAAACATGATGGAAATTATGGAATTTGTTGGGAATTTGTTTTATGTGTCACCAGATTGCATTCCTGTCCTGCTCAAATACAACATATAAGAGCTATTATGATTCTCCAAAAACAAAAACTTTATTCATAAACTTATTTCAGTCAACACACTCTATTACTACAGAGTATGTGCAAAATAATTACAAAAAAAAATGTAATTACAATAATAGATTTTTGTGTACTTAATATTATTTGACCAGTGACCTACTCCTCGGTTCACAATGGAAGAACAAAGGACATATTAGTTGATCCTAGACTTCAAGGCTACTGCCCCTACATTAGCACAATAGTCATGACAGGATATCTCCATGTTCTGTATGCTTCGTTTAGTTTCTGGACACTTCATTTCTCAGTGGTGCAGATTTCTTTTAATTTATGTTTCCCATTCCTTCCGGTATTAACTAAATTAACCGAATGTTTCCATCCATTTTTAAAAGTTAAATGACAAATAGTTTAAAAAAAAGTTTAAAAAGATAAACAGAG
The DNA here is from genome assembly GCF_003368295.1 of Carassius auratus. Classification (NCBI taxonomy): domain Eukaryota; kingdom Metazoa; phylum Chordata; class Actinopteri; order Cypriniformes; family Cyprinidae; genus Carassius; species Carassius auratus. The sequence goes on from NC_039276.1 coordinate 17,387,821, forward strand.
TTCAAATTAAAGGACTGAACATTAAAAACTCATCAAATTGAATCATGTTCTTAAAAAATATTTATTATTTAATGTTTTATATGTCTGAGAGAGTAGAGAAAGTGTTTAAGTATCCTTAAACTTGGCCAATAAGTTTGTCAGTTAGAATGTACAGTATGGAACTAATTTTCAACATATATGACTCAAACTTTCTATTTGAAGGCCTACAGAGAATGTGAATGAACTCATTTCTGAATGTGTGTTTCATGGACAGCTGAAGCACTGCTATCAAACTCCTATCACTGTTGATTAATAGGCTTTATTTAAACATGGTCAAATAAATAAAGTGGAAACTTTTTTGTTTTAAGAGAAGAAAAAACACAAAAACGCAATCTTCACAAATTGTTTTCAGAAGAAAAAAATAAGAACAAACTTTCCTGTGTATTCAGGAATATTTTATTAACATCCTTTTAAAATATGACTTTGCAAACATTTTTTAAACAGAGCTAAAATACATTCTTTGGATATTTTTTTAAAACCCCCCAATTTTTTTTGTTTTTTTTATGTAAAATATGGTTAGGGGTTTCTAGGCCCCGACATAATTTGTAGATCCTCTGTGCTGATTTTTGGGAATGATCCACTGTCTTTTGTGACATATTTAAAGTAAAAATTAGCTTAGCGTACTACATTAGTAGTTGAAAAAAAATTGCCTAAATTTATCAATTTATTTTCTGTTTTTAATCATAGAACCTACTGACCTACTGTACAACGAGGACCTGGTCAGATGCCCTCTACAGGAAAATGAAGGCCACCAGTGGGTGCTGTTCTGGATACTTCAGAGGAAGATGTACAGAGGCAGATCTTCGGGGTGCAGACAAGCAGATACCTACTCGAGGAGCAAGCGGCAGAGATCCTAAAAGCATGACATTGAGATGAGGTTATGCTGAGCTGTGACCTGTGCGTCCTCCTGTGTGCATTTGGAAAGTAGTATAGCAGCGGAGGCCAGGAGGGGAGGAGCTTGAGAAGGTGGCCTACAAACAGTCTAAAATCAGTATTCTCAGAGGAATCCCATTCCAATGTGGTTGCCAAGTCAGACTGTATTGGATTTACAAAGCCCATTTTCTGACAGGTTGTTGTACGCTGTAGAACAAGAGGATACTTAAGGATACATCCACCACCTGGAACAGAATATTCCAAAACCACTTTTGGAAATCTATGCCAATAAAAAGGAAGATCCAAGTAAAGCAAAGCTGGCAAATCTGGCAAAGCGCAAGCTGAGGAAGCTGCAGAAGGGGCTTGATGAAGGTGTAGCCATCTACCAATTAAAAAAGAGATGCAAAATAGAGACACTTTAAGATCTTGCATCCTTAATTATCCTTATTGGGTAGTAGCGTGTTGTATATATATATATATATATATATATATATATATATATATATATATATATATATATATATATATATATAAATATATATATATATATATATATATATATATATATATATATATATATATATATATATATAAGAAAAGATTTACCTAACATAATATACACTACTATTCAAAAGTTTGGGGTCAGTTACATTTCTTTTTATATAAATGTATACTTTAATTATTCAAAGATGATAGTAAATACATTTACAATGTAACAAAACATCTCTCTTTCAAATAAATGCTGTTCCCTTGAACCTTCTGTTAAGAATCCTGACAAATATATGCTTCCACTAAAAGTGTTCAAATCAACTAAAGTTGTGCTCCAAAATCGTGTCATTGATAGAAACTAAAACTTACTTTCTCAACATAACAGAATGTCTTTATCCAGTTGAAATGTCTCCAGGTCCCTTCTGATGTCTGGATAGTCCTTCAGAACAGAATGAAAGGAGTCCACCGACAAGGAAAAAAGCTGACAGATAGTCAGAGCTTGTACTGTGGCCAAATGCCTTCCTCTTGTTAAGAGACATGACTCTGGAGAAGAGAAGGAGAGTCATTATTTATAAGGGATAGTTCACCCAAAAATGAATCTATCCTATAATTATTCTTCAAAATATTTTCTTTTGTGTTCTACAGAAGAAACAAACTCAAACAGGATTGAAACAACCTGAGGCTGAGTAAATGATGGCTGAATTTTTAGCTGAACAATCCCTTTTACACAGCTTACTAATAAGTTGTTTAAAGACATGAGTATTACAAACAACACAGACTCCATATAGTCCAAACAGACATTGCATTGACAAAACAACGTGACTCGAGTCAAACCTCCAAAGTAGTGTCCATCACACAGTTCCCTATGGAAAAACTCTTTCTCCACAAGGACCTGCCCGTGCTCGATGAAGAACATGCGGTCACCAGGAGCGTTCTGGCGGATGATGATGTCACCCTCCTGATAGACCTCATACTGCAGCTCCAGGAGAATGGCATTGACGAAGTTTATATCACAGTTCCGGAAAAAGGGAGCTTTTCTCACATGGGCCGAGCACATGGTCTTCAGAATTTCCTAACAAATCCATTCGAACGATCATTAAACTATAAAAACATTAAAAGCATGATCAAAACATCTTTAAAATGACCACTATCTAGCAGTTCCAAAAGTGAGCAGTACCTCCCTGAGAGATGAAGACACCCACTTCAGGACATCTTTCTCATCATACCATTTCCCTTCATAACGAGCCTGAAAGTAGTTGCTGATGTGCATACGAAGGGTTTTGGGAAGCTTCATGAAAGTCATGTAATCTTCCAGATGATTCATCTATGTGAAAACAAGCACAAAACAGAACAAAAAAAGAGAAAATGTGAATGGCATCCCCAATAGCAATCTAACATGTTGCTTAGCAGTATATTTGTTTTCCTCGCACCTTGTTCTGGTATGCTCTTGCTGGTATGTCCACATCAGTCATCATTGCAGCAGTGTTGGCCACCATCACCGTGTACATGATGGCTCCAGACACAATGCTAGTCATGACTATCCACAGCTCAACCTCATCTGAAAAAAACAAACAAAACACAAACAAAACCCATTAGGTGTTAAAAGAAGATTTCAGTTGTGGCATAAAATGAACATTTAGCTAAATCAGCTGATCAAAAGTATACTCCTTGCTTGTGGGTGTGTCAGAGGAACCGTATGATATTGCAGTCATATGAGAGAGGGCCCGAAAGACTCCAAAAGAGTACTTCTCTCCCACTGTGGCATTCTGACAAATTACACAACACAAAGTGTTGACATTAATACTTTATTTGTATACATTAAAATCATAAAATAAATTGCACACGCTCTGCAAAACACTCTCAGAAAAAAAAGGTACAAAAGTTGTCAACAGGGTTCTTAATTTTTGAAAAGGGACACTCTTACTTTTTACTTACCCATAAAGTGTGCATATTGGTACCTTAAAGATACATATTAGTCCCTAAAGTTTACATATTAGTACCTATTTGGTACATATAAGTACATTTTGAAAGGATACTACACCAGTGACAGCTTTTGTAACTTTTTTCTGATTCTAATTGATTAATCGCAGCATTGCAGCTCAGTTAATAATAATAGCAGTGAAGATGACCTCAGAGGACTTGAGTACTGTTATTTCTGTAATATTGTTATAGTGTTCATAGAATAATATACACGATTTCAGACTACTTTCTAGAGTATATCTACAAAAGATATATTAAAAAGGTTCATGAGTGTATAAAATATGATTCATTTCCATGACATTTCCAGGCCTTGCAAGAACATTTTTCTAATTCAGTGATATTCCCATTAGTGTGGGAATGCTGTTTATGTGAATATGCTGCTCAGACACTTACCATTAGATTCTCTCTTCTAACCCAGCAGTCTGAGGGAAACTCCTCAAGCATGGGCACAAAATACTGAATACAGCCATTCCAGTGGCACAGCAGGAAAATCATCATAAATAATGACAAGATTCTCAGGAACACCCTCACCACCTCCAAGTTGGCATTTGAAACCTATATGATTAGAGCAATCAAAAGCATTATTCAAAAAGAAAAAAAAAACATTTTCTGAATGATGACTTATAAAAGATGATATTCAGTGTTGTCTCATGAAGATAAGGTCAGTTTCACATGTTCAGGCAGTTCATTACTTACTCTCTCCACCTCATTGAAAAACCTAACAAGCCTTGACACACGCAGCAGGCGGACAAGACTGAGGATTCTCACAAACATCAAGATGCGCATCATTTTGCCTGCTTTGGATGAGGGAGAGTCACTGTGGTATTGCAGGTCCTAGCATGAGAAGGGCACAAAACACATGTTTTCCATTTAGAGCTATGCAATTTCAATTCAGCCAAAATATTTTTTTGCAGAAAAAGGCACATTACCGCAATAAGAAGTATGTAACCAACTGGGAATGCTGCTACCACATCAGGTATAAACCAGCTTTTTAAATAGTGCTGTCGAATGCTTTTCAAATCCAGAATGGCTCCCTGTATAACACACAGAATGATTCACTGGAGAGGTTTAAGCAAGTTGCTATTTGTAATGGCTAATTCTTACCTCACTGTCATCTTTAATGATCCCCATGCGAAAGTTAAGCCCCACGTCAATCAGGAACAGAGTGTCTGAGAACACGTTAAAACCCTCCCAACCTACTCCACTGTTCCCATCCAGAAAGGCAATCTCCATCGGAATGCCAATTAGATTCAGAAATGTTATGGCCACCATACACATGATGTAATAACTCCTGCGAAAAGCGAAAATATGAACAAGAGTTGCAAGATGGCATTTTTGCATGACTCATTTCAAAACACATTAGTATTTTTTTTTCAATTTTTAGTTTAGTACATATAGTTCATTTTAAGTTTTTATTCAATATGAGTACAATTATATTTATATGTTATTTATTATTTTTATTTAAAAAGTATAAAATAAAATGTAAAACAACAACAACAACATTAGCCTTCTAAGTAAAAACACCAGGACAGGTTAAGTGTACAGTACCTTAAACGACTGAAGGGATGGATGACCAACACCCCTTCCTCTTTCTGTCTAATGCACTCCTTCTCCACAGCCACCTCACTGCCGTAGACATACAGCGAGCGTCTGTTCAGCTGCGGCAGCAGGAGGTTTTTCCAGCTGCTCCAACAGAAGCGCCTGTGATTCTCAGGTGCGAGATGCTGCATTTCCAGGCACTGACTAAGCACTGTGATCACTGAAACACCACTAACATCTCTCGCAGTGCCTCTCTGATAACTTTATTTCTGGACTTTCTTTTATGCTGACTATTTCATCCACTTTTCTTCATCGTCTTCACGCTCGCACTCTTGCTTTCTCTCTCTTTCTCTCTCTCTCTCTCTCTCTCTCATGTGCGCACATGCACAGGCACAGAGTAATTTTCCATCACAGTCCTCTGGCTCGGTCCAGAATGGGGAAGGAGATAAGTTCCAGAATTTCCATTCTTCCTCCTCTGTCAAACTAAGTATTGTCTCATCAACTATTCAGTATCTCTGCCTCGCGCTCACATCAGCTCAGCTCATCTGGACCGTGTGGCGGTTCTTTGACACAAGGTGGTTTTGAATATCACAACTATTGTTATCTGAACTAGACAGATGGTTCTGATAGAACCTTGCCCAAGGCTGACAATGGGAGGTGATAGAATTACTTACGCTCTTATTGAGCGTAAATGACTGTACTGATATGACAGAGGTCCTTTTTTAATGAACACTCAAGAGTGCATAGATAACAGAAAGAGACAGAATACAGGTATCTATTTTTGCAGGCCTTTTTAATTTTGGAGAAATCAGAGTTTAACTTAGATTTCTTAGGTACGGCTGTGAAACTGGAATGTGTTTTCAATGTGGATGTGTTTACATCAAAAACAGACACCTGCAGCTTACCACATCACAATGGTGGAGCCCACTAGATCTCCAGTAAACTGAATACAGTATTGTGTTGCAAAGGCAGCCTATGTTTATGAGAGTCACTACAGTGTTGAATTTCAAAGTGGTATCCAAGTAATGCAACGGGTCACCGATCATTCTCAGAAGGCAACAAACACCTAAACTGCATCCATTCATTGTAATCTACATATCACATTGCATTCAGTTATCAAGTGGGTGACTGAATTCATTAAAACATGACTAGTCACTGGTTTCATTAACAAGCTTTACTGTGAAGCTTCTGTCTAGTTAAAAAACTAAATGATGCTTTCATGCAACAATTTAATTTGTGAAACTTTAAATAAAAAAAAACAAGGATGTTATATAAATAATAAAAAGGCATACTTATATGTATTATTATATTAATTACCAATTGCCAATATGCTTAAAACTCATAAAATAATCTATTTAAGTACTCTCTCTCTATATGTGTGTGTGTGTGTGTGTGTGTGTGTGCGTAACCACTGCAATTGTTCTCTGAATAATTACACATCTGTTTACATGTTTTAAAAATCATGTGTAATTAATTGGACACAGCACTTTCTGAATTCATGTTTGAGGTACAGTATGGTTGTTGAATTTATGTTGTAGAAAAAATCTGCAAAGTCACCTTTTGTCAACTGCTAAATTAAGCACATACAAATGAGCAAAAATATACCAAACCCCAGTAGAACGCCTGAGGGAATCCATGCTGAGTGAGCGTTCTGTGTTGGGCTACAATCGACGTCATGACTGAAAAGTTCTATTTTTGCTGCTCATAGCATGCTGAACATAGCAGAAAATGCAGAGAAAATGCAATAGAAACATTTATCAACACAATATTTTGCAATATAAGCTGTTACCCAAGTATGTGTCAGACTTGATGCAAGTTGCACATTCAGTGACAGGCATACAAGACAGCATTGTTTTTGCTACTTTGGGGTTTGGGTTCTGTTTCAGGTAGACTGATTGTCATTTTGACATTCATTCCCCTCTTCAAGTAAATTAGATTGTAATGAAAATAATCAGCCCCAAAAGCTCACTTACAATAATCAATATTGATTTTTTAATTTATGTTGATTATCAAAGGAAATACTCAATGTAATCTTGAAATTACTTTATTTTCTGTATACAGAGACATAACTGTTACACATTAGAAGCTACATGTGCCCATGTTTCACTTCTTTTGAAGTCCCACTTATGTACAGAATGTAAAACAGGTCTGAGGTCTAGTGTCTGTTTAGCAGTTCTTGACAAAAACATAAGCCAATTCTGAATAAACAGAGGAACAGTTTTGGATGGATTACACCTATAATTCTCACAAAAAAATCGATTATCTTCAATATCGAATATATCATCCATGAAGTAAGCTGTATCAGTATGAACATATTTTCTTTTGTAAGCTGCATAAATGAAAAGTAGAGTTATGTGAATTTGCCTGCAAAAGACTGTTTATAACACACGATCATCTGACATAAATATAAAACATGAGACAATATGATTAAACTATGTATCTAAGTATGTAATTACAGTTCTCTGAAAATATGCATTAAAATGAATACATTGAAAATGTAACTAATATAAAATAATATTATGATAATATTAACAATAATAAAACCTAAACGTTTAAATGACTTATATTTTGTACAAGACTTTTATTGTGTTTTATTGTTCGTCATATTTCTATGCCCTGATTTTAAATCGAATCGCGTTTCATTTAACTTTAGCCATAAATGTGTTTGAATGTAAATCATATTTAGTTAATTAATGGCCGTAGCTTAGTTGGTAATTTAATTGTTTTTTTTATTTAAAGGTACTGAGTCGGAAGTTACGACATACTTCCTCTTTCACGGGTTGTGCTGTTTGACAGAAGAGGTTGTGTAAGGAAGGACACACGTGAGCACACCAGTCTCTACTTTATAAAGAGTGAGTACAAGTTTGTTAAAGATATGTTTTTATTTAATTACCTGACGATTTAAATGTTTTTTACATCCGATAAAACACAGAAACTTTGGCAGCGAGGTGTAACAGCTAACGTTAGTGTCACATCGAAACGTTGAACGACAGAGGACATGATGTAACCAGTAACATGGTGGCTGTATGTTACGTTGAGACGGAAGATTATAGCTTATAAATTCTATATCCCCTACTCGTTTGTTTTTCCTCGGACAGCGTTTGTTAGTGGAGATGTCGAGCCTGTCAGCAGCAAGTGTGGAGGCTTCAGCAGCTCAAGAGGGAACAGAGCAGAAGAAACCTCTCAAACCATGCTGTGCGTGTCCCGAGACCAAGAAAGCACGAGACGCCTGGTGAGAAGACATTGAGCTATTAGTTAACTTCCTCTTTAAATAGATAGTTTACCTACAAATTCAGTCATTATTTAAATAGTTATTTCTTGTGTTGTCCCAAACCTGCATGGACTTATTTTGTGAAGCACAAAAAAAAAAAAAAAAAACGTTTTGAAGGATTGCACTGATAAGTATTCTACTTTAACAAGGAAGTGAGATTTTCACACTTTCGAAAGGATGCACATCCCCATAAAAGTAGTCTTTATATTAATTGTACACTAATAGACAAGTGCTTGTGTAGGATTGTCACAGGAGCAGTTCTCTTTGAGTTTTCCAATGGAGCAGTATGAGGCTGAATAAATAACTTGAATTATATTTTTGGGTAAACCCTTCCTATACATTTTTAGCAGGATGTCATGACACACTGTTGTCTTCATTGCAGCATAATTGAAAAGGGAGAGGAAAGCTGCACAGATCTCATTGAAGCACACAAGGAATGCATGAGGGCACTTGGCTTTAAGATATAACCACCATCATCATCATCATCATCATCAGATTGAGTGAATGGTAAGTGTAGCGACAATGACCAGTCTCTTACAAACAATATCCTTGGTGATCTTTCCTAGATTTAATTTTCCACTACATAAAAATAAATAAATCTGTATCTTATGTTTTGAGGACTTTTTTGTTTCTTTAAAGAATCATTTATAATGTTTTTTTTAATTTGTCTTTTCTTTCTTTTTGTAGTGTGTGACAACCTGTGTGAAATGGAACCTGGTGCGCTCTTTTATTTATACTTTTACACTGCAGGGACGATTTTGTGGGGCTGAATTTATTCCTCTGAGGGAAATGTTGTCTGTCTTTTTATTTTTCTTATGTCTTTCTTTTTATTTTATTTTCTTTCTTATGTGATTTGTGTACGTTTATGGTCAATAAAGATCCTATGCAAGATGTTAGCCATTCTCTTTTCTTGTATCTTCACTTCTTGTAAAGATATTCTTATAACAAGGCTGGCCTTTTCTTTTTACAGCCTGTTTAAAATTATTCAGTCTAATCAATATGTCACACATGCTAGATTTGGTTATTTTATCACATTAAATTATTGATGAAGTTGTGTCTCTTGCTTGACACCATGAAGGCCAAGCAGTTTTCTGCAAACAGACGATTCTTCCAGGCTTCTCACTCGACTGGTTTTTGAATTCCTTGTACCAGCACTTGGCTGGCGACAGCTGCACTTAACTATGCAGGCAGGCCTAAAATAGAGCTGCTGCTTCCAGCACACTCTAATCTGAGGTCTACTCGCAGAAGAGCTTTTATTCTGTATCACACCTGGTGTGAACCCAGCAAATGCAATTCAAAATTAACATTTTCTCCTAAGGATTTTACAGCGTGCACAATCAAGTTTGTCACTGACACAAACACAAGAACAGATTGCTTATTTAGCTAATTTCGCTATTCGTGCTTATAATTACCATATAATTATGGGCAATATTTATGTGTAATTAAATACCAAAATATGCATAAATTATATTTTTGATATTAAATGTGTAAAAAAACAATTCTAGTTTATTTCTGTCATTCAAATGTTTTTCATGGAGCTTGAATACAATGAGAATGTGTGCACAGTATGTGAGTGGGAACATTTTTATCAGCATGACTTTCTTGCAGGGTACATGTCAAACTGACAACTTTGAACGACAACTTTAACACTCTCTTATTGTCTATAAATTAGCTTGTGCAGGATCTCCACTTATGTTTCCATCTATATAAATTGTCATAATCAAGAGGAAAAACAAATGAATCACCACAAAACCATTTGTCATTCCAGTGTAGTTCAGTAGTATGTTTCATTTGTGTTAAAATACGACATAACACCTCCACAATATCACTGCACAGCTCCTGCAATGGATTATTTTTGTTGCATAATTCCCAGTATCAAAATGGAGATGTCTAAAAAAAAAAAAAAAACACAGTTCCTCATCTTCTCTAGCTTTTGTTGAATGGATTTGCTCTCACTAACCTAAAACTGCTCGACAGCACAGTTTGGAAAGCCTTTCTCATTAAATTACATATATTTTCCTTAAAAGTGGTTCTATTAATTTTCCCAGTGATGAAATTAAGAACAATATACACACATATATATATATATATATTTTTTTTTTTTAGATGGACCAAAAGGTTTATCAATAATCAAATTCTTAATCAAATATATAACCATCTGGAGAATTTGATCATAACAACTGGTCATTTTGTGATAAACAGATTGGAAAAAGTGAGCATTTATTTATTTAATCAAATGTAACTGTTTATTCCCCTAATTTGACAGTTTCTCTGGATTAACAAAATATGTGAGCTCTGGTGTATTTATAAAAATGGAACATGTAGCTTAACAATTCTATAATTATTATTCTTGGAAATGTCTTTTTACACAGATTCCTGAAAATATCCAAATTTCTTTATTCTTATATGAATGGCAATTAATAAATTAGTGTTCTAAAACAGTTAATTGCCATTTGTCCTTAATATTTTGATATCAATGGAGTAACAAAAGCAATGGGCACTCAAGAACATGATGTAAATGCAGTGCCATTTAGCATTTTACCCTTTGAAAGCACAGCAATAACAATATTCTCATAATTTATGCTTAAATAATAAAAGAAACAGAATTCACTCACTCCTGCACTCCACTGCAATGTAGCAGAATATTAACTACCAACAACTGCTGAGCCAAATTATGTGAAACTACAGAAAGAAATGGCCAGGGAGGAGATGGTAAATCTTGTTCTATGACCTCCCCTGTTGCTTGATCTCTCTCAGATTCTCTAAATATGATCCTCCTCCCCTCAAACACCAATTTGAGCTGGAATACAAATTGTCTTTTTGACTGTAAGAATACAAGTGTTGGTGACATCTGGCAGAGATTTCAGAGATCTTAACAGATGTCAATGAAAGCTTCTCTTTGTGTCACTTGTTATCGGCCATCATTGTGTTATGTTAAGTAGCGACTCTTGCAAGTCTGCTTTCTGTTAGTTGCTCTTTCTTCCTTGGGTTTCAATTCCAAACATGGTTATCCTTCTCAGGGTCTCTATCCCCGCCTCTCCCACTCCATGTTTCCAGTAGTCCAGTGTAGGACTGGGAACAGAAACCGAGACAGTATAGGGCTGATATTGTCAAATTCAAATGGAACAGTGGGTGTCAATGGATTGGAATTATGAGGCTTCCTTCATTTCAACTATTTCTGGCGGTAAGAGGTGTCTTGGTTGCTAGAGGCTGAGGGGGAAAATATTTTTTTATATATTTATCTGATATTAATTTTATATTTTTAACATACCTTGGGCTTATGAACCTCTACTTTTTCCAACAAGGCATTTGATGACCTTTTTTTATTTTTTTTATTCTGTTTCCATTGAATTGAAGAACACAGAGCCAAAAACATGAACGACTCTATGTTGACTGACTCTATAATTTACAATCACACACTGGGTAATGGATGCAACAACAGCAATGAAGGTGCCATCTACCATCTGGGTAACACTATTCTTTTTTTGGGCTATATGGGTGGTAGTGGAGCATATGGGGCTCTGTACATCTTCAGCTTTTTGACTCCTGCTTTCCTCATGTGTGGCCTTGATGTCTTCCTCTGGAATTTGCTGCTGATGCTGCAGTGTTTGGTCCAGGTGTGTCATCTGATTTTTCGGCTGATGCAGGACGGTATAGCTCATGAGGAGCTTTCTGCGCTTTACACAGCAGTCTATCTGCCTCTGGATGTACCTGTGCAGGTGTTCAAAGAGATCACCACTGCCAGCGAGAGTAAAGTGCTCTCTCTAGCAGCTGAGGAGACATATGCTGTCGAGGGGAAGACACCCATTGACCAGTTGTCTTTTCTTCTTTCTGGCAGGTGAGAAACAGAATGTTTTTGGCAGAGTTGTAGACTCTCATTGGGTTCTCTGGATTAGTGATTGATTTTGAACTGGTACTCTTAACACTATCATTACTGTAAACACATACTTTTTGTACTAATCTGAATGTTTGCAGTTACAAAAATCATTAAACATTTAATTTATACATACATACAGTTCATTAATATTAGTAGCCTAGGGCTGGTCCGAATGCCAGTTTTTGGAGCTTCGAAGCTTCGGTAGTAAATAACACCGAATATTCGAAGCTTCGGAGTGACGGGGTTAAACATATTATTCTCTCTAATAAAGACAGGAATCTCTGTGTCTGTCTGCCTTTCTGTTAGCGTTTTATTTAGCCTATGTTGAGAACCGTTCATCCAATTGACTTCACGCGTGGCGGGTGTGTTGCTGCTGACACAAAGGAGTGCAGTGTTGCGTTTTGGTGCAATATTGACATGCACACATTAAGAATTAGTAAAAAGTACAGAACAGTGAGCAAGAAGTGGCGCGGTCACTTTTCCGTGCCAGGCAGCACAGATACGGTTTAATTTTCCACTGTGATGCCGGAGCTCTTTGGAATGCAATACAAATGCGTCAGTCGTTGCCTTATGCAGGTTTAACATAAACAGCGAAATGGATGATGATCAGATATTTCTGTTTTTGGGACTCATTTTTTAAAATCTGATATTTACAGTGCCTGTGAGAGGACATGGTCCATTAGTTCTGTTGTGGCCATGAAATATTAACTCGTGGGAACGTCATATGTCGTGGGCACAAGATCATGTTGTCGAGGTAACGACATCCTTAGGTCGTGTCCTTGAGATGTTATGTTGAGGGAAAGACATCCATTTCTTGTGGCGACGACGACTTATGTTGAGGGAACTATTTTTCAAATCCATGAATACAAAAAGTTAATTTCTAAGAACTTAGTAGGTTATGTTTCATACCAGATCTTTTTCCTTTACAGGATGAGAGTGTCCATAGAAGGTCAGTTTCTCCATTATATCTTCCCTCACCAGTTTCTTGATTCTCCAGAATGGGAGTCTGTAAGACCAACAGAGGAAGGGAACTTCCAGGTACTGTAACATACCATTTTTTATTTTAAGTACCAATGTGATCAAGTACATCATGTCAAAATATTTTAGTCAGTGCCACTGAGCAAAATTATTCAATGTAATACTACCATAAAATATTTCATGCCCTAAAAGCTCCCATGAACCTTTTTGATCGCAGGTGACACAAACCGCAGAAACGGACTGCTATTACATCTCTTGGCGCAGACGTCAGCTTTACCTTCTGCAGTCTAAGGATCGTTACATTGCCTGACTTTTCTCAGTCATGCTTGGAAGTGACATTGCTGACAAACTGTACTGGCTCAGTGACAAGCTGTTTGCCAAGAGTGGTGTGCATCTTGATATCCGTCTGCCCAGTCTCTACCATATCCTCGCCCCCTCGCCACAGGGCAGTGAGGGTGGCAGTGCTAGTTCACAGAACAACGGGAGCCAAGGTGATGCTACAGTCATGAGGGCTGATCAAGAACCGTCTAACCAGGGCTCAAATGCAAGAAACATTTATCCTGACCAGAAGAAAGACCCCTGGGCCCAAATCTCCACAGCAGCTGTGGCCCTCGGACACAGAGATGCCCTCTGGTGAGGATTCAACCAGCTTGCTTCTGGAGGACTTTGTTGATATGACAGGCTCTGTAATGGACTATGGGAATGAGAGAGATTATTTGAAGTAAAGTTTGGGGTGTTGACGCTAACACACTGGGACACTTCTTAAATCACAATGCGAGTACACAAGTAAGAATTGACGGGTGGGTAAGTATACACGGGGATGGTGTGCATGAAAAGGCACACCTGCTCTCTGAACTGCACAAACAGTGACTGATTAAGAGAATGCAGAGTGGTGCATTTTTATAGTTTATGCTTCTTTTTGACCTGGATTATAAATATGGTTTTCTGTCATCTGATAAATTCATATGCAAGCAAGGAATGTCAATAAGTGAAAGGCGTGACATTTGCCAAGTATGGTAACCCATACTCAGAATTGGTGCTCTGCATTTAACCCATCCAGTGCACACACACCCGGAGCAGTGGGCAGCTATAGATTCAGTGCCCAGGGAGCAACTGGGGGTTCATTTCTTGCTCATGGGCACTTCAGCCATGGGTACTGAGGGTGGAAGAGAGCACTGTTCATTCATTCCCTCAACCTACAACTCCTGCCAGCACCAAGACTCAAACCGGGGACCTTTTGGTAACTAGTCTGGCTCTCGAACCATTAGGCCACAGCTGCCCCTATTGAAGACATGGGACACACAATAGTTAATATAATAATATTGAATATATAATTATTTTGAAAATGTTAATTTTTTATTATAGTTTATTTTTATTAAATGTATTATGATTATATTGATAATATTGTTTATACACACACACACACACACACACACACTATGATGTTATTTAATTACATTTTAATATATTTATTTTTTTCATTTATGACAGTGTAGGCTTATTATTATAATGCTATTTATTTAAAATGTAGTTAAAATCACATTGTAGGCATTATTATTAATATATTCATACTATTCATTCATGATTTCATGCAATTAACATTATTTCTACAATGATTTGTGTATAGGGTTCTGTAATATCACTCTTAACTTCAAATCATTGTTTAACTCAAATAAACAACAGAAAGTCAATGGTATGCCCTCATTTAACATATACTGTATGTCCATTCTGGTAAGAGGACAGGGCTTCCTTGGGTGAGAGATTCTGTCCTAGGATATTTTTTGACATAGGTTTCTATGTTTAGGAGAAGGCTGGTTTCATTTTACTACATACACTTGTGCCGGAGGCTGGATGAAAGGGTTTGGGACATCCAGGGATCCAAACATACCAAGTCTGTCTATCCAGCACTCCTCCCTCTTGAAATACTTAGCTTTGCCAACAAGGACTAGATTGCACTTTGTAGGGTACTGGACAGTGGGGCAGTTGTGGGAGGAGGGTTCCACTGTTATTTGAGACACATCCTTCACATGCTTGTTTCCAAAGGAATGAGATACATGGATCATGTCCAGAAATACAGCCTGTGCTATAGAAAACAATATGAGAACTACACTGATGGATAAAAACCATGCCTTTAGATGTGATTGTGTTACAATTATTTATGTGATTTATTGCAGTGTTCCCAATGACATTTTAATGTGTCACCTTTTTCCATACATCTAACAGAGAATGATACTCCAGAAAGACTTCGATTCCAAAGAGGATGTGCTCCTATGGTCCCTACTGACACCCCAAAGCTGTAAGAATGGTTTCAGCAGTATAAAGACCACTACACCTGAATGATTACTCCACTAAATCACAGTCCAATCAGTTTCCCCTCATACACATGAAGATAACATTAACACTGAACAGTAAAAAAAAAAAAAAAAAATTTTCACCAAATGTCCTTTTGTTTAGGACAGTGACAGGACAAAAGATCAAACCTCCCAGAACACACACTGTATTACATACGATTCCACATTGTTGGAATTTGTACTTTATTTGTAAAGGCAACAAATTAGATTTTCAAACAAATACATTTTAACAGCATTTCAGAGTTATACTAGATAAATCTCATTGTCTATCTCAAAAGTGCGTGCTTTTTTGTAATAGGAAGTTAGTAAATGCTTCAGCAACATCTTCTGTATACTGACCATGTTATGAAAATATTTTAATGGGGCCAATTGTTAAGTGCTGGGTTCAAAATGTAATTCTTAAGATTTCAAAGCAGAGAAGGCTGTAAATGAACAGATTTAAATTTGTATTTTCAAGTATGCAGTTAGAAAACACTCCTGCCAACTGAGTGTGGAGTTACAAACACAATTAGAGTGCCAGAATATTTAAATGTACCTGAAATGTCGCAACACTCCAAACAAGTTGTTTTGTGAAAACTATTTTATCAGTTTAAGCATTTCAATCCCCTTGTATCCTATTTATGTCTTTGTGTATGCCTCCCATGCAAAGTTTTAGTGTGTGACCTTTGCTTGAGTTTCACTAATTTAAGACTCTAAAAGCTGGTTAATGTATAAGCTCTCAAGTCGATTGTGTGTTTTTTATTTATTTTTTTATTTAGCACACCTGTACAAAGTCACGTGACCATGGTCCCCCCCGTCCAATATTAATGTTCTTCACACATAATGGAGCCAGCCCTCTGTAAATTGAACAAATAAATTCTAATTAATTACAGTGTAAAATGGGACATGTACTTTTTGTGTCCAAATCAAAATATGGAGTAATATAAATGAGTGCTCAGAAAAGCATGTCATCGCCTTGGAATTACATTTGTCAAAATGGGAGTTATTCACATTCTTATTCTGTGACAACTTACGTACATTATGCAATTGTTTTTTTTGGAAGCTGTATACATTGGGCATTTTTTGTTTTAGAAAACAAAAATGGTTCCATCTACATAATTCTATGGAATGCAAAAACTATAAGGCTCAATCTCTCAAAATTGCTCAGAATGCAGATAGAACCTTATGATTCCAAGGAGGTGAAACATTAAGGCTGCATTTACCTGGTTTGAGGAATTTCAGAGATGCAGATATAGGCAAATTGAATATCTCCTTGTCTGAAGAAACGTGCTCCTGTGTTTTTCACCTGCACTGAATCAATTTTACACAATTGTGCCGGGTGTGCAGTCACCATTTTATACACCATTTCATCCTTATTTCTGAAATACATACATGTATAAACATATTCACACGGTTCAGACAGTTAAAAGGAGTAAACCTGCAATACAGGAAACACAGGCTGTCTCACATTAATTATAACTTGTTGAAAATCTAATGCATACAGTTTGAGTTTGAGCTCGGTCTCAGGGTGTCCCACGGTGATCAGGGTGAGCTGAATATCAGCACTCTTGTCTAAAGGGGAAACCCTCAATTCCACTAAGATGTGATGTGCTGAAAAAGAAAAAGGAAAGAAGTGCATGAGAGGGATTATTTGGCTGTAACATTCATGAACATAACACTTATAAACTGTTACATATAGTCGTTTTTTTTGGGGGTGGGGTGGTGGTGGTGGTGGTGGTGGGGGGGGGGGTTAGGTGACTAAACGGTTCAAAAGTTTGGTATGGTCAAACTTTTCCATGTTTTTGAAAGAGGTCTCTTAAGCTCCCCTTCATTTATTTTTATCAAATATATAGTAAAAAGTAACTAATAAAGTTAATATTTTACAGAGTTATTTTAATAAACTTTTTCAGCAGCCGTTACATCTTCCATGTCATTCTTCAGAAATCATTATAATATGCCGATTTGTTACTCAAGAAACTACATTGAACATCAGTATTTAAAACAGCTGCGCCACTTAATATTTTTCTAGAAACATGTTGAAACCTTGTCAGTTTTATATAGAAGTGCATATAAAGTTCAAAAGAACAGTATTTAAAAAAAGGAAAAAACAAAAGTCAGTCTTTACGGTTACCCTACCCTTACTAAAAAGCTGTTAATACAAAGGTGTTAATACCTGCAGTGTCTGTGAAAGTGGAATTGTGATAAATGACAAGTCATACACACCACAATAAGGAGCCGTAGCAGTGGTCAGGAGATAGACCTTTTCATGATTTAGCAGGGGAGTCACTGTTATCCCACTCTTTAACAAGCCTTAAAACACACACACACACACACACACGTAGAAACAGACAGTGAAGGAGCACACATGGACAAAGGCTTGTGTCATACATTACTTGAAACAATGTTATCCTTTTGTTACATAATCAGCCTCAAGCGATGCATTGTCCAGTTGGAGCAAGCCATAATGTATACAAAAGAAATTTAAACCCGATTAAGCACCTAAATGAACTAGAACGTCAAGGTCATAACCATCCAAGATAAGATTAACACGCAAAGCCCTTCAGAATTATTACTCATTCAGGGAAGTCGTGGCCTAATGGTTAGAGGGTTGGACTCCCAATCGAAGGGTTGTGAGTTCTAGTCTCGGGCCGGATGGAATTGTGGGTGGGGGGAGTGCATGTACAGTTCTCTCTCCACCTTCAATACCACGACTTAGGTGCCCTTGAGCAAGGCATTGAACCCCCAACTGCTCCCCGGGCGCCGCAGCATAAATGGCTGCCCACTGCTCCGGGTGTGTGCTCACAGTGTGTGTGTGTGTGTGTGTGTGTTCACTGCTCTGTGTGTGTGCATTTCGGATGGGATAAATGCAGAGCACAAATTCTGAGTATGGGTCACCATACTTGGCGGAATGTCACTTCACTTCTTTTTTTTTTTTTTCCTTTCCTTGAGATTGAGGACGCGTGTTAACTGGAACCATCCTCATTACAGAAAAACAATAAAAATAAACCTTCTCTAAAGTGTCAATTAAAAATCTTTTGCATCAAGATTACTTGAACATTTCCACGGCATGTTCTGATTTTTAGCAATTAAAAAAAACAAAACAAAAAAAAAAAACACTTGTAAATACTTTGGTACAATTAAATAGGCCATTATAGGCCACATACAAATACTCTAACAATAATTATTATCCAAATACTTTAACACTATTTCCGTTTATAGACCATTTTCCTTTAAAAGACACTTTGTAAAGATGTTCCTTTCATTCTGCTTGTTCATCATTACCTATCTGTGGGCACGTGCCAGTGAAGGGGCCCTCACAGGTGATGCATTTTCCTGCCAGAAATTTCTCAAAGCTGGAGCAGGGGAAACCAGTAAGCGAACAGGAGCGGTTCAGGGCACTCGTGTAGACACTCAGTGCCCTCATGTGGTCACAAGTGACATAATCATACACTGGAAAGTAGATAAAAACTGTCAGATTCTCAGCATCAAGCTACAGTACATTTAATTTAGCTTAAGGTCTCTGTTGTGCAGCATTTTGTTGTCCACTCACTTGAACCAAGGTCTAAATGTGTACAACCTGGCTGGTCCATTCCACCATTTAGGAAGAAGTCCACATGCCCAACAGGAATAGATATACCAAACTCTGGCAAAGGTACAGATATTCAGTTCAGTTGTGCACAAATAACCTATACTTCGACCAACAATAGCACCAGTGGCATACTTATGAGCCCTTGTGGTTGGATAATAAATCAAGAATCTGTCAACAAACGTGTCCTGTTCCATATTAGACTGTTCTTGAATAAATAATTTATTTAGATCATTTCAGGCAAAGGACTGATTCACTCTTACGGTCAGAGTCAGTGTGAATGGCCTCAACAAATAAAGCGTCAGATGAATCCAGACGATCAAATGGAGCAGCCTTCTTGAACATCGGGCCTGCTGGGTCCAGACCTGAGGGCACAAAGTCCCCAATATACAATTTCATGCTAAAGTGACCAAGATTCTGCAATGTGTATTGAAATATCATATTTTAATACAGTAAGTCTCCATATTGCATACACAGATAGTACTCAACCAATTCCGCCACAAAAAAACTAAATTTGTGGATTTTGAAAAGGTTTATAAAATTTTACAAAAATGTACAAATTCTGAAAAAAAAAGTCAATTTTAATTTAAAGTTTCTTATTTTAATTTTCAACATAACGTTTAAAAGAATTCTTATATTATTTATATATAATTTTTTTTTTTTTTTTACATGTTTAAGAGCACATGGACCCAGATGGAATGATATTTTTCTCTGTGCGCACAAATAACGTCACACGAGTACAGAATTGAGTTCTCATTTGCCTCCTCTTGTGCTTGAATGGTTTAAAATGCTGCCAATGATGAACTACTATCCATTTCAACACAAGCCGAGTGAATAATGCAAATCAAGGAAGGAATTTTATATCACTATAAAGATTCAAGATAGCCCATCGTGATAGCAGGGATTCATTTTGGTAGACCCACTGTATCTGGGACGTGAGGCTAGTGATATTGCAAGCCCTGAGTGTGGTACAGTGTTGGTCTTTGTTCCATTTGAGTGTCGCATCTTCAAAAGTCAACTATGTCATCACAACATAATTAATAACATGTGGCATCATAACAACATTATGCAAATCAGAAGAGATCATTTAAATACAGGTATACATTTAGGGCACAAATGAGACCTTTAGTGAAAATCTACTTTTACTTTTCTACTCAAATTTAATTATTTATTTTCTTGACAAAATACTATGAACATAATTTACATTGTTAGCATAATTAACATGAATATCAAAAGGTCTTTATTTAATAATTTGTTATTGTTTATTGATTTTTGTACAAGTTTAAATGTTTTATTATATTTGCTAAATGTATATTTGTATCCACTTTTGCTTTAATGACAGATTTTGAAACCTATTTTTAATATGATCTTACTTTGGGAATCCACTGTATTGCATTTTGAGCAATTATATTAAAATATTACCTGTAATTCGACCCAGCTTGCCTTCAAATTGGGTCCCAACAAATCCAGACACATGTGCTCCAAGACTCATACCAATGAAATGGAAAGATTCTAGTGTGCTTCCATGTTTCTACAAAGGACACAACAAAAATTTACTTTTATTATTCTTGTACAATCTATTTGTTTACGGTGATGCATTTTCTGTGTACTGATCATTATGAATAATCTTTTTTCTGTTTATTACTTCTAGCATATGGAAACTGCTCTAAAAAGTCTTTAGAATTCAGGGGTCAAATGTTTCATGGAGTCTGTAACACTTGAACATAACCAAAACATTAAGGCTTTTACCATAAGCTTATTGATGAGCTCTGAAATCTGCACTGCCACCTCCTTGTAGTTCTCTACCACCAGGTTATAAGCAAAGGAGGCTACAAATTCCCAATCGACCACCAGAACATTAAGGTCCTCTTCTCGCAGTAGAGCCTTGGCTAAGTCACTCATCCCAGAAGGCTTACTGCCCAAAGGCCTAAAAGAAGAAGAAAAAAAGAATCATCGGTGTAAAATCTCGTTCACAAGCATTGCTTTCCTATCATAAAATGCTTCTAAATAAATGTTTTACCTGTATCCGTGAACTATGACTTTGGTGGGGAGTGAGGAGTTGAAGTAAGCCGTGTGTTTCTGGGTTTGGTTGAGGCAGTCCTGTGTGAAGAGGCTGGCACAGTCTGCATTATTTCGTGTAAAAAGAAAGTACTGAACCCTGAGCTTGGTGCCCTGTCTGTATTGCTGCCAAGTGGTGTTGTTGAAGTCAGCACACTTCTTTTGGGATGCTTGCTTATTACCTGTAAAATTGTATGCATGGAATTCAGGAGTATGCAACATCAAAACGATCTAGGATTTTAATCTGTAATTGGTAGCTTCCCTGGATTTACTGATGTCTGCTGTCCACTGATGTGCAAGTTTGAGTTTGGAAATTTGAATTTGTAAAGTAAAATATAACATTAAATAAAGATAATCCTTTAACAAAAAAAAAAAAGGAATATTTTGGAAATTAACTTTGGAATGGGAATACAATTTAAAAACCATGTTAAACTGCATGCAATTTTTATTTTTATAAAAGTAATTCAACATGCTTTTTTTAGTAGCAGTGCGCTGCTGTATTTGTTTTAAAGAGGTCCGATTGTCTCTGGTTTGGTTTAAAGTGCCCCTATTATGGATGTTTGAAAATGACCTGTCATGTAGCATTACACAGCGCTCAAAGTTTTAAATCTAAAAGTGCACGGTGTATAAAAGTTATTGTCTTTCAAATAAAGAGTCAACTAAGGGTCATGTCTTTGAGCTGTTTCAAGTTGCATCAATATGAAACATTAGCATATTTAAACCCGCAGACCCAAAGCAACTTGAAGTTCCTCTCCCTCAAACACCACAGCGGATTCCTGTGGTGCAGTGGTTCTCAAACCTCTCCACGAAGTACCCCAGAGCTGCACATTTTGTATGTCTCCTATATCAGACACCCCCACTTCAGGTCTTGCAGTCTCCACTAATAATGAGCTGATGAGTTGAATCATGTATGATCGATGAGGAAGACATACAAAATGTGCAGGGCTGGGGGTACTTCATGGAGAGGTTTGAGAACCACTGCGGTTGAGTAGGATACACTCTGTGCTCTGCACTGTGAGGGTAAATCCGTTTGAAAACATTAATCATTTCCACCCAGTGAACATGCAGGGAGGGTCAAAAACTTTACAAACAACAGACAAAAAAAAAAAAAAAAAAATCAAAAATCAAAAATCAAAAAAAAAAAAAAAAATCAAGCCAACAATGGATGATTTTGAAGTTGGAAAAGAAAAGTGTTGTGCTTTTAGACCCCATGTCTTGAACCGTTGTTCACCGACAGTCTGCATGCACCTTGCAGAGCTAGACAACATTAGTATGTGTGGTTAATTTATTGGCCTTTCAATTAATCAGTGGATTTATATTAATCAGTGGATTTATAAACATTAAAGTCACTACAAACTAATTCTGTACATACTTTACAACAGTTGATAAGTGAACCACTTACTGACACACCATAACTTGAGTTTTCAATGTTTCTCATGTTTCTCGTTTTCATTTTTATTTGGGTGGCGTATTCACCCGATAGAACAGCCACAATTAAAGACTTATTCTTTGTGATATTTAACGGAGCTGAACTTACCCACAGCAGAGGTGACACACATAGACAAATAAACAAAAGTCTTGATCCATTCCCAAGCCATGTCTTGATCAAAATGATGAAATCTGTAGAGTGAGATGTTTCTGCTGGTTAGATAGCTACTTGTTTGGGTGCTAAATCATTCATTCTCTTTCTGCATCCTTTCAATGCATTTTGTTCCTGTTCGTATTGCTGGTCAAGAAGCCCGGAATCAACTTAATATCCAGCCACGATCTGTTACACTATGTCTTGTTCTATGAAAAAAAAATGCTACACTATCTGATTAAGTGAGATGAATGGCTTCTCCTTCCATTCTTGATGTGTTGTTATGAACCGTGTTAGCATGAGAGACATTAATTCCCAGCATCCATCCTGTGATAGGTGTAACTTGTGTACCTGGTGGAGACTCTTTGAAGGACTGGACTAAAACAATGAAAAACAACTGATCTGTCCACTGGTGTGCAGCTGGTTGTGATCCTACGATCTCACAGATGAAATGTTTGATTATTGCTTGTCCAGAGGAAGGACTCTGGCCTCTTTGGGACAGTGTTGAGCCAAATCTCTCAGAAGATGTTTTGGTGCGTTGAAGTGAAATTAACACAATCAGCTGGCCCCAATTAAAGACATAATTATCATCAGCTGTTTGTTTGTTTGTTCAAGTTCAGACTCATTATCTTCTGCAAAAGTCTGGTTGCACTATAGGCATCGACTTCTCATTGACTTTGTAAATGGTAACAGAGAAAAACTGAGCATCATCATAAGATGTACAGTTGTGGACAAAAATATCAGCCCTTTTGGTAAATATGGTCAAAGAAGGCTGTGGAAATTCATCTGCATTGTTAATCATTTTGATCTTTTATTTAAAAAAATCACAAAAATGTGTCCTTTGGTTTTTCTCAAATACTCGTTGGACACAATTATTGCCCCCCCTAAAAATTATTTATGAGTAAAATATTTCTGAAGTATATTCCCATTTATATTCACAATTTTGAGCACTTCAGCGGGATTATAAACATGAAATTATCCAGCCATGGCTACCTGTTTCACAGAAATATAAAGAGGAGGGAAAACAAAGCCCAAATTCCCTTAATCATCCATCACAATGAGAAAAACCAAAGAATATTTTTCTGATATGCAGCAAAAGATAAACGAGCTTCACAAATTAGAAAGTGACTTTAAGAAAAGTGCTAGTGCAGTAAAAATTCCCATTTCCACCATCAGGGCAATAATTAAGAATTTCCAATCAACGGAAAATGTTACGAATCTGCCTGGAAGAGGACGTGTGTCTATATCGTCCTAATGCATGGTGAGGAGGTCAGTTTGAGTGGCTAAAGACTCCCCAAGGATCACAGCTGGAGAACTGCAGAAAATAGTTGAATCTCATGTTCAGAAAACCTTTAAAAAATTGTCAGACAGAACCTACATCAACACATGTTGTTTAGGAGGCTTTTCAAGAAAAATTCTCCTAGCTCATCCAAAAACAAACTAAAGCATATTCAGTTATCAGACAAGACTTCTATGGTCAGATGAAACTAAAAATGAGCTTTTTGGCAGCAAACACCCAATATAGGTTTGGTAAACACAGAGATAAAAAGTACCCCATGTGTACAATGAAATATAGCGATGTATTTTTGATGTCATGGGCCTATATTTCTGCTGGAGGTCCTGGACATTTTGTTAAGACACATGGCATCATGGATTATATCAAATACCAAATGATAAAAAAAATTAGTAAGTGACTGACTCTTATAATGGACCATTTTGGATCTTCCAACTGTACAATAACCCAAACACAAACCTCATAAACAACACAGAAATGGGTGACTGAGCTCAAAACCAAGCTTCTGCTATGGCCATTCCAGTCCTCTGACCTGAACAATGAGAGGAGTGAACTGAAGAGGAGAAGCTGGGAATCTGAAGGGTCTGGAGGGATTCTGGATGAAGGAATGGTCTCTGATCTCTTGTCAGGTGTTCTCTAACCTCATCAAGCATTATAGGAGAAAACGTAGAGCTGTTAAACTGACAAATGGTGGTTTCAAAAAGCATTGAATAAAAGGGGGCCATTAATTGTGGCCAATGTGTATTAGAGAAAAACATTTATTTCATAATGATATTTCCCCCCATTTTAAATTCTTATTGTCCAATGAAAGGTTAGATTTTTGTGATTTTTTAAAATAAAAGAACAATGCAGATAAATTTTCACAGCTTTCTTTGATCATATGTACCAAGGGGGCCGATATTTTTGGGCATGACTGTAATGCACCAGTTTTATTGACACATCTGATATCTTTTCCAACTATAAGTTCACTTGGTGCTGACTACGTGAATATACTTGATATATGAATATACATTACTTTTCTTTTAACCAGTAGCTTTTAACCCTTTTATATCTATACAAATTAACTGTTGTATCTGTTTTAAAACCAGCAATTTTTATTCAAATAGAGCCCCTTAATAAATGCTGTCATTTTCCTTGTATCCAACTTTCTATTCATCAAAGTATCCTGAAAAAGAAAAAGTATCATGCTTTGCACAAACATATTAAGCAATTCTTAAAGTGGAAGCAGTTGGTTTAGATACAAAAAAACCAACCTCGCTCAGCAACAGGAGCCCTTGGTTGTTCTTCTGATTGGCAAAGCAGTAATTGGCACTTTTAGATGACATGTCTGCAAAATAGATCCCCTTACCAAACTTGAAGGGGAGGAAAAGTAAAAAAATGTAAGCTGGAATTGTTGTAGTCCACTGCTTTTACAATTGTAATAGCAGCAGCCATCTATATATATAATAATTCAGTGACGGCTAGTAGGCTACATGTCGCCTTTAAAGCACTTTAAGGTGAAACCTTAACTCACTTGCTCATTTTTTGGCTTAAAGGGGTCATATGCTGCGTTTTCAAGTTTTCCTTTCTCTTTGGAGTGTTACAAGCTCTTTGTGCATAGATAAAATCCCTAAAATTGCAAAGACTAAAGTCTCAAACCCAAAGAAATATTCTTTATAAAAGTTAAGACTTGTCCACATGCCCCTAAAGGCCCCTCGCTTAAACACACCCCCAGATTTGCATTACACCGCCCAAATGTTCACGCAAAGAAAGAAGGCATCACTTTGATTCTTGCTGTAGTATTGTGTCTGCTGTTGACATGTTGTGGAGACAGATGCTGTGTTCTGTTGTGAAAGCTAAATTTTTTGTTTGGCAAATACACAAAATAATGTACTTTTTTGACAATGTCATATGACCCCTTTAAGTGAGTGACAAACTGTCTTAACATGGGACAGCTAATTTCATGTCCAAAAACAAGCAATTGATATGGAGAGTGGTGGCTGGTCAATAGGGGGCACTCCAAGTTAGGGTTAGCCATATGTTAAAACCTTTTTAAATAAATATTGCAAAATAATCATGAGATTGCATTATTTAGTCATACTATTCGACTGGCAGTCATGTTAGCACCTATTAAAAATGTTTGTTTTGTGTATGCGGGGTGCAGATGGCTTGATTTTTAGTGAATCTGTATTCTTTTTATATATTTTGGCCTCATGTGATTGGATATCACTTGTGAGTTGAAAGTAAATAAAATTTTATATTTACAAAAAATCCTTTAAGAAGACATTCAAATGAAGAAGAGGAAGAAAAAAAAAGGATCATGGACGGAGTAGGCTAGCTGGATGCGATTGTAAGTCATGCCTTTTATTGTTTTTGTTTTTTTTCCTGTTTGTTATTTCAAAGTCTTGTCATCGAAGCATTGTGGACAGTGACACAGAAGGTAATTGAAGCAATGCAGTTTAACTTGAGAAATCACCAATGTAGATGATAAAGTAATGGACATCTCTCTTTTCAAATGAAATATGAAGCTCCATTGTTTTATTATATGCACAATATAAATTAGATAAATAATATACTGTCCCTTCTTCTGTCTGACAACTTAATACCATTAAAAATAAGATAATAATAATAATAATAAAAATAATGGTCTATAAGTATGTCTTTTAAAGTAAACCTGCTGGACAAGTACCAAAAGAGCAAATTTCCCATTCATTATATTGGGAATTCATCCACTTCATTTTTAGAAAATTCAAAATATGAAAATATAATGAATTTATATGGATTTTTTTATACTACTAGTTAACTTAGTTTTTAAAATGCTATCTTAAAGGGATAGTTCCCCCCAAAATATGTCATTAATAAGTCACCCTCATGTTGTTCCAAACCCGTAAGACCTCAGTTTATCTTCGGGACACAGTTTAAGATATTTTAGATTTAGTCCGAGAGCTCTTAGTCCCTCCATTGAAGCTGTGTGTGCGGTATACTGTCCATGTCCAGAAAGGTAAGAAAAACATCATCAAAGTAGTCCATGTGACATCAGAGGGTCAGTTAGAATTTGTTGAAGCATTGAAAATATTTTGGTCCAAAAATAGCAAAAACTGAGACTTTATTCAGCATTGTCTTCTCTTCCGGGTCTGTTGTGAGCGCGTTCAAGTGTAGTGATAACTGGTTCGAGAACGAATTACTCGATGTAACCGGATCTTCTTGAACCAGTTCACCAAATCAAACTGAATCGTTTGAAATGGTTCGCGTCTCCAATAAGCATTAATCCATGAGCGCGAGTAAACCAAAGGCTGTCAGTTTGAGTACATGAATTACTCCGGGATATTGGTTTGGTTGAACTCAGAGGGAGTGTCAGCCACGTTAAAAAAATTAACAGCTTAAGTTCATTTGTGGATTAATACTTATTAGCGAATACAGGAAGCTATCAATCAAGAAGGTATCAGGATTAGGAGTTATTTTTCATTTTTAGTTTTTGATTAATCACTTGGATTAATCATTCTTTTTGACGGCACTATAATGTTTATTGCAAATAGAGAACCATACAAGAGTAATTGTTACTAAGCTTGCACCAATGTTCTTGTCCATTGCCCTTGCAGATCCCTGCAGCTAAGCTTGGATGTACATTTACATTCCATTAAAGCTTATTGATGACATGCCTCTGAAGTTTGACCTTTTGCACCATAAGAATACTTATAGGCAACTAGTCATCATATCTCTAGTTCTTTGATGTATTTGCATTGTATTAAAGGGTTAGTTCGCCCAAAAATGAAAATTATGTAATTAATAACTCACCCTTATGCTGTTCCAAACATGTAAGACCTCCTTTTATCTTCGGAACACAGTTTAAGATATTTTAGATTTAGTCCGAGAGCTCTCAGTCCCTCCATTGGAGCTGTGTGTGCGGTATACTGTCCATGTCCAGAAAGGTAAGAAAAACATCATCGAGGTAGTCCATGTGACATCAGAGGGTCAGTTAGAATTTGTTGAAGCATTGAAAAAATACATTTTGGTCCAAAAATAGCAAAAACGACGACTTTATTCAGCTTTGTCTTCTCTTCCGTGTCTGTGTGAGAAAGAGTTCAAATCAAAGTAGTCTGGACATCCGGTTCGCGAACGAATCATTCAGTTCACCAAATCGAACTGAATCATTTTAAACGGTTTGCATCTCTAATACGCATTAATCCACAAATGACTTAAGCTGTTAACTTTTTTAATGTGGCTGACACTCCCTCTAAGTTCAAACAAACAATATCCCTGAGTAATTCATGTACTCAAACAGTCTCTGTATGTCAGTAATTGAATAAAGACTTGTCGCCACTTATTAGCATAACAATGTAACATGCAATATGGCTCACTGGAAAATCCTCACACTAAGCAACAACAACAGACAAGTGGAATAATATACAGACTCAAACAGGAAGACCCACGAATTACCACAATAGTTTATTTTCAAGTCATTCGAAATTCATTAAGTAGTGCCTAAATAGCATTGATACTTGGTTTGTCTTCATTTATGAAATTATCTTTTAATGTTAAAATACACGATAAAAGTCATAAAATAAAATATAGTCATAAAATCTTCTCATGGAATATGTAAAAGTTTTTAATACTTTTTATTACAAATACTTACTACTTTTTTCATTTATATGTATTTCTATGTGAGATACAGGTGCATCTCAATAAATTCGAATGTCATGGAAAAGTTAATTTATTTCAAAGTAATTCAACTAAAATTATTCAAATTTATAAATGTATATATATTATATAAATTATATACATAAATATAATGCGCACAGACTGACTTTGTTTAAGTCTTTGGTTCTTTTAATTGTGATGATTTTGGCTCGCTTAACAAAAACCTACCAATTCACAATATCAGCAAATGATAATATAGTGACATGCCAATCAGCTAATCAACTCAAAACACCTGCAAAAGTTTCCTGAGTCTTCAAAATGGTCTCAGTTTGGTTCACTAGGCTACACAATCATGGGGAAGACTGCTGATCTGACAGTTGTCCAGAAGACAATCATTGACACCCTTCAGAAGGAGGGTAAGGCCCCATCCACACAGAGACGGAGCTTACCCCAATCCAATCTTTTTTTTCCCTCGTCTCAAGAAATATTCGCGTCCACACGAAACCGCAAAATGATGTAGTATACATGCCAGACCAGTATGTGGCGCTGTAATTCTGCCACAGAGACACACTAAAAACAGAGAAGAAGACTTGGACTATGCTCATAAACCTTGCGCGTGGTACACAAACGAACATGGAACAATACATTTATTAATCAGTGTTACTGTTAGTTAATAAAAAGACAATCGTTCAGTGTTTGTTCATGTTTTTGTTGCTGTTACGTGACGTAGAGGTGTCTGACTACGGGGGAGACGTGGACTGATGACGTCATCGTTTCAGAAAATATACTGATTAGCCGTCCAGACGAAAACGCAAAGACGGCGTTTTCAAATTTATCCACTCTGGGACCCGGTTTCAAAAAATAACGGTTAAACCTGATGAAAACGCCGGATACGTGTGGACGAAATGCCTATCCGATAAAAAATTTGTGCGTATTCACAGAAACGCATCTCCGTGGGGACGGGGCCTAAGCCACAATCATTCATTGCCAAAGAAGCTGGCTATTCACAGATTGCTGTATCCAAGCATGTTAACAGAAAGTTGAGTGGAAGGAAAAAGTGTTTAAGAAAAAGATGCAAAACCAAACGAGAGAACCAGAGCCAGAGGAATTTGCTGAAACACAGACACCATCAGAGGCATCTTACCTGGGCTAAGGAGAAGAAAAAGATGCAGATGATGCAGAAGGCCAATGTCAAAGAAACCTGGGTTTCCATACCACCTCAGCAGTGCGACAAACTGATCACCTCATACTTTCCAGAAGGCCAACAATTCACAATTATTATTATTTTTTTAAATTGGTCTTATGAAGAATTCATATTTGTTGAGATAGTGAATTGGTGTTTTTTTTTTTTTTTTTGTTAAATGTGAGCCAAAATCATCACAATTAAAAGAACCAAAGACTTACACTACTTTAGTCTGTGTGCATTGAATTTATTTAATACAGGAGTTTCACAATGCTGAATTACTGAAATAAATGAACTTTTCCACAACATTCTAATTTATTGAGATGCACCTGTAAGTGCAAACATAATATACAGTAATTTCCAGTTGTTGTTTTTTTTTTTTTTTTTTTACTTTCAATCATGCATTATTCAAAACATTAGACAGCTATTTAAATTTTTTGACTACTGTGGATCTAATAAGAAGGAAAGTTTACTGTAAAACAAAAACTGTAAAACTGTAAAGCATAACATGGCTGCTTAGATATACAGGTAGCACAGTATTGATAAACGTGATTTTTATTTATTTCAAGTTAATTCGTTGTCTCTCTGCAGTTAATACAGATGCTAACCAACCACTAGTGCACTTACGTGCCTCTTCCCAGTCATACCGAGGGCTGTATCCAAAATCCCTATGAGCCTTTTGATATGAGAAAGTAAAGGGTGTGTTTAACATGATCAGTAGCTGCCTGTTTAAGGGAGGAGTGAACTTCAAGAAAGGTCGGAGCACAACGCGCAGTAATTCCATGAGGAATGACAGGAGATACAGAATAGGGAAGGGCAGAATGGGCCTCTCTTGTATCCCAAAGCCTAATGGTGAAAGAACAGCATAGTTAAAGTCTGAGTAGCTAACAGGTGGCGTGTCGTCTGAGATGTAATAGAAGTTTCCACCAATCACAGCCCTTTTCTGAGAATCTTTCAGAGCCCGACCTGCTTGTAGATGTGCCAGGGCTGCGTTTCCTACATATACAGGATTCACTTTTGCCTCACGTCGTGACATTCTCAGCAGCACATTTCCATTGCGGATTCCATCCCTCATGTGGCCTAAAGTAAATCGACAGCCTGGTCCATAGATGTACATGGGCCTCAATGCACAAGTAGCCAGCTGACCTCCATTACGGAGCAGCTCTCCATTGGTCTGAAGGCAAATCTGTTCAGCTTCCTGCTTGGTTTTGCTATAGCTAAACTTAAGACTGGAGGAGTAAGGGGTGTCCTCATTGCCATTAATGATTGGATCACCGCGAGGATTGGGACCTGCCACCTCAATGCTGCTAGTGTAAATGAAGGAGGCCACATTTTCTTGGATGCAGGTCTCCAGCAGCAGCTGTGTTCCTGTTATGGAAAAACAAACATTATGTTATTTCTTCTGATTATTATATCGTGTAGTGTTGGCATATTATATAAGTGAATTTTTTATGGTTTTATTTGATTTGCTAATACAACTATCGATTAACTATCAGTAGTTCTCAACTTGTTTGGCTCCCAGGTCCATAACTACAACTAAACTATAACTAAAGTAATAATAATTAAAATAAGTGCATTACAAGATTCCATAAGTTTCAACAGCTCAATGTTCTTCAAGGATAATTGTTTGTTATTTAATTCATAAGCATTAAGGATAAGGATTTTTAAAAAAATATTTTAACTTACCGTTTCTATCTGATAAAACATTTTAGAGCTTGGCATAAAAATGCAGTTTTAAAATTGTTTCAATTTACAAGACCCCCCCCCCCCCTCCCTTCAAGACCTTGGGAATCCTGGTTCAAAGTACATTGTTAAATGTAAAGAATTAATAAAAATAAGTTACATCTTAATTTTTAGTTGTGTTAGCCCATTTAATGCTTCTTTTTAAGTCATATAAAGTCATCTTGAGGCAACCAGACACCCAGTTGGGAACCACTGCTCACATCTTGTCTCATGCTTTTTACACTTTGAAAAGAATTGTGACCAAATTCTATATTCATCCCGGAAATTTGAATCAATGATTTTCCTCTTTGCTCAGATTGATTCAGTCTTGTTAACATGTGCTATAGACCAGCACATAACTCTCACCTTTAACATTTACTCCATATAATTCACTGTATTCAGTTGCTCCTATGACATCAATAAGTGATGCAGTGTGGAAAACAAGTGCTGCTCCTTTACAGGCTCTTCTGAGTAGCTCATGGTCCCTGATATCCCCCTCAAATACACTCACTTTAGTCTTTCCCTTGCAATCTGAGAACACAAACAGAGAAATGATAATGGAATGTGAACAGTTTACATTCTATCTAGTCTTAATATTCACAAGCAAAGGCTGATTTCAAGTGCAAAACAGGAAGAAGAATGTCGGCTAATAGGGAGACACCATAAACCGAAGAATACAAAAGGTGACCAACAGAACCCACAAAAAGAAGAAATGGTATAATGGAAGAATCCACTTACCATCAAAAGACTGTATTAGCTCAGACTGGATGTTTCTATCCAGCAGTCGGATCTCAGCAAGCTTCTCCTCTTCCAGCAACAGTCTGACCAACCTTTTTCCCAGAAACCCGCATGCTCCCGTCACAACACACACATCTCCTGTCAGAGTCATGGCAGCTGCCAACAGTACCACTTCGCTCCTGCTAACACTTTGTATTATACCACTATGAAGAAACTGCTCCAGAGGGCAGAGTCTGGAAACCACGGTGATGAGTTTTCATAGATGGTGGAGGGGAGTGGGAAGGTGGTGCATTTTTAAGCATTATCACCAAGGACAGCCTCAATGCCACAGACTGGGGACAGGAATTGAGAAACAGTGTCAAGGTGCTAGTCAGCAGCGGACCGTGGCCGTCACTCTGAAGGTCTGGCTACACGAGACTAGCACCTGCTTAGTTTTAGGGTTCCTGTTTTTACACAGAAAACCTCTTCTGACATTAAATAAACCAAACAGGTTTTATTCAATGACAAGTTTGATTTTTTTTGCATATTCTGTGCAAAATAAAATAAAATAAAATACAAAATATTTCTAAAGCTGCAATCTTACTATAATATTAATAGATTATACTAATTTATGAATTGCACAAACTGTTTTAAAAGTTACTTTTCATTGAAGTGATCCTGACTATAACCCAGGTTTATTTGATCATGTTGACTTTTCCACCTCTCTTAGCAGCTTGGATTGCCTTAATGTGGATATGAGGGAGGGAACCTTCTTCAGTATTTTTACAGCCCTGACTGTAATAGTTTTTTACGTTTATTCTGGGTGTCTACAGACCTTGGGTTGTTGTCCATTGTCTTCTGATAATCTGTGTTATGACTTCGCCAAAACATGAACCCCTCAAAGCTGTGGGACACATTGTGTACATACAGCCACTTACAGTACATGGATTACATCTTGTTTTAGATTAAACTGTTTTGTCAGTGGTTATGTTCATCAAGGCTGCATTTATGTGATCAAAATTAGTGCAAACAAAAATGTGGTAAATACAATTTAAAATAACGGTTTTCTGTGTCACATGATCCTACGTATGTGTATATTATCTAGCCCTTATTTGAAAAAGAAATAAAGAAATGCAGGATTAATTCATATTATTTATTTATTTTGCTTAAATGGAATCAGTAGATTAATACATAAGATACCAAACACAAATTAACTGATAAAAACAACAACAACAAAAAAAAAAAAAACATGGCAAAGCATATAAAAGTAATTGAAGCAAATTACACTTAGAACAGAATAATTTAGAGATGCAGTATTTAGCTTTGAGGCCATCATATGTGGCAGCAGGCACTGAAAGACACAGTCATGCACATTTAAACAGTTTTTTTTTCATTTTTTTTTTTTTTTTTTACAAACAAAAATAAAATTATTTTTCCTTACCCCAGCTCATACATGAATAGAGAGGCATGTACAGTAATCAAATCATTCAACCGGTTTTTGCAGTACACATCACTGGCAACGTGAAGCTAATTTCAGTATCTCACATTTAAAGGCCAACAACAATATATATATATAAAGTCAAGATAAGCATATCCAAAAAAAGTCAAATAAGGTAATCAAATAGTAGAAAAAATATCCGCACACTTTTATGCTACCTTTATTAAAAAACTTAAAAATAGCAACGTTTGGTCAAAGACCTTCATCAGGCAAAGACCTTCATCAGGCAAAGACCTGGCTGACGAAGGTTTTTGACTGAAACATTTCTATTTTTTACTTTTTGAATAAAGGTAGCATAACAGTGTGCAGATCTTTTTTCTACTATTCAGTAACAATATTAAACCATCTGTTCAGCTTTTGGATGTTAAAAGAGGACACTCTTGTCTTTCAGCCTCATCTGTTGAACCTCTGGGGCAATGAACTGTCATAGTGCAGGCCCTTATACCTCCGAGAGGCTCCAGGACACTGAAGACCTTCTCCCACTCATCTTTCTCAGGGTCATAGCACTGAATGATATCCACCATACACCTGCTGTTCCAGGAGTAACCACCCACCACGTAGATGCAGCCCTTAAAGACGGCTACCCCCACATCACTCTGACCCTTGGGCATCGGAGCCACCACTGTCCACTGGTCAGTTGCAGGGCTGTAGAACTCAGAGCTTAGCACATCATCATAGTCATTTGTCCCACGGAAGTGGTTTCCACCCATGACGTAGAGGCGGTCGCCCACGGTGCACATGCAGTGAAGACCACGAAGCTCCATCATGTCTGCTCGCCTGCTCCACACGTCTCTATCGGGGTCATAACACAGCAGCTCTTTCTGGAAAGCATCTCTTGTAATACCACCTGACGGTTTAAAGGATGAATGGAACTTTTTAGAATGAGCTTATTTATTCTTTTGCAGAAACAAACACAAATCAGCAGAAAGAATGTGATTAAGAAGCTGGAAGTATAGACCTTTAAATATAGACAAAGTGAGAATCACAGAAGAAGTCTGAAAAAGTCCCACCACCATTTCCACCACATGATGTTTTGTGTTTAATAGCATTCTGTGGTGGTAATGACAATGGTGAAAATGATCTATTTTTTTTTTTACTTTTTGAAGGTAAAATGATAAGTGTAATTAGAATTTAATGTAAAAGATAATTAAAAGTATAATTTGAGTGTAATATAATTTTATTATAATAAAATGCATACTATATTTTCAATCTTTTTGCATCATTTGAAATAATGCAAAATTATCACAAAATGAAAACATTCTACTCACATGTGATTTCCAGCTTGATGTTTTTCACACATCATATGTATCATATTTCTCAAGAGTGATTTTTACTGACACTTTTGTATCTTTGGTAAAGAAGTACACTGCCTTTTAAAATAATCTTTTGTGCTAGAAATGATCCCAAAATGCCTCTATATTATTATTTTTTTATCTTCTTTTCAAATTACCTTATTTTTTATAATGTTTGTTGAAAACCTTGTGATTCTTCAAGAAGGGACATTCTCATGGTTTCACAACAAGCCTGCAGTGCCCCGTTTAGGCTGTGGTCTAACCTCAGATGAGTGACCTAGTTGAGCTGTTTCCTGGCTAATTCTGGGAAACTCGCCATAAGGTGAAGGTTGCAAAGTTGCTAAGAGACCTCCAAAAAGTGTTCTCTTCTCTTTTTTTCAGAGTAACAAAAGAATTCTTGTGCAGTGCATTCATTAGACTCATGCAAAGAATTGTGGTGGATTAAGGCCACAAGCTTTGTGAGCCACATTTAATTAGTATACAAAATCTCTTCTAATTATTTAGGACACCACATTAATGCACAATTACAAATAATATAGATGTGCTTTTCACACTGATCTCACATGAAGGTGGATACTCACCTGACACATACATCAGACCTCCATGTACTGTGCCGGCATGTCCATAGTGAGGTTCATTCATCGGTGCAACAAAAGTCCACTCATTCTTGTTCAAGTTGTAGCACTCCACCGAATCTGAACAGCAAACAGTTTTCTGTTTTCTGACTGGACAGATCATTTTGCACAGAGTAATTGGTAAAACATGTCCTTACCAATCTCCCCAGTGGCATTTCTCCCTCCAACAGCATACAGCTTCCCCTTAAGAGCGCTCAGATGGAAGAACGTCCTCTTCTCATTCAGAGAGGCCACCTGCAACCAGCGGTCAAAGCGAGGATCATACCTGTAAGCACTGTCCACCGCTGTCTTACCCTTGGTGTCATAAGTGCTTTGACCTCCAACAATGTAAAGAAAGCCCCCTAGAAGAGCCACTCCGTGCTGGTAACGTGGCACCTCCATCGGTTGGAGGGACCTCCAGGTGCCTCCGTCTTCCTCATCGTACAGCTTGAGCTCTTTGCTGACCACCAGTTGCTGCCTCATCACACCACCCAGGACCACCAGGTGAGTGCAATCAGATCGGATCCGGGTCCGCTCTGTCTGGAGCGAAGGCTGGAGGAATGGAAGCATCTGATAGTTGCTGGCCTCCAGGAGGAGGTTGACACAGGCCGAGTCTGATCGCATGAACGTCTCCCCTTCCTCTTTTACTCTGCTCGCTGCTCCTTCTTCAGTCTGGTCCTCCTGGGAGATCTGGAGGAGCTCAGCAGGGGACATCAGAGGGAAGCGGATGTGGCGCATCAGAGAGTAAGCAGCAGAATGCCGCTCGCTGGGTTTATGGGACAGCCAGGAGCGGGCGATGCGGTACAGCTCCATTTCGGAGAAACCCTTCAGAGAGTCACTGGAGAGGGCGTACGTTATACTCGCCTCAGACAACTGCAGGAGATGGCCGCTCTGCACCAGTAAGGAGAAGTTCTCGCACACAAACATGTGAACGTGTCTTTGGACATCTTCCAGAAGAAGATCTCTGGCAATGCGCTCAACTTCCAAGCAGTTTTCTATAGTGATCTGCCATGTAGAAAACCTGTCTTATTACGTCATGCACAGATAAATAATGAATGCAAAGGAAGAATAAACACAACATCTTACGGATTTATACCTCACTGCTGAGTAGCTGGTTGCAGAAGTTGAGAACGGGAAGCACCTGGAGGAAGCTCGCCGCCTCCAGTGTGTCCTGAAGGGTACCGAGACCCAGGCTCAAATGAGATGTGTAAATGAACTCGATGATGTTCTTCAGGCCGACTGTGCTCACCCCATGGAGCTTAATCTCCTTCAGCTCCTGCTCTCTCATGCCACCTGCCACACCAAAAAATAGATCAATGCAGATCAGTGAGAAATCGATTGTAAGAGAAAATGCAGAATGAATACATATACACATTGAACTAAATATTACATATATAAACATTTTGGCCCATATTTCAAGTTGATAATTATTTCCATCCATCCATCTTGTTTTAAACTTTAAAACAAGTTTTAATCAGTGTTAATTATACCCTCATACGTTTGCAGTCTTGTGGCATGAAGTACCTTTTCACATGTGTTTAACATTTTTGTTTGTTTTTAAAGGAACTATTATTTGAAAATTACTATATTGCATAATTTAACATCAACCTAACCCACTGGACAAAGTTACGTCCAGTGGACGTCTTTTCATGTCTTTGCAGACGTTGAAAAGACGTCCACTGAGGAGACAGAATGTTTTTATGACGTCTTTTTTTAAAATGTTTTTTATGTCTTCTGTACGTCCGATATAGATGTTCACAGATCCTCCTTACAAGGTTCTGTGACTTTATTTCTGTCCGACATCTAGAGAAGCTCTTATTGAGAATTAACAGAGGTTTAAATGTTGATACTTGATTCATTTGAAGTCACCATTGTGGTGGACAGTGTTTGGTTTAGTTGGGATCTTGGTCCATTTACTTCTTGTGTTGGCTTGTCTCTGGCCGCTGTAGCTGTGTGTTATAAAACACTCTTATTGTGGCAGAGTGAGTTGAAGTCAAGTGTACACATCTTGCTTTCAATGGTGACAAATTATAGTAAAATAAGATGTAAATGCAAATTGTTGCAACTATGGATTTATTTTTACGGATAGAAACCTTGTAGATAAAATAATGTGCTTACTTTTAGAAAACTGACCATTTCGTCACAAACAGACATCAAGATTTTGGATATACATCACATCAATGGTGACAATCAGAACAAAAAAGGCTGGAAAATAAGGATGAGTTTGTGCTATGGAGCTCTTTTGTTTGTCACCGTTGTTGTGATGCATATGCTAAATCTATAAGTCTGCGTGTGCGAGTACTTGATCCTTTTACTCAAATTATTTCAAGCGCATTCATTTTTGTCCATCTTCAAAATAAGTATTTTGCTCTTGGTGCCTGTTAGAAATATCAAACAAAACTTATTTTCTGATCTCAAATACTTATTATGTGATGACTTTCTCATCACCAACAAAGAGCTGATAACACCTGAGCTTGTTTAATTTTGTCTTTCTTCGCCACAAAAACAGCATTTTAAAATACACAGCTACAGCAGCCAGAGACAAGCCAACACAAGAAGTAAATGGACCAAGATCCCAACTAAACCAAACACTGTCCACCACAATGGTGACTTCAAATGAATCAAGTATCAACATTTAAACCTCTGTTAATTCTCAATAAGAGCTTCTCTAGATGTCGGACAGAAATAAAGTCACAGAACCTTGTAGGGGGGATCTGTGAACGTCTATATTGGACGTACCAAAGACATAAAAAACATTTTAAAAAAAGATGTCATAAAAACATTCTGTCTCCTCAGTGGACGTCTTTTCAACGTCTGCAAAGACATAAAATGACGTCCACTGGACGTAACTTTGCCCAGTGGGTTAGGTTGATGTTAAAATATGCAAAAACAGCATTTTACAATACACAGCTACAGCAGCCAGAGACAAGCCAACACAAGAAGTAAATGGACCAAGATCCCAACTAAACCAAACACTGTCCACCACAATGGTGACTTCAAATGTTAATTCTCAATAAGAGCTTCTCTAGATGTCGGACAGAAATAAAGTCACAGAACCTTGTAAGGAGGATCTGTGAACGTCTATATCGGACGTACCAAAGACATAAAAAACATTTTAAAAAAAGATGTCATAAAAACATTCTGTCTCCTCAGTGGACGTCTTTTCAACGTCTGCAAAGACATAAAATGACGTCCACTGGACGTAACTTTGCCCAGTGGGTTAGGTTGATGTTAAAATATGCAATATAGTAATTTTCAAATAATAGTTCCTTTAAAAACAAACAAAAATGTTAAACACATGTGAAAAGGTACTTTATGCCACAAGACTGCAAACGTATGAAGGTATAATTAACACTGGATTTATTTAACATGCATTATGTACCATGTGTTGAGGTCCGTGTAAAATGCATTGAGTAAAGAAGTTAATATACAAGACTTGGTATGTCCTTGTGCTTTCGACACAAACTTTCAATAATAAAAAAAGTTATTTGACCCATGTTATGGACCTTTATTTATTTAGACTATTTGAATAATATAAAAAAATGTGTATGCTTATAGATAATAGGCCTTGTGTTCAGTAAACAAAAAATATTTTGTTCTGATATTTTTAAGGTTAACATGACTATTTATGTTGTGACAACTTGTGATATTAAGTTATTATTTTAAATTGGGTGGACTTTAGTCCCCGTTTGTTAAGTTTACTCAAAAAAGCGCTTGCGATAAGTTGCTTTATTTTTTTTAGTTGACTAACTTTTATTTTTATTCTTACAGTGTATTGTACATCCCGATATTTGTGTGATAATCACAAAACAGAAAACATGGATAAATAAGAGGATCAGGCTCAACCAGAATCAGCTGATCAACAGCAAACTTACAAAGCATTACATAAAGGTAACAAATTTAAACCACAGAGGCATCGCAAAAAAACTGTCAACATTATTAATTAGGTTTGACAACTAAAGTTGCTCCTCCTTGATATACTGTACAGTAGCTAGACTCACCTGTGAACATGGCCTTGAAGTAGTCACTGGCTGAAGCCATGATGACCCTGTGGACTGGGAATGTTTTACTGCTGTCACCAGGTACCAGAGTCACATCGCAAAGTGTCTCATCACCACGAAAACAATCCAACCCCTGGGACATGGCAACATTTGCCGTTAATATACAGTATACTATTTGCAGTGAAATACACCATTGTTGCTTTGTAAGTACACTGTTTTTTCTGTTTTAGGCAGTTTGTTTCTTCCTTTTCTTATGTCTTTGTCTTACCTTGAGTATGGCAGCGCCATGCTCCGTGCTGTTGAACACTTGTATTTGTGGCTTAGGAGGGGCAGCGGGCTTTTGAGCCACTGGAGGTTTTGGGGGGATTACAACCTGTTTTGGCACAGGTTCTGGAGGTTTTGGAGTAGCCTCGGCTGGTCTTGGAGGAGCCGCCGCTGGAGGCTTGTCTGTTTGAGGAGGGGGTCGTGGCGGCTCTCTCTGCGATCTGCTTCCTATTCGGGAAAGTCTGCGATGCAGTTTTCCTTCCTCTCCACTAATACTTAAATAAGGACATAATTAAAACTTTGACAGTCAAATTACATGAAAGACCTCCTTTCCTCTAATTATGATCAAATAATATTCTATAATAATTAGTAAACATTTAACGGACGATTTGTACCCTATACTAACAGTTCACTAACCAAATGTTATTTTATGTGCTCATAAATATATTTATTTTAGCAGAAAAATTATTTCTGTATCCTGGGTCACCCATCATGTTGTCAATATGAGAGGGCATGTTTCTACTAAAAAACTAAAGCTCTGACATTTATTTTAACTCTTATTTGTATTTTTTCAATAAATCATGAATGATAAATAGATAAATAAATATACAAACACAATGCAATAACTTAACTAAGACTGTCAGAACTTACCCCATGTCTTTTGTCTCTGCCTTTTTATTGCCCAAATTTGCTCTTTACAGGATTTCTGTAAATTAGAACAAATGGTGTTTTATCAGTTCTGCAGGAACAATATTTGAATCAATGTGAAAAAGTTTCACTAACAACAAGGTCTGAAAGAGGAAGTTAGCGCTGCCATGTGCAAAGAACACAAAGATGCCGATTAGACAGAAACGGCCTCTTATATATATGGGTGTGTATAGAAAGAGGGAGACTATTTTTAGTTAGTTTGGCAGATAAACTTAAGTTGAATACTGAACTTACTGAATATTTTTAATATTAAGGAACAGTTCTATATTTACCCGTCGTCTTTAA
This sequence comes from Carassius auratus, assembly GCF_003368295.1. NCBI lineage: Eukaryota > Metazoa > Chordata > Actinopteri > Cypriniformes > Cyprinidae > Carassius > Carassius auratus. The sequence goes on from NC_039276.1 coordinate 17,428,615, forward strand.
AGCACTGGCACACAAATATAAAGTTTCTGAGTGGGATAAAATTCAGGAAAGATGGACTACATTAAATAAGAGGAGCTTACCAAGACGTGGTGCTTTCTCTTGGGGTTTCAGAAGTGTCTTCTCATTTTAGCAAAAAGCATCACACAGTGATCACACTCAGTTGACACAAATAGGTATAGGAGTCTGTTTACCACAACCTCACCGACTTCCTGTGTCACTTCTCTTTCTCTCTCTCTCATACACACACACCCTTGCATGTTGTTTCAGAACGCTCTATCTTCCTTCTTTTGACATGTTACTCATAATAGGATTCAGTTCAAACCTTTGCTGTTCTCTCAGCTGCATTTGCACTCTGATGTTGTGTTTGATGCTCATGAGGTCAACCCATAGCCAGTGTTAAAAGAGGAAGCCTCATAGATTTGCATGTTTTAAGTATTGCACTAGCAGTACTGATTATTTACTGTAAAACAAAGAGTGAAAGAACTAATTTGCATTTAAATATGAGATAAATGCATACATTTGTACAATGTGTGTATTCTAAGAGTGAAAAATCAAGTTAACTAACTAACTGCAAAAAGTAGGAAGTCCACAGAAAAAGTGTAGCAATGAATTGTCAGATAAACACTGATTTAACACACACCATCATTTATTACTTCTGCGAACCTCATATTGTTTAGTCTTGCCACACTGGGTATTTTAATGTTCAATATTTGTTCAATACTAACCTCACTTTGATCCAAAATCTGAAACTTTTCTTAATGCACATTAGTTTGTTGCCAGCTACATAAGACAACTTCAAAACCACTGTCTTGAATGAACTTTCTTGATGTCTTTGTGCATTACTGACTTACTTTATAGTTGAAACATTTATTTTATAACTGAGAACTGAAACAATCGAATCCTGATTGAACAATTTAGCTCTGCTAACACTGTTTACTAGTACTATAAAGCTGCTTTGAAGCGATTTGTATTTTAAAAAGTACTATATAAATACATTTTACAACTGGAAACTCATCAGGTTCTACAACAAAATAATTCACTCTCAGTCAAAACAGTGTGGATTTTATGCAGTGCCGTGAATAATGTTTACTGAAATACAAATACTATATTAAAACCATCCATAAACTGTGAACATTTGTATGTCATTGTTGCTCACTGTGATTTAAAGCAATAGTAGTTTCTTGAATAGATTTAGTATTAATAGTGGATAAAGTGGATCTTTGCGGTGCTCTGCTTTCAATGATAAACTAGAAATTATTAAAATCTTCTTTGCTGTTCAAAGTCTGGAGAACTGAATGAGGTTCCTGTTGATTTCAGCAACGTTTCGGCAACCTAGTAGAATAAGAGGTGGTTTGAATTGAATAGAGTTGTCAGAAAACAAAATATGACCCATTTTTCTGTTGTGCAACATGAGGCACATTGAATTCTACACAGCAGACTGACCTGACAGAGCCATGGATAAACGAAACTCGTCATGTAGAATCTGTAAGATCTCTCTCACTCCTTCCTCCCCCTGATCAAAACATACTGCATATGAACATTCTTATCGGCACTAAATGTCATGTAAGTATCTGATTTGTTAATGGAAACTTTAGAACAGGTTTAAATAGATTTTCAAGCATTAGAAACCATAACAATACTGCTTTCCACTCAGTTACCTTGTAAGCGAGGCCCCAGACTGCTGGTCTGCCAATAAACACACATTTGGCTCCCAAGGCTACGGCCTTTAGCACATCATTGCCTGTGCGGATCCCTCCGTCCATGTAGACCTCGACCCGGCCCTGCACTGCATCCACTATCTCAGGCAGACAATCTATCTGTGTGACATGCAAGGTCAAGGTCTAACTGTCTGAATGGAGGGAATCACAGCGAAACTACTGAGACTTTGATAGATTGCCTTACCGTTGCGGGCACTCCATCCAGTTGCCGGCCCCCATGATTAGACACAATTATCCCCTGGACGCCATGCTCTACGGCCAGCTCTGCATCCTCTTTTGTAAGGATGCCCTTGATGATTATAGGCAGCCGTGATAGAGACTGGAGCCAGCACACATCCTTCCAGCTGATTGAAGGGTCCAGTGTATTAGCTGGGATCCCATATTCCTCCTGAGTGCTTGTCTGCTCCTGTAGAGGAACCAAAGAGGGATTCATACTGAAACATACACTGCACAACAAGATACTGTTTGTCTAAACTTGTTAAGCTATAGTGCTCATATAGGTAGCGTAAGTTTGAATTCAGATCGCAACATTTCCCACTTATTTCAAACTTTAAAATAATCATAGCAGATTCCTCCATCTTTGCTGCCAGGGTTGTGAACGCACGTGTGGGGTGGAGTTATAAAAATAGGTTGAGGTCCTGTTGGGGTATAGTCCTGTTTGTTTTTGTGCTTTCAAATATTAACATTATTTGGCAAAAATCACTTAGTGCCCTTTGTCTTAATAAACTCCTAATTTTAATGCTTATAAATAATTAATAAGGTAGTTGTTACATTTAGGGGGGGCGATTAAGGGATCTAAAATATGGTAATGCAGAACAAGACATTGATATGTGCTTTATAAGACAAACAGCCAGAATGCTAGTACTATGTACTTAAGTACTTAGTACTTAATCTGTAATTAATATCTGTAATTAGATTTATAATTACACTGTTGACCCATCCCTTACACCTTGACCCACCCTTAAACCTACCTTTACCTCCAATCCTGTCCCTAACCTCACCCATATCCCACCTCAACAGCAGCAAAAGTATTTTGCAATACAGTATAAACACAATAAGTACATTGTACATATTTTTGATGTAAGCACATAGTATTTAAGGCCACTTAATATAAAGTGGGTCCATATTATAATAATTATTGAATTAAACATATGTAATAAATATCTTCCATTAATGCATTAACTTTGACAGTCCTAATTTTCTCTCAAATGTTTCCCCAAGCCCTTGCTTTACTGTATTATACATTTAAAAAGTTTATAAATAAATAAATAAATACCTTACCTGGAACATTCCCTCAAAGTTCTTGACCATCAGGTGAGGGGGAAGCTTAAACTGGTTGCGTATGTCATTGCGCCTTTTGCCAGTGTAGGGCACGTCCACTGTAAGCACCAGAGCTTTGTACCCAAGTGCCTCCACTCTGCGTACAATCTGCTCCGAGAGTTTTCGGTCCCGGTACAAGTACAGCTGGAACCAACGGTAGCCGTTTGGTGCTGCTGCGGCAATCTCCTCCACTGAACATGTGGAGTATGTGCTGGCTATGTAACAGGTGTTCACTGCCTCAGTGGCTAGGAAATGAAAGAAAAACGGAAAGATAAATTGCAAAAAGAAAAAACCAGTAGGTAGGAGCTTCAAACAAGTTTCCATCTAGTGGCCAGCGTTTATATTAGATTCAAGATTAGATTCAACTTTTGTCATTGCACATGCAAGGTGTAGGGGTGCTGCGTAACAAGAAATAATGAAAGCAGGTCTCACCTCTAGCAGTGGCCTGTTCTCCCTCATGCCATGCGAGGCAGTGGAAAGCTGTTGGAGCAATTCCCACAGGGAAGCTTATCTCCGTTCCCAGCACAGAGGTCCGAGTGTCATTGAGCGACACATCACGTAAGATCCGCGGCCTCAAGCGGATCCTCAAAGAGATGACATTATTGTATGAGATTAGTTTAGTTAGAGATTACTCATAAGCATGGTCCATAAAATTACAAGTAATACAAATACAGAGTGATACAAATTTAACAGCAGCATAGTACCGTTTATAGGCCTGCAAGTTGTCATCTCTGGTGCAACAGTCATCAGCTCCAGCCTCATAATAGTCCCATGTAGCCTTTGAGAGGTGCTGCTTGGCATATTCCTCAAAATCACTCAAACAGACCATAGTCATTTCTACACAGACGCCTTCCTCGCTAAAAACATCAAAATAAATAAATACATCAAAACAAATCATCATTAGTGTATACACAACTGACATTAATATCATTTCATCACTGACACAGAATTAGCATTTTTGCACCAATACTTAAAGAGAAGTATAAACATCAATATTAGGTTACCATTTAGATTATTCATTTTCTCAGTGTCGATAAATATATAAAATGCAAATAAATCTTTAGGGATGTATTAGTATAAAAATATCTTCTTGATATTTCTCAAGGCATTTTTCATGTTAGTAAATGTGGAAAAAAATACCAAAAAAGCTGCATTTACAAATTATTATGGAAACAATTTAACATTTTCGCACAATATTGCAGATTAGTGTTAAAAACATTGAACAAATTACCTGTATTCAAACAGAACCAATACACACCTGTTTTTTCCCCCAAATTTAGGTTGAATTTTACAATTATATAGAATTAGATTCAACAAGTCTACTTTGGAAACACAAACAAGAGGCCCATTTTACCTTTTCTGACGGTTTAGACAAATTTTGTTCACAGCACAGTGGACTGCTTCGATGCTTTTAGCCTGCTAACTTTGACTGTCAGAACACTGATTAACATGAAAGACTGAACCGAGAGGAAAGAAACAAAAGTGGGTTGGGATTGACTTTTGAACTCCGTCAATGGGCCACTACTTAGCTTTTACAAGACATTTTATTTCATTAATGAGATGATTGCATAGTACAAAAGAGAATGAACTGAAATGTATTTTCACACTATTTGTTAGAAAAATCTAACTTTTTAATCCAATTTTCATTCACCACCACTTAAAGTTAATAATTAAAGCAGAACACCAGATCTGTTCTTGTAGTCATCAGAAACTCCTGACCTATGGACTTACTCCAGGACTGCAGCAACCCAATGTTTACTCATCCATCAATACATGCAAACTATCTAACTCTGAGAGAAACAAAAACAGCAACATGCTTTTAAAAATACAAATATTAGAATTAATGAATCGCCTGTCTGGTCATTATAACGCGCTAACTCAAATATTTGGCTGTAATGGACTGATGAAACAGCTTTATTGCAATGTAGTTTTGATCTAGTGTAAATAAATATGAAACAGCAAAAGAGAGGCATGACCTAGCAAGCTGGGGCTTGGTACTGACCCCTGATGTTTATTGTGTTTGCATTGACTGGAAATGTGCTGATTGGCCATACTGACCATAGAATGATGATGCGACCAACTGCTCTGTCTGACTAGCTAGTGAGATAGCAATAGCATCGTCTGTTTAGAATAAAGAAGCCACTGTTCAAATGAAAGGGTCAAATACAATTCTGACAGATGGCTAAAACCGAGTGTTCACTTGAATTTACATACTTTAGCTAGTTTGACAATACTGCAAATGTAAATGGATTCAATCATTTAATCATATTTTTTTTTTAAGAAAAGCAATGTGTTAATGCCCAATTTTACATTTTAAAAAACTAGGCCAACAAGACGTTACCTAAAAATAAGTATATTAAATCTTCACTATCTTCACTTCTTAAAAAATGCATTGCCTACTCAACCATTTTTATATTTAAAAAAAATTACATATATACATGATTTTGCTCACATCACAAACACTGCAGATAGTAGAGTCTGAACTTCTGCCATTTCTTTTGCTTAAATGACAAACAATATTATCACAACAAAAATTCACATTAAGTTCACACACATACACTCACACACACTCACACACACACACACACACATTTATATATATAAAATTAAGACAGAATGACAGTTAGTTATCTTACAGCAGTCAATACACTGAGTGATGAAAAAACAACATATTCAAACAAATCTGATACTGTTTAAATGTGTTTGGCTACATCAACTCTTAGTGAGCCAGGACATATAATAGTCACTTACATAAAAATCTGTGTCAGTAGAATCAAATACATGATACAATACATGTAATGCTTTCACATAACCAAGAGCCTGTGTCAATAGAAAGAATTATGCTATTGAATGATCAACTGTAGTATCAAACAGCAGCAAAACAGCAGGGGCCTGTTTCACTAAGGAGGTTCAACCAACTCTGAGTTTAAACTTGAACTCTGAGTTGACTTACCCTGAGATGGGAAACTCTGAGTTTTTGGTTACAGAACAGCTGAAGTGAGTTTGTTTAATCAACTCTACATTGACTGACTCTGAGTTAAGCACATGCACCATAACTATAAAATGCCAGTATCAGTGGAGCGCCGATATTACTATTCACCATGGCAACAGCTCCCGCCAAAAAGCTGTCTGCATACTTCAGACTCAATACAAATGTAATTCTTCTCAGTGTTATAATGTCACAGGTGAAAACAGGCAGAACGTTAGATTAATGAAGTAATAGCTAATCATTTTATGGTATCTCATGGGCAATATATATATATAAATACGGCAGTGGCTATTTACACTAAGTGGAATTAACATACATTCTTAGCTATAGATCCTATTTACAGTAGGCTAGGTGCAAGTAGCTCTAGATGCTATTTACAGAAAAAAAATGTACAGTGAAAATCGTGATATATTCTTTTTACCATTTTATTTATTTTATGAATTTTTGATTTGTACTTGGGGAAAAAAGAAGAGAGAAAAAAAAAACACTTAGTGAGAAGAGCATTTTTATAGCGTGCATCAATGAAGTGTTTAAAAAGGGCCGGAGATCGAAAGAAACTCTGGGTTTATCGAAGAAAACCTGCTCTTGACCAGGTTAGGTTCATAGAGTAATTTACCATGGTGACCCTGAGTATATGTAAGCTCTCTTTCAGAAACGAGCTTGACTTACCCTGCTTTCTCAGGTTTGACAAACCTCCCATTCTGAAACAGAAAACCTAGAGTTTCCCTCATTTCAGGGTTAACATACTCAGTGTTTTTACTTAACCTCCTTTGTGAAACAGGCCCCAGGTCTTGATGACTCTGTTTCAATCAAACTGCATAGTGCTGCAGTCACACATCACATGGTTTGCTCACAAATGGCCTTTTTTTTTCTTATCAAGCATCTCCCCATAGTTGGTTTGCCCCACATAAAGCTTTTGGTTTTGGCATCGGCATGTTGATTAGGTATTTCCGGCAGATGTGTGCTCAATAATATAGCTCATGTTGCTAGTCACTTACCCACTAGAGCTCAATATGTTCATATTTTTACGACACTCCAGGTCTGCATATGTATGACGTTCACAGTCTAGAAAGAAGCACGTAACAACATTAGATCACTTCTTTCTTTTGTCTGGTTATTTTTCTTTTATGACCCTCCATCTTTTTTTCTACATGTTTTCATAGTATATAATGAACACTAGATGGCGATAGTAAGAAAATACATTTTTTTAGATTTCTTTGCAAATATAAGATTTTTTGCTTATATAAAGATAATAGCTTGCCACATACAACCCTACAACCAAATCAGTAAATGTATGATAAAATCTTAAAATAACTGTTGTGATGATAAACAATATTATTACTTAACAAATGGATTGCCCAAAAAAGGTTAACATGAGATAAGTAAAAAGTAGATCAAAGATCAATTTAAGCGATTGTGGCTTTCAGTCATGTGACAGCTGTCGTCACACACCTTGTAGCTGCTGTCACTCATATTTTAAAACATGGTTATGAAGGACATGCAGTAACAAAAAGCAATTTTTATTTTTATTTTTTGCACAAAATGTATCTCACTGGAGGAATCCATGTCTAAGACAGGATTTAATAAATAAAATACTCTACATTATTTGTAATAACAAAGAAACCATCAACAAAAACAAACTTGTTTTATATTATTTTTAAAATAAAACAAATGTTTGTATTTTTTGTACCCAAGTAATTCTTTGTAATCACTTTTCCTAAGAAGTCATTTGTTCCCTTCCTGTGTGTACAGTATGTGTAGTTGCTGCATGTCTTACCTTGTCGCTAAATCTTTTGGTTTGCTCCTGAGATCTGTACTGTGTTTCCCTGCCACATGTGTTCGGCTAGGACTGTACAACAGTGGCTCATCACCCCGGCTGCTCCCCTCTGCTGCCCCCCCCCCCCCAAACACACACACACACACACACACATACTGTACAGGCAGATGTCTGGTTTACTATCCTCGTGGGGACTCTCCATAGGCTTCATAATGGCTTTTATACTCTACAAACCATATATTCTATTGCACTACACAAACCCTACACCTAAACCCCTCACAGAAAACTTGCTGCAATTTTACATTTAAAAATATATATAAATAAATAAAATCCTGTATGATTTATAAGGTGGTTTGCCCATGGGAACCTCAATTCAGGTTCGTATGGTGATACAGGTCCCCATGAGTCGGTGTGTATTCAGGTTTAAGTTCCCACCGGGATAGAAAAGCACATACATAGAGTCACTCACCCATTCACACAGTCACTAAGCCCTACAGTCAGCACTTGCCCAGTCCACGCATTGTACAAGAGTGAAAAAGAGGCCAGAAGCAACTTTTTGTTTCAATTGTATGCTTAGAGTGAGGGTCACTGGATGACATCAATGTGTTTGTTCTGCTTCTCTTTGGCCCAGTTTTGCCATATTTTCCAAATCTAATGTTCAAATAAATATGTAGGCTATGTATTCTATGAATATTGTTGGCTCTGTGACAAATCGCTTATGTGTTACATTTTTAAGTCTTTTTGGATGAATACTTACAGTATTTTGGTCTATTCATTATTTTAGTTATTGTGAGTACAGTACAGTGATCAGGATTTAATGTCAGATCCCCCTAATCTTTATTAGAAGCAGTTCAAGATGCAATCAGGTGAGTCTTTCTGTTTTTCAGGTATTGGCTGGGGGTGAAGAAAGGCTGTACACAGCTAAGTATATCCAAGGCGAGAAGGATAAGTCTTTCAGTTTGTACTTAGGTAAGACATAACAATCCTAGAAACGAGACCAGGCAACAAATGAGTGTTTGGTGCTTGTTTATAGGGGAACTGATGAGGTTGATGGTAAAGCTTTATTTAAAATTATCCATAACATCGCTGCTCCCCCTTTTTAGAAAATTTGTCACATTAAATTCGAAGAGAATTAGAGCCACACGGTCGACAGTCAGAGGAGAGTGCAGCGTAGAACGATCGAACAATCATTCTTTTATAAAGCAGCGAACCTTTGGAATATTCTTCCAAACGAAATGATCTAATGCACAAACTATAGTACATTTACACGCCTGACCAAACAGTGGTTATTATTAAAGCAAACCTGTATGCACTGAATTGACTGTGATATGAACGATGTAAACTCTGAGTGAGTGAGTGAGTGATAGATTCCTGAAGTGGAGTGTGTTTTTATGATGTGAGTGAAGTAATGATTTTATGTATTATTCTGTATTATATTTTATTTTAGGGCCTATAACATCTACCTGTCCAGGGACTGCGGGTGGAAATTAGCATTTTTTGCTATAACCTGGCACATGACATCTCTTCTTTTTTAAACTAATGTTTTTTCTGTGCATTGTCCCTGATCAAATAAAAATAAATTCAGGTGTGAAGATTAAGCTGAGTCTGCAGGTGATGGCCAGAGAGGATTATGGGAAATGTAGTGTTTTGTGGTCACAGGCCTGGTTAATGGAGATTGTGACAGAGACTTTATTTTTTCGAAGAATATAAGATTAATATAATAAACAATTTTTTAAAGCATTTAATGTTAAACTTATGTGATGTATAACTGTTCAATTTAGAGTTTTTTTTTTTCATGGACCCCTGTTGTGAAGGTACTGCAGGGAGCCCATTGAGAGTAAGGATTTTGTATGGTTTTTGAACAAAGTTTCCTTTACTGTATGTTACCAGAAACTGCATTTATTAAATTTAAGTACAGTAAAAACTGTAAAACTTTAAAATATTATTACAATTTAATTTTTTTTAAATATTTTAATATATTTTAAAATGCACGTTATTCACACCTTATTAAGGTTATTAGGCTATTTTCAAAATATATTTCTTATCATTATTAATGTTGTAAACAGCTGAGCTACTTTATATTTTGTTTACTGTACTTTTTCATGATTCTATGATGACTAGAAAGTTCAAAATAACAGCATTTATTTGAAATAATATTTTTATGTATAACATTATAAATGTCTTTATTTGTCACTTTTGATCAATTTAATGCACTCCTGCTAAATAAAATGTTTAATTTATCTGTTTTTTGTTGTTGTTGTTTTTTAAACAGAATATATTAAAATGTGCTACCAAGAAGGACTAGCTATTTGTAGAAGGGGTCCTTGTTCAGGTTGAAAGCCCACACGTTAGAGGAAAGCATCAGTGAACTCACCATGAACGAAACAAGACTCCACTCAACGCCATGCCACGCTTGTGCTAAAGCTAAAACAGATTCTGCCTCTATTTCATTATCTTTATATTCCATTGAATTAATTTAAATCGAATTACAATATTCACACACATATTTCTGGGAGTGTGTATTTTTATTTGGTTTGGGCCACAACATATGTGTCAGATTGAGCAGAGAGTTCTCCTGCGCTGCTCACACTCTTTTGTACCTCAGTGCTTGCTCTTTCAAGCTCTCTTTCCATCTCTCTCTAGGTCTAGCAGTGGAGTTCAGTTTGCAGAACTAATGTTTTTTTCTTCTCTGTCCTTTCATTCCACATCTTTGTGAATCAAAACAGCGTCTCTATACTGCTCATCACAATACAGTCTGAAGGTCAAAAACACCACCCTCTGTCTGTCACAGTTTGAGTTTATCATACGTGAATGTTCACCACACATTATTGAATGCATGACTGTGTTTATGCATGTATGAGAGACAGAGGTCAAATAGACAGATGCTTTTGTTATACTCTCTGAAAAAAAATCTGTAGAAGAAGACAATATCCTGTCAAAAATGTACCATTATCTTTTCCATCAAGTTTACACATTTCTTTGAAACCTTCAGCACACTGTACATTTTTTTTTGTAATTTTAGAAATGCTAAAGTTAAAACATGTTAATTGGTAAATAGTAAATTGTCTTCTAATAAACTGTAATAAATCTAATGGTACATTTAAAATACTGTTAAATTTACAGTAAGTGAAAAGGAAGAATTAATCTTACAATTTCCAGCAAAAATTTTTTCCAAAATTCCCTGTTACACTTCAAACGTAATGTTTTTTTTTTCTTATAAATATAATTCTTCTTTTTTTATATATCAGTTGTGTACATTAGGAATTAATGCTACAGCTAATATTGTTACTTTCATGTTTCTTGTGGAAAAGCTACTTTTGATGAAATTTGATTCATCAGCTTTCTCTTTCCCACCTGTGTTTTATGGTGGTGTATTATAAAGGCAAAAAAACTGATTTTATTATTTCAATGTTATTTCACAGATTTGTATTTATTTATTTATTTATTATTATTTATTTATTTATTTTACAGAGTTCAATAAAAAATTCTAAATATGGCTAAAACACCTGTGGAAAAAACAACTGTACACTGGACAGTATTTTTACAGACTTTTCCTAGTGTTTCAATCTCTGAATTAAGCATTTACTCTAGCAATAGACTCATTTTACTGTATGAGACTGTTTTGAATTGACCAAACCTCACTCTCTGAGAAGTCATCATAGGATGTGAGACCAAACTCGCTGACAAAACCCCTTCCAATTGCTCTTAATTTGTCAATGTCATCCTCTGTCACACTAAAATCATTATTTCTCTGAATCTTACTGTCTATTTCTTTGAAGACTGGAGACGGCTCATAAATCTGGAGTTGAGATTGAATGATGGATATATAATTGTCTGGTGTTTTTGCATGTGAAAGGAGACGGAAACGTGGGCGAATGTGCCCCTCAGCATAGTTTACATTGATAATTCACTCTAATACAATGCTTATACCAACTTATTTTGAAGATAAATGAATCACGGTCATGAAAATCAAGGGGTGGGGGGTTCCACTAAAAATTATACAAAAAATTATGATTTAACATGTGAGGAACCTGCATGCAGTATAACATTTGGTGAATTTATTTATATCCTATACAGACCTAGACTAGTTACATTACACTGCGGCCACAATAACTGTATGACAGATGGATCGCTTTGTTTTTCCTTTTTTATTGAAAATATTTATAAACTTGGAAAAATGCAATGCTCAATATGGCTGCTCAATCGCAGGAAGCTCCGCCTTCTGAATGCAAGAGCCAATCGCTGATCGGTAAAGTCAACGCATCACTGCAGCTGCCGTTATAAGCAGCGTTTCCAGATCTCGCAAGACAAATAAGCAACCAGGCCTGTAAAAAAACAAGCAACTTTTTCTATGGAGCCCCCCCTAGGTCCTAGTAAGAGAAAAATAAACAGGATGTAAAAAGACATAGGGATGTCAATTCAATTCGATAATCTGGCCCTCAAATGAAACTAATTGAATAGCCCTGCCCTAATCCCTTCAAAGAGTTTACCATTCGGAGTGAGAGCTTCGAAGGCTTGAAGGGGACCAAACAACTGTTTTTGGAAGTGTCCTTCACATGCCCACATTCATCATGGAAAGAATCTGCGCAAAGCATCATGGGAGCCCCAAGTGTTCATCATACCCTTCGGAATCCTTCATTCTGAAGAGCTCTTTGAAGTGACCAGTTTTGAGCACTTTGGTTTGAAATGACCTTTCAATATGGCGGCCATGATTGTTTTCACTCCGAAGTTCCCTTCGGAGGGCGATATATCTCATTTGGAACGCACCGTTAATGTAATGACGTGAACTGTAGACTCTGAAAAGGAGCATCCTGCAGACTTTTTGCATAGGAAGCTGTACATGATCAGTAAAATGATCAGTCACTTAATTTTTCTAAACTTCTATTAATTTAGTAGTTCTTTAAAATTATATCAGAAGCTGCTTTCTGCAGGGTTTCTGTACTTTTTGCATCTGAACTCATAAATTCACTGTTCATTTGCACTTTTTAAAGTCATATATACACGCACGTCCTGATTTTGCCAAGTTCGATGTGTTCCTAGGTCAACATATTTTGTTGACCCTGGAACAACATTTTACTCCAAAAATATATTCTTAACCATATCCCTACACCTAAACCTAACCTTAACCATGAGTAATCCCTAAAATCAGAGGAAATGATAGATGAATGACACTGATGTACAAGCACCAAACACTGATTTTAAGCATAAACTTCACAAAATCTATAAACTGGTTCTTCAAATCTGATTGGTTAATCACAATGTTGTTCCAGGGTCAACAACGATGTTGTCCCAGGAACATGTCTCACTTGGTAAAATCAGGTTCTGCTATATACACTACCCAGCATTCTAACAAACTGCATCTAGTCAAGTCAATTTATATGAATACACCATCCAACTGCCCCAAATCTCACCCATAACCTTGGATCAATTTCATATAAATGTTTCTCCTTATTGTTACGGCCCAGGTAATTATCATCCATCCAAAAAGCAAGATGAGTTCAAGCACCTTCATTACGTAAAACAAGTTGAAATCAAGAATATTTGTTTGATCATATGTGCTCATTTTCCCTGCTAAAACTCAAACACACACGAAATGGAGAATGGAAAAATTGAGTGCTCTCATTTAGATTCAGCTGCTTTGCTGATTAATCTGGAAAGGATCTCTTGGGTCATTTAAACTAGTGTTGGGTTCCAATGGGGAAATATTTATTTGATCACCTGCCGATTTTGTAAGTTTGTCCACTTAGAAAGATATCAAATGTCTGTCAGAATACCAACAGAATACCAACCAAAAAATCCAGAAAAAAACCCCCCACATTATAAAGGTTAGAGATTGATTTGCATTTCAGTGAGTGAAACAACCATGGGCAAGACCAAAGAGCTGTTAAAGGATTGTAGACCTGCACAAGGCTGGAATGGGCTACAAGACCATCAGCAAGAAGTAGTGATGGTGAGATGAAGCCTCATGAAGCATTGTAGCTTTTCAGCCAAGTGGTTTACAAAAGAGTTAATTTCATTAGGCTTCGTTTGCTCACAATACCACCTGGTGGCCAAAAAGTGTAAAACACGCAGATGCATTACAGATGACCTGATGTTACAGTATCTATGATATACTGTATTTTGTGTCAGTTAAGGCTTAGAAATAACGGTTGAAAAAAAAAAAATCAATTTCCACATAGACTAATCTATTTATATGGATATAATGTGTATTTTCTAGTGGTATATAATGATTGTGTAACATAATATAACATAAACTCATTGGTTTGAAATGAATGGGGCAATCAAATGTGTGTAAATAAAGTCTTTTCTCATAATAGACAAGAGGACCAATATTATTAGTCTAAAACTGGAAAGTGGCTGGGTTTAACAGGACAGAGGACTGTCAATTTACAAGATTCGACCCGCTTCTGGAACCAGTCAGGCCAAGCGAGGCTTTGGACGTCATCAATGACATCATTGCTCTGAAGCGGTACAAGTCTTGACATGCGCTTCACTGAAAGCTGCTGGGATTTCTCGACATGAGCACTTTGGCATTAACTCGACTTGTCGTGTTTGGAGGGAGCGAAATGCTGACTATGACCCCAAGAACACCATCCCTGCAGTCAAGCACAGAGGTGGAAACATTATGCTTTGGGGTTGTTTTTCTGCTAAGGGTATAGGATGACTTCATTGAGGGGCAAATGGACGGGGCCATGTACTGTAAAATCTTGGACGAGAACCTCCTTCACTCAGCCAGAACATTGAAGATGGGTCATGGATAAGTCTTCAAGGATTACAAGTCCCAAAACATACCTCCAAGGCAAGAAAAGAGTGGCTCAAGAAGAAGCACATTAAGGTCATGGAGTGGCCTAGCCAGTCTCCAGATCTCAATCCTTTAGAAAATCTGTGGAGGGAGCTGAAACTTTGAGTTACCAAACGACAGCCAAGAAACCTTGAAGGGTTAGCTCACCCAAAAATGAAAATTAGCCCATAAATTACTCACCATCAAGTCATCATAGGTGTATATGAATTTTTTCTTTCAGACGAATCCAGTCAGAGTTATATAAAAAATTGTCTTTGATCTTTCGAGCTGTTTAATGGCACTCTGCGTGTGTTGCTGTGCATCAGTCCAAAAGAAGTTAAATAAAAAGCGCCCATCCATAAAAACTCCGGGGAGTGAACAAAGGCCTCCTGTAGTGAATCAATGCGTTTTTGTGAGAAAAATATCAATATTCCAAACCTAATAATCCCTTTTATGTAGCTTGTGCCTAAAGTTGTACACAGAAGCAGCTCCAGGCAGATGAGGTCAGCGCTGTGCATGCACTGGTGAGTCTCGTGAAAACCAACATTTGTAAAGAGGAGTAAAAGTTTCCTTACTTAAGCAAAGGAAAACCAGTCTCCTCTTGGCTTAAATGGAAAACCTTTCACATTCTTCTTTACAAATCCTCGTTTTGTACTTCTAATTAGTGACTGTTGTTTTGATCTCTCCCCTGCTCTTCCACGTTTGTCACCTCTGAGCGGCACATGTGCAAAGCTGACCTCATACGTCATCCGCCCGGTGCTGCTTCTGTTTTCAACAGTGAGTGCAAGCTAGATTAAATTGATTATTACATTTTAAATGTGTGTATATATATATATATATATATAAATATGTTTAAATCCATAAATCTATAAAAATATTGTTCTTACACAAATGCATCAATTTGCTACAGGAGCACTTTATTTACCTCCTTGAGCTGTGTGAGGCAATTTATATTAAGGATGGGAACTTTTTATTCAACTTTTTTTTCTGCACCAAGTAGTAAGTCATGTTTTGCTTTGGGATCAAATACTTATTTCACTCACTGAAATGCAAATCTATTTCTAACGTTTATATGCATTTTGTCTGGATTTTTTGGTTGGCATTGTCTCCCATTAAAATAAACCTACCATAAAAAATGATAGACCATTTTTTTGTGAGTGGGCAAACTTACAAAATGAGCAGGGGATCAAAAAAAATATCCCCCCCATTGTAATTAAAGCAGTAAATATGAGAATGAGGTTAGATTGACTTCTGTTGCTATGACTCTCCTCTTCTATCCTGTGAAGGACCTCAGTCTCAGTGTCCACATTTAATCAACTGTGTGTGTGCTCAGCTACAATTATGCAGTCATGCAAATTACCATATAGTCTGTCCCACTGGAAGCATCAAGTATGCCTTTTCTTCATGGTTTGTGTGTATGTGTTATCATGTCTGCCTTAAAAGTGATTTCTTTGATGCAAACCATTGAACAAATGAGGGATAATATAAAAATAAAATGACATTGAGATATTGAATTACATAAGTTACTGACATGAAATATTGGTTGAGTTGATTTGTATACTGCTATTTAGGTGCATTATGGTATTGAATGGGTAATTGAATGGCTGGTCAATAATGTTCACTATGGTTTCAGACAGCACTACAAATGAGTGTCCCCTCAAATTGTGCACTATACAATGGTATATGGGCGATTTAGCATTTCAGATAAACACAGAGGAGATGAGATTCAGCAATTCAGATTTTTATAGATAGGCCATGCACAACAGCAAATATAAGGAAATATCAGATGGTTGGTATGCCATCATTGATCAGAATCACTGATGATGTGTCTAGGGCGCACTTGGAAAGTGTGTGCCAAAACCAAAAATACATTTAAAATGTGTAGTAGCTTTTTTATGTTTCAGATCTTGACTTTCACGTCATAATAGAGATTTCTCAGTGAATACTTTCCACATTTTTAGAAGTGGATATGCAAACAATCTATAATGGTGAAAAATGCTAAAATAGCACTGCAACAGCAAATAGCGAATAGTGAAAGAAAAAGTCCACAACAGCATTTTAATGAAAGAATAATAGATATAATAATAAAATTATATCTAATAAACACACACACACACAGTATATATATATACAGTACAGACCAAAAGTTTGGACACACCTTCTCATTCAAAGAGTTTTCTTTATTTTGATGACTATGAAAATTGTAGACACATTAGCTTTACACAAGTTTTGTTTTATTAAACAAAGCATAAAATTCTCCAAAAATCAGCACTATCATATGGAAAATGGAAAACAAAAGGCAGGGCTCGAGAGACAGCAGTTTTACATCTGTGTGAGTGATGTTTTTTTTTAAAACATTGCAAGCTGCCACAGAAGATCTTTAGGCAAGTCAAAATTTATGAATAATGATAATAATAATAATAATAATAATAATAATGTTTTCCCTTTGAATTAGGTTTATTTGTCTTACACCATTAACAGATATTGTTTCTTGTTTAATGCATGAGCTCTCAAAATTTTGATAGCTTTTCAGAAAACAAGACTTAATATCTGAAGTCATTTTTCTTCTCAAGTGAAAGTTAAATTAATCTTGATTTAGGAATTTAAAATATATTGCCCCTTAAATTTATTTATTGTTACATATAGCAAAATACTAACAAAAGTGGCTATAAAGTGAAAGTGAAAGTGACTTGACATACAGCCAAGTACGGTGACCCATACTCGGAATTTGTGCTCTGCATTTAACCCATCCAAAGTGCACACACACAGAGCAGTGAACACACACACACACACACCGTGGGCAGGGGGGGTGGGTGGGCCGTCATTTATACTGCAGTGCCCAGGGAGCAGTTGGGGGTTCGGTGCCTGGCTCATGGGCACTTCAGTCGTGATATTGAAGGTGGAAAGAGAACTGTAGAACTGTAACTTTTGGATTACAAGTACCAATCTTTAACCATTAGGCCACGACTTCCCCAACATGTATTTAAATTGACATCATGAGTAGTTATTATAATTATTTTCTAACACTGACATAAATGATGTAGAGTAAAACCTTGATATCATTCACGATGTATGAGACTTTTTAAAGAAGACACAAACTGGGATGAGCAAGTAAAATAAGAAAGCAGCTGAAAGAAAGGAGGACAGGAGGAAGATAATGCCACATACGTAGATGAGGAATTTTTTTTTTTTTTTTTTACAGACCTCCCGAAACATCCTATGAGATTGAATGATGGCAAATATGCTTTTAGCTTGCCAGTGCTCTGCTTAGCCAAAGAAGATTCAGCAGTAAAAGTGCCAGATATTACTGTAGCCAGAGAAGATAACACATCTCTGCCAAGTCCTTAACAAGGAGAATATCAGTTTCCTGGCTATTATGGTCTGCTTCTCTCATGTTCAACTTTCAAAGCTTAACTTTGTCTACTTCCCAACAACTGCTTTCCCTCATCCCGTCTCACTCCTACAGCTCTGCTGCACAGGGGGAGCTGATGGAGATATAAAAACTAAAGCACAAAGACATGCACACTGCACTCTTCCAAAGTGGTATTTGAGGCAGTGTTGCCAACTAATTTTGAGGGAATGTTTCTAAAGGCAGGACAGTTTGTTGCTAAAAGTTGCCAAATAACGTCCTTCAAGATAACTGAGCTTGATCGGCTTCTAGATCATACGATGGAGGATGGAGAAATGAGGAAACAAGGAGGGAGATTGAGAAGCACCCCCACTGTTTATCTCCAACCCTAATGAAACACACCTGAACATTAATTGAATCAAGGTCTTCCAGATCGCTTGGGGAAAAAATCACAAGTAGGTGTGCTGAAGCAGGTTGGATCTAAAATTTGCAGGACAGTGTCTTCAGGAGCAGGATTGAAGACCTATCTTTATATGATATTTCATTATATCTTTTCATTTCTTTCACAGTTTTTTTCCACACTAATGGCAGAAATGGTTTTCCATATGTGACATAATTTTCCAGTTGGGGTGAACTATGCCTTTAAGAATAGCACAACTCTTGATGATTCCAAAGCTGTATGAATCATTCATTAATATCTTGTCCCACACATGTTCAATGGCAAGAATGATATAGCATTTCCTGTTTGTATGTGTTGTGAAAATGAGATCACTAACAGATGGTTATGCTTCATGCATATGCTACACACTGACTCTCTGTGCGAGCGTTACAAACCAGATGGACTTCTTGATGAGTGAAAGATGAGGAAATTTCAGCTGCAGCCGCGGCCCGGTGTGCACTGATTTCATATGCGGTCCAGATCTGTGAACTGGAGACAGTGCCCATGCTGCAGAGGGAGGGCTATTATTCATCGATGTGGTATTTATGAGAGGAAGGAAGAGGTCTTTGATAGTGAAGCTCTGCTCTGCTCCTCTCTACCACATATAGTTGTGTTTCTGGAATGCTCCACTCTCCTTCGCTCCCACCCAGTATCTTCAGATCTATCTTCATGTCCAGCCTATTCCCATTCACCCCATATTATGTTAAATGTGACAGAGATTGGGTAATATGAGGTAAAAGAGGTGTGCATATTTAGGAAAAAGTTCAACTGATTTACTAATCTGCACACTTGCCAGAGTTGCTGGGAGCCTGGTGGTCTAGCTCAGGACTGCCAGTATTCCTCTGGCGTTCCTGTCAAAACAGAAAAGGGAAAAGCTCAAGGGTTTGTAAAGAAGTCTGCACACTATTTATCTGACACTTTTAGGGCATGAGATATTCAAACAGAAAAAGCCATTGCAACATAAAAAGGAGCAGAGATGAGTTTATTTTAAAAATAAATGTTCTTTATTGGCATTGAGGGTTCCATGAAGAACCTTTAACATCCACTTCAAAATAGGTTCTTTATAGTGAAAAAAGTTTCTTTAATTTTTTTCTTAAATTTTTTTTTCAAGGTTCTAAAAAAAAACGAGTTTTTTTTTTTTACTTTCTTTTTAATAGTATTAGTGCCAATTCAAAGATGCTATTTTTGTGTATATGCAGGATTTGACTTATTTATGATCTTAGATGTCATTTTAAAACATTCACTTGCATTCGTGCAACCACAAAATGACACAATGAAAGACAGAAGGCATTCTGAAATGGATGTGAATTGAAGAAAATATTTTACCAGCTAGGAATATAAATTTGGCTGCTATGTTATTAAACAAATAATACTCCAAACATTTACATATGATACAGTAATGACCTGGGTGAATACCACATAGAATTATACCTTTCAGTCAGCTCTGCTTTCTCACTAGACAGCGTAACTTTAAAATGATCAGCAGGCCTTAGGGGTGATAACTTCATCCATCTCTGGGACTCATCATCCATTTCCAGCTGAGGACTTTATAGCAAACTTTGTAAATCCATCACCCTGGACAGAAAAAGCAAAGTGCTGCTTTTAACGGTATTTTTTTTTTTTTAAATGAAAGCAGCAACTGTGGCTCAGCTCCACATCTGTGTGGCAGATTGGACAGAGCAAAAGGTGCTGTGGACTAGACGGACAGCAGTCTGTCCAGCATGTGTGCAAGCTTTGTGATTTTTTTCTTTTTTGCAACAAGACAATAAATGGTATAACTGAACCCCTATCATTTTCCTTTCTATATATTTTTTTGTTACTATATGCACAATTTCCTATTTAAAAAAAAATAATAAAAAACTCCACCAAACTAATCGTCAAAATAATGGACC
Source organism: Carassius auratus (assembly GCF_003368295.1). Classification (NCBI taxonomy): domain Eukaryota; kingdom Metazoa; phylum Chordata; class Actinopteri; order Cypriniformes; family Cyprinidae; genus Carassius; species Carassius auratus. Next base: position 17,448,880 of record NC_039276.1, read on the forward strand.
CCATCCACCTAATTTCATACAATTTGAGAATTTACATGAAGAAAAAAGTTCTAACTCATTTCCAGCGGATTCACAACAGGTGCTTAGCCTACATCAAAATTTTTTTTTTTTTTTTTTTTTTCCACAAATCAACACTCAAAACATCCAAATAAGGAATTAAAGGGATAGTTCACCCAAATAGCAAAATTATGTCATTAATAACTCACCCTAATGTTGTTCCAAACCCATAAGACCTCCTTTTATCTTCGGACCACAGTTTAAGATATTTTAGATTTAGTCCGAGAGCTCTCAGTCCCTCCATTGAAGCTGAGTGTACGGTCTACTGTCCATGTCCAGAAAGGTAAGAAAAACATCATCAAAATAGTCCATGCGACATCAGAGGGTCAATTAGAATTTTTTGAAGCATCGAAAATCCACTTTATTCAGCATTGTCTTCTCTTCCGTGTCTGTTGTGAGAGAGCTCAAAACAAAGTAGTTTGTGATATCCGGTTCGCGAACGAATCATTCGATGTAACCGGATCTTTTTGAACCAGTTCACCAAATCGAACTGAATTGTTTTAAACGATTTGCATCTCCAATACACATTAATCCACAAATGACTTTAGCTGTTAACTTTTTTAATGTTCAAACAAACCAATATCCCGGAGTAATTCATTTACTCATGTAACGGAGGCCAGCGAGTAGTGCTGTGCAGGTAAAACCTCACTCCCCGATCTCAAGAGACGCACTAGCGACAGATGCTAGTGGCTGTAGTCATTTAGCCTCCTTGTTAGTGCGTCCGCATCCCATGCCGAAGACCCGGGTTTGAGCCCTGCTCGGAGCGTCAGAGAGGACCCGGGAGAGAGGGGTTACACTCAAACAGTACACTGACTGAATTGCTGTGAAGAGAGAAATGAAGATTAACACCGAGCCGAGCCAGATAACGAACAACAGACTGACTCTTTCTTGAGTCAAGAATCGTTTCTGTTCAGTACAGAAAGTGAAATTACCTCAAAGGAAGATGTTAGCTTTAATAATGACTATGTGCACAGGGATTGGCACACTATCTGAACAGGAGCAGGTGTCCGTATCCTGTCTACTAACATCCATCATTTCCTTATCTCTCCTCATCAATCTCTGTTTTGTGTCAGCATGTCTACAGGACCTCTGGACCCTCTCTGTGGTTGTCCCATCACCTGGACCTAATCGGCTCAGACATATGTATAGGGATTTACTGGACATGTCTGGGAATACACAACCGAATACAAGCACGCAATGATAATGAAGTACTGCCTTTAATGTTTTGTTTGATTCCAAGTACAAGGTAATGTGTTTCAAGCCTATTTTAGAGCAGAATTTATAATTAAATTATAATTATAGTTATAGTTTGAGTGTTTCAGGGTACATTTGGCTACCTTTGTCTCTGTTGCATGTGTGACCTCTCATCGCTGTTGACTTCATAATGACTACATTAAGTTTATCTGCACAGAGAGGACAGGAAATTAGATAAAAACAGAGGTCAAGGGATGGGAAATCTGTTATTTCGAGACACTGTAGGAAGGCAAGGATTTCAGGAGGGAATCTAAATGGAAAAAGCAGTGCAAGGAGTAGATAACGAGAGCTCCCTCTCAAAGCTGCTGTCAGTCTGCAGGCCAGACCTATAGTATTCACCAGTCCTTCTTCTCCACACATGGACTCCCTGCTTCATCAGGATATGACTGGAAGAGCAAAGGAAGACTCCTCCATTTTTACAGAGCAGGAGTCTGGATTCAATCTTTGAAAAATGGAGAGTTTGTGAAAAAGGGGGAAAACTCTCTTGTCTTGTGAATCCATTATTGTTCAGGTTATACTTCAAATCCTGTTTTAATATAGTGTTTGTTTATGATATCTCAATCCACTACTAGATAAAGGCATTCGCGGACTAAGTTTAGCAGCTACAAATAAATATGGTAATAAATCCCCCTCACATATCGGTAGAGAGGTGGTTAGGGCACACAAACTCAATCTTTTCCAGATGGCATCGATAGATCACATTATATGCATGATGAGTACTATTCGGGTTCTCTGCCTTGCGGGTCTTGATTGCCCAGGAATGAAGCTCGTTTTCATCAGGATTCTGAAGCACAGATGTAGCGCCCCATAAATGCAACTCTCTGCAGTACCTATGATATCCGATCCCCTCATTCAGCGCACATTAAAGGGTAATCATGTCTATCATTTCCATCAGCGCAGTGCGCTGTCGGCTCATTCACCCGCGCAATGCGCTCTAAATGCGCTTCTTTATATGCCCCATCCCTATCAGTGCTCTTACGGTTAGTTAACTTACTGCAAGGTCCTAATTGTTCCTCTGTGTTTACGTCATATTCAAAGACTGATTGAGTGTTCATTGAGTCACTCTGCGGTCTCTCCACTAGAGGGTGACCTATGATCACGCAACTGACCCACGACCTCCGAGTTGTGACGAAAGGGAAGAGAGATGACTGTTTAACGTTTTTTTTGTAGGGTGGTTAAGGATTTTAAACACAAAAAGTGGGTCAGCTTGACAGACATGGACTGATTCATAATTTTCATAATGAGCTACTTTTCACTTTATTTTCAGATGCAATTTGCTTAAGCAGTGCTTGTGAATCTTAAGATTTCTGGTAATAATCTCTGCTCAGAAAATAAGAAGTTAACTGTTAACACAACTGTCATATATTTGTGTTGTTTTGTATATTGTAACAGCATAGGCTACAACTGCAACTCAACTCCATACATGAATGAGCTTCATATTAATTTATAATTTAAAATACTTTGGTTCTATAAATATTTGTATTATTCCTCAGGAAGAAGGTAATCATGTATGACTGACTGGTGCCATTCCAAATTATGTTCTTTTAACACAAACTGAACGGAAAGTTCCAAGGCATTTATTTATTTATTTTCATGTATATTACCTTGCTTTTTATTACTCAGCATGCTTCCTAATATTGGGAATCATTAGTGTTTTAAAGAAACTGAATTTTTGAGACTTCAAAAATATTTGTTGCTATGCCCAGAAACTCACAGCTATGATTTAATTGTGCACTCTCATTTAACCTTCATGTACTGAAATAAAATAAAATAATAATAATAATAAAAAGCTTAGAAGTTGAATTCATTTCATTAATGTGGAAAAAAATATATACATATTCATATTGGCACGGAAATGTTGGCCTCATATTTTCAGTTAATGGTCGGAGCTATCATAACCAGCTGGTTCTGGGCACAAGCTGACATGATCTTTAAACAAAATTAAAAACCAGCCTTAAAAATGTGCAGGTAATATGAAATAGTTGTTTGGAAATGTAAATCCAGTTTTTATGCTTTAAAATGAAAATCCAACATAGAAAGCCTCTTGACTAGCACACAGCAAGTCTTTCTCAGTCTTCAAGGGAGTAATCTCACTCTTCTATATTTGATTTTTAAAAATATTTTATTATTTAGTCTACAGAATATGTTACATTTATTTTATTCACGCCAAAGAAACGTACGAATGTTATACATTTTATATTATTATAAAAAAAGTGGATAAAGCAAAGATAAACCAAAATAATTGTACAGCCCAAGTTTTTCTTTCAATTTATCTTCATTACAGTGGAATCTTTATAGAAATTAACACAAATAAAGCTACTAGAAAAAGTTTAGTACTGCTATATCTGTCACTGCCCATCAAACGACTATTTACTTATCCATCTGAGATTTTTATGGTTTCTATTAAATTAGTGTTAATCTTTGGACAGCCGTCTTGAGGATATATAAAAAAAGAGATTCCAGCTGTGGTGGCTACGGCTGGATTTCTCCTTGCTTAATTATTCAGGAAAACAGTAAACCAACAGGCCATAAACCAGCCAACAGGTCCTGCCTTTTCTCAGAGCCACGTATTGTACATTTGAATTATGTTTCTAATTACATGCAAACGCTCAAATACGTTTTTGTCGTCGCCATTGTGTGTCAGTGAACCAGCTTATTTTCTTGAGAGTCAAGAGTCACAAACCCCCAAAGATGCTGACGCTTTTATTTTGGACTCAGTCATTTTGTGTCCCCTGCAGTCATGGCATTTCCTGTACATTTGGAATTTTGACATTATAGCTGCTAATTATAATGTAGACAATGTCTGAATTTCCGTAGCTAGTCTACACTTGTCACCACAACGTGGACAGCAGCAACTGTGTATCTCTTTCCTTGATTCTGTTTATATCCTGTAAATCCTCCTTAAACTGAGACATACTGTACCCTTTATCTCTCTCTGTACCTTCAATTTAAGATATTGTGACCCCCACCCCCCACCCCGTTTAAAACAGCAGCTTTGTGTTACCAGTGAATAATGTAAAGAGATTACGCTGAAATAAGATGCAAACATAAATTACAGGGTTTGCTGCAGCTAAAGGGAGGAGGTTCTAGGCCTGTGACTTCACTGTAAAGTGATACTCTTTACATACTCTGAAGAGTAGAGTGCTGACAGCAGCAGGGCCTAAAAGGGGCACACATACACACACACACTGACGCATGCTTCGCAGTGTACTGCGTAGAGCAGTGTGTGTGTGTGTGTGTGTGCGTGCGTGTGTGAAAGGGGCACATTTGTAATGATGCATGGTGGTGAAACCAGGCTATCTGGATATAATCAGAGCCCTGTTTCGATGTTACGGTTCCTCCTTTCCCATGTTTTTCTCTCCACTTCTTTCTCTTACTCCACAGAGGCAACACCTATGATGACAGCTAGCTTCTTCACTTTTAAATATACTTTTTCTTTGTTTATACCTTTTTCATATTAGAATACAATAGAACAGAATCCTTGGTAGCCATACGATTGGGTCAGTGTAATTTGTGCAGCTGTGCAGCAACACCTGCATGTACAAAAGTAATATGCAATATAATATGAGAGTGCTGTTGTGTTGAATATTCTGTTGTTCAGACTGCAGCATGATTGTGAGGGAGATATTGCTTTTGACTGTTCATGTATTTAGATATGTTATAACTCTACATTTGTAGCAATGACTGGATTCCTCACAAAATAAATCTTGGTCTTTCAATGGTCTTTCAGTGATTAGTATGCTAAGCATGAAGTGTAATGGAGCTGTTAGCATTGCCTAATGTAATGATGCTTGAACCAATAAATGATTTAATCATCAAAGAGCTGCATGCGCTGTCAAAATGAATTAAATCCCCGCTCTATCCAGAGTCTGCCAGTTTGTGAGTCAGGAAGTGCAGAAACCAGTAAAACAAGGTTTTACTTTTTTCCTAAGAAAGAAAGTGACTGTTTAATTGTTCCTACTTGTTTCAAATACAAAAAAAAAGGTCTGGTTTTGAACAAATGGGTCATTTTAGATATGGAAGGCTATGCTAAAATACAAATTTTCCATCTTTTTCTGTGGTCAAATTAGGAAAAGCCTAATTTTTCCAGTATTAGCACTCTGATAATACATCATTATGAATCCAAAGAGCTGGAAATCATTATTCCAATCATTAACATGCAATCATCAAACCTAAAAAATAATGAAAAAGAGGCTGGTTAAAACATAATCTACTTGTCAGTTTATTGCATCAGACATCTAATCAAAAGCATGCAATTGTCTTTTCTTTCTTTCTTTCTTTCTTTCTTTCTTTCTTTCTTTCTTTCTTTCTATCTTTCTTTCTTTCTTTCTTTCTTTTGTACACATGCCAATTTTTTTTAAAAAAAGGGAAATTAATATTTACATTCAGCAAGGATGCCTTAACTTGATCAAAAGTAACAGGTAAAGCATGAATAATGAATGTTACAAGATTTATATTTTAAATAAATGCTGTTCTTCTGAACTTATCATCAAACAATCATGAATTAAAACATCTTACCAATGACAAACTTATTAATGGTAGTGTAAGATGTTAGGTTATGTGAATGAGTCTCTATTGGCCAAGATCAAAATGCCACTGTATTATATGTAATTTAGCATCTCCGAGCTCATGACCTTAACTGTGATCTTTGACCCCACACTTGTGCTCTACTGTATGATAGCGGGAGAGTGAAGACAGCAGATGGGAGTGGGAAGGCAGAGACCCTTTTCCCACCCCCCTCACTCTTTCCCTCCTGTTCTGTCAGCGCTATAACAGAGAAGGAGACAAGGTGCTGAAACACATCCCTCCTGAGGGACGACCCCCTCCCACCTCAGCACCCCACAGACACACACGGCCTGCTGCTTCCCTGCCTGTTTCGAAAACAGTCATGCATTTACCTCTGACAGGCAGGAGGACCACAGCACATGTTCCCCACAGCTGAGAGGGCCGTCTGGTGGCCTGCGCTTAACCTGAAGCCTCGGGTCTCAGTGAATGGAGCTGAAGTGTGATGTTTTGGAGGAAGAACAGTGAAAGAGATAACTCCATTACAGCCCACCCAAAGTCCAGTCTGGTCTGCTTGTACTACTGTCTTGCTCACTCCTGCAGGCTATTCAGACAAGATGGCATAGGTCTAATGGAAACCAGACTCTCATTTCAGCAGCAAACATTGCTTTACACAAAATACTTCTCACCAGCAGTTTATTTTCTTTCGAAGCAGAAGGGGGAAAATATTAAAATAAATGGAAATCTCGTAAAGCGCTCTTTAGAACTCTTCAAATAAGTGGACCAGTTATTTAACTAGCCAAGCCATCCATCTATCTTTTCATCTTCTCATCAATTCATCCATCCATCCATCAGCTTGGGTGGCAGGCGCCCCGTGTGCTCAGTGTCAGAGGGGAAGGTCTGTCTGTCAGTGTCAGGATGCTGGTGTGTTGATGAGGACTGAGGCCCAGGCCCGGTCCCTGCTTTCCCCAAGCCTGTGCCCTCGTAGCCTTGCCCCGTGGTGGGCCATGGCCCCCTGCCCCTATATATTATTACAGGTGGGCTGTTGGTTACAGCCACCCTGCCCATCTATGAGGGTGGTTGGGCAGATAAATCTGCGGTGAGGAGATGAACAATTAGTAATCTGGGAGGGTGATGAAAGAGGTCAACATTCACGCAGCAGACAGGCCTTTCAGCATGCAATAAATAAGGGGACAAAGATGTTTGACAGTTGATAGCAGAGTTATGCACCCCTTCTGAATTGAACTGAGAATGCTGCTTAAAGTCTGACTTCTGAATCTGAATTTAAATGAGGTAGCCAACAGAATGAAAAATTGCATTTAATATAAGGAAGCAGAATTAAAAAGAATTGAAATTCAAAGATATAGTTTTTTTTAAGCAGAAAAGACAAAACTTTGCATGAAATGTAAGACAAAGGTTTAAAACCCTTTTGATGATTTTAAGGTTTATGGGCCTTATTGTCTAGAATAAGCATGAAAAATAAATTAAACCTGTCTATTTTCTTAATGCATGTCATTGATGTTGTGAACAGATAATAAGATTTGACACTATTTCCATTACACCATGACTTTAATAAATGAACACTTTATTTCCCAGAATGTATTAGGTGGGTCAAATTTCTTTTTTAATTACAATTCAGGAATGTTTATCTTCATTCAATCCCAATTCAACATTTTGTGGGACAATTTCAGTTCAAATAAAAAAAAGAGAGATCTTTGAGTTCTGTAGTGAGTTTCAGAGTTGAAATCCGTAGTGTTTTTGTTCCATTATTTAAATTAAACGTTTTAAAATAAAACTGAGCACATTCTGTTTGTTTTTTGGCTTCACTTGAAGTTACATTTATTTGGTTTATCCAATGGTTAAAAATATAAATAAACTGATATTCTTTCGTCATACAAAGGAACCTCAGTAAAGTTGGAAATGTAATTCATGGACCACACACACTCAAACACAGAGATTAGCCACATATATTATTTTCCTAAAGACTATCGCGGCAGGGTGCTGTCAGTTCTGTCTCTACCCACCTGCTTTGCCCTCTTTCTCTCTCTGCCTCTCCATCCTTCTCTTTCTGTCACACATACTCAATCACACACACAAAATGTCAAATAAGCATGAGTGGTTTTTCCAAACACCACAAACATTTTATTTTGCTACAGCACATTAAAAGAAGAAATGAAGTGGGGGATTTGTAGTAAAACCACCTTTAATATTTTTAGGAATAAGAGAGAGAGAAATATCCTCAATGTGATATCATGAGAAATTCCTCTTCACAGAGGTGCAGAACAAGGCATAAAACTGGGTGGTCAGGAAATAGATGCCAAAGACACTAACATCCAAAAGAGAGAGCAAGAATGATGCAAATACAAAGTGAGGTTTCAGTACAGACACGCTGCTTGATCAAGGTCTATGTGTTACAGCAGGACAGTCTTGAATATAGAATATATGTGTGAATACAACCAGATGCAAAGGTGAGATTAATCAGCTGCAGATGTGGATACGCTGCAAAACAGAGAACTGTGTGTACCATTTTTAAACATCTGTTAGTAAAACCAGGGGGTCGATAATTACATAAAACGAAAAGCTGGAGTTGGACTGTACTTTTATTCTGTCTCAAAACAGAGGGGTTTTTGTGCGCTTACAGTAGGTGAAGTGACATATTCGGGCAAAGGAATGTTTTAGTAGCTAATAAACGTAAATGCTGTCTATGTTCCTCAGGTTATGAGACACAGCCACAATCACTAAACATTCATGCTTTTACAATGACGAAATTCATTAAATTATCTTTTATGAGATTTTTTTTAATGATACTAAATATTTGCAGAGTTGGCTTTGAGCTACTGCTCCGATTCATCGTTTTGGGCGTATGTCCCTTATTGGACACCGTACGTCTGCGTTTACGAATAAGTAAAGATGGCGCTGTCCATGAGATGTACCGTGAAATCTGTCTTTAGTTTTATTCACAAGAGTAGTTCGCACAGAAGATTATTTAAAGCTGGGAAAGCGATGGGAACGACGGTAAGAAAGTCTTCTCTTTTTGTCATTTTTGTTATTTGCCAGTTTTGCAGCTTTACATAGGATATATTACATGGTTCACCTTCAGTGGAACCCTCTGCGGTAGGGACAACTGTCATTTCCAATCTAAACACATTACAGTAGTCTTCACAGTCTTTTCAGATATAGACGAATACAGTGTAAATAACGACATTGTTTAAAAAGAGCCTCTGAAATTGCTTGTGATATTGTTGTGAGTAGATTTTTGTGGAAGTTTAATTTATTTAGGCAGGATCAGCTGTAACATTTAAAACTGGTGATGTGTTGTGAGATGGATATGTAATATGAATATTCAGCATTGCCACCACACGAATAAATTGCATTTTAAAATATGTTCAAAAAGAAAACAGTTATTTTAAATTGTAATAATATTTCAGAAAATTGCTGTTTACAATTTTTATTTTTATTATTATTAAATAAATGAGCATATGATACTTATTTCAAAAGCACACTTTTCCATAGGTTATTTTGTTAAAGGCCTGGAATTATTTTTTTTTTGCTTGTTTCCATGAATCTATCACTACTTAATTATCTCTTTCCATTCTCATTCTGTAAAAGACAACAGTAGAACTGTTTTAGACAAGTTTTGCAATAGAGTGAGATCAAAAGTTAATGAATACCATTATTCCAAAGACTTAGTGTTGGATAATGAGGTTTGATGTTTGGTGTCTTCCCTTTTGCTGGATGTTCATCATCAAAATAGTATAACTATTTTCACGTTAAAAGCCGGAATTTTAATGCAGAGAAAAGGGGCTGTGATAAATCTTTTTAGGATGGTTTATAACAGGGAGACAAGGTAAACTGAGCAGATAATCCAAATATAAAAGTGATACTGGTTTAATTTTTTATTATTTTTTCTTTATTAATAATTAAAAGGAGGCCTAGTTCTGGAAATATTCTGTTAATTACCCATTCCCAAATACATTAAAAAAAAAAATAAATAAAAAAAAAAAAATATATATATATATAAGTTTCTTTCTACTGGTAAAACATTCAAATCTACAGATTTGATCTACTTTTTTTTGTTCTCTCTTTTACTATTTGCATTATTTAAAGTGAACCAGAGTATGTTAAGGAACTGTTAATTTACAGTGTAAATCCCTGAGTGTAGCACAGTAAATTATAACTAGTGAGCCTTTTACAGACCATGTGAAGCCCCCACTGCCTTGACTTGATTGACAACCAGGTTTTATTTGATTGCTTCAGCACACTTGCCGTGTAGGAATGTGCATCCACCGCTGGCAGCCAGTCTCTGTTTTGTTAACTACAGGCAGTGTGTCGTTTGGGACGCTAAAGTGCAGAGTGCTGCGACTGTGGGAGTGAGGTTACAGAAAGACGTCAAAACCATCCCAGCAGTCCTTTATAACCAGCATCAACTTTTGAAATGAGGTGTTGGTTTTCATTTGTTTTCATTTTCTCCAAATGTCTGGCACTCGTGTGCAAATGCGGACATTCACATTACTGCTAGGTGTGATGTACGTCAAAACATGGAGCATATTTTTGGCAAAGCTATGGTTATAAAAAGTCATTTAGCTGTAGTGTGAAAAGATGAGCACAGACTTTTTTGTCCAAGTGTAAGTGAGAAGAAAATTTGACCTAATGAAATCCATACCTATGAATAAATATTGTTTATAAAATGTGTCAAATAGTGACAAGTGAATAAAATTAGCACTTGATTTGCTTAGATTTTCTCGTCACCAAAACCATCAAGTTTCATCTAACGGATGCAAAATAAATTCTGCATTAACCTTTCACACTGCCTTGAAAACTCTTGTTCTGTTTCTGGAGCTGTTGAAATACCCCTGTTGTGTACGTGTTTTATGCAGTTGTTTAAACTCATGTCAGTTTTAAGCTTTTGTTCCGATCACATCCTGAAACTTCCCTGATTATCCTTCCATACACTGCAGCAGGATGCAGTGGGCCCTCGCTCCAAACTATGTTATAAAACATGACGCTCCCCCTATCCGGCCCTTAATCGCCTGTGGTCTTAATGGCTGGTATCAGTCATTTCAGCCTTGTGTTGCACAAAAACCATTGCTAAAACCATTAAACCTAGTCCCAGAGCCGCCGGAGAGGAAACCATAGGAAAGCAGGCGCACATGAGCAGGGCCTGATTGTATTTATTAATTAGACGATTTGTTTTAACATGTCAGCTAAGCACTTTATTTTAATCTCTGCCATGCAATTCGGTTCATCATTCTGAAGGATGGATGTAATATATGCTCAATAACTCCTCCAGACCCCTCAAGCCCTCATAATATTTTTTTTAAATAATTTAGTGTATTTTGGCTCTAAATTCCTGTAGAGTAATGCTGCACTGTAAAAAGTTTTTCAAGTTAATGAGATAATTGGAGCATTTTTTCATATTATTTGTAATATTATTTTTTATATTTTTTATTTTTGTTGTTTCTATTTTAATTGTTTGTGAAATGTTGAATATTGTTTTAAGTATAAAGAAAGTGAATATTGTTTTGTGTCATTGTTTATTGTCATTGTGGAGTTTTGCACCATACCCTGTAGACTTACGGTTAGCCAAATCGGAGGTAGTTAATTGAATTGCACCCACTATCTGGTATTAAGCGTCTGGGTTCTGCTCAAACCAACAGTCAGCGCTGGAGGAAATTAGAGGGAACAAGGAAAAACACTCTGGCTCAGGAGTTCCTGAGTGTTACCATAATTACACCTCGATAAATTTATGAGGTGTGTGCAGGTTATTTTTGCTTCGTTGCGACTTTTATGTGTTTAATTTGTCATTAGTAGACTAGCGCCTCCGTTTTTTTTCCTGTCGAGACTCGAAAGGGAAAAAAGGCAGAAATGGCTTTGTCCTTTATTTGCTTAGTGTAGTTTATGGAGTGTCCAAATAACGCAATATAATCCGTGCAAGGCATTTATCATTCTCCGTGCCAGGCTCTGGGTTTTGGTTTGGGTTTTCGGCAGGCTTTTCTGTGTAGCTTGCAAATAATTATATTTCATGTCAGACTAAGCGTAACCTATCTTTTAATATGTAATGCGATCAGCAGAGGGAGAATTGTAGTGAAACGAAAGCACTTGGTCCTAAACGGTTCAGGGTTTCGCCTCCAAGCCGCAGTCCGTAGTGGAGCGGCTGTCCTGTCCTGATTATTTTTGGAGCACGGTGCAGCCCTTTCTGCTGGGAGCGCTGTTTTTGAAGGGACTCCAGTCCCATTAATCAGGCCGGGGACCCCACGGTGTGAGAGGGCCCCCAGCCCTGGCTCTCCACACTGTGTGTTTCTGTTCCTCTTCCTGCGCTCTCTGCACAGTGTGAAGCGTAGAGGAACCTCATCAATCTCACCTGTCCGAAACGTCAACCGCAGATTTAATCAAACGCTCCGTCTCCTGCCCCCCTGCCACCTCCTGTACGTGGCCCCCCTCCTCACAAAATACCTCTTCTTTTGCTCTGTCTCCTGCTCATTCTTTCACTGCTTTTTTGGCTTTGTCACTCACGCTTTCTCTAAAGTGTTTTCCCCTCAAATTGGATCTTGTTCCCGTTTCATATTTTTGGTTGTTTGCGCTTCACTTCAAGATGAGTGTGTTTCAGTACAGCAAAAACACACATTCCCCACCGTCTCAGGCAGGAGAAGGTGCATAAAAATGATTTTCTGCTCTATACTTCACCAAAGCAGGGTTTTGTTGGGAGCCAAGCGGAGAGTGGCAGAATTAAGGCATGTGTTTCTACTGTTCAGCATGATGTCTGTTTTAATAGGGTGAGTGAGGCAATGCTGATGGACACCCTAACAGTAAGTTCTGTGTGTCTAAAGCTTAGTGGGGGACAAATGGACTGTGGCGGGAGGGTCAGAGGTGCGTTCAGAAATGGCCTCACACTCCCTCTCTGATATCAGCTCCTGTGGAGAGCTTCTCCACATTAACTGAGCTGCTGATGCTTTCCTGCAGAACTGTAAAGGCTGGTGAAAGGCTGTGTTGGGATTGGCATGCAGAGATGGGCGTCTCTGCCAGGATGTTCAACCCTCATATGGACACCTTGGCAAATGAATCGCTGTTGGCAAGTAAGTTTTTTAGTTTACTCGCCTGATGTACTAAATATATTTTATATTTTATTTTACAAACACACACACACACACACACACACACACACACACACACACACACACACACACACACACACACACACACACATATATATATATATATATATATATATATATATATATATATATATATATTATATTAGTGCTGTTGAACGATTAATCACGATTAATCGAATCCAAATAAACTTTTTTATTTACACAATACATGTATGTGTACTGTGTACAGTTATTATGTATATTTAAGTACACACACATACAGTATATATTTAGAAAATATTTACATGCATATACATTTATATTCTTATATTTTATATTATATATATATAAATATATTTAATATATAAACATATAATATGATATTATGATAATCAAATATGGCCAATGGCCATTCTCAAGTCAAGTCAAGTCTGCTTTATTGTCAATTCTTCCACATGTACAGTACATACATACAGAGAATTGAAATTGTGTTGCTCTCAGGCCCTTGGTGCATACAGATAACATTAACAGTAGAACATTAAATACAGATAATAAAATATAAAGTACATTTATACAGATATACAGATATCATGTAAAAAAGAAAGATAAGTAAAGCAGCACACAGTACATGGCAGATAGAGTGTAAAAACCAGTGAAGTAAACAGTGCAGATATTATTGTAGTGCAAGAGATAGGGAAAAAAAGAACAATAATACTGGTAAGATAATAATACTATAATTTCTACTAATAAGAACAATATAAAATGCATTAAGGATTAACAAGCTTATCTGGTTACACTTTATTTTACAGTACGTGTACTTCCATGTACTTATAGTGTACTTACAGTGTATTTATCTAAGAAAGTTCTGGTAACACAAGGTAACTACATGGGGTAGGGTTAGGTTTAGGGGTAGGTTCAGGGTTAGTACCTAGTTATTACATAGTTATTGTAACTAACATAGTATGTACATGAGGAACAGGACTGTAAAATAAAGTGCTACCACTTATCTTATCGACTCTTTGTGTGTAGTACTAATTTTTAGTTTGAACTAACTTTTAATGAATTAAAAAACTCAAATAAGAGAACTTTATCAAGTCTGAATGGCCAGCTGTAAAGACATGCTCATTATGTCAGTCCTTTACTGAATTTTAAATTGAACATAAAGTGTTCCCCATAAAGTGTCACCCATGCTGTGCCTAAATACATGTAAATACAATGTCCCTAAAAAACTAATGATCCAAAACCCTCTTGACCTCCACTCACTGGCAGTACAGTCTGTAAAACCAGTATTATTCATGTACTGTATTTAGTTGTTTCTAGACATACTTACTCAATCCTGCACCAACTGCAACACACACAGATAGCTTTACAGTTAAATACTCCTACAAAGTACCTACATGAGTGTAAGAACAGGGATCATAGGTGTACTGTAACGCTGTAGGAGTTATTTTTTATTTTACTTATTTATTTATTTTTTGGCTACTTTGCTGCACTGTGGTACAACAGTGTTGCGTTTGTCTGTGTAAAAAATGAGAGAGAAGTTGCTGCTCCTGCCAGGAGTCATCTAGAAGTGGTTTGTGCTGGTGGGACAGCTGAGGAGAACGAGCAAGTCCCAGTGAATCTAAACTGAGTACCGTATTACTGATTATAAAATGTTCCTATCAATGTTAAGACTACAGCCACACCTTGATAAATAATGTTACTATGTAATGAACCATCATCACACTAGCCGCTAAAAAAAAAAGATTTTAAAAAATCAGATTTTTCAGACATTGCTTCTAGTCGGTACATGGGAGGTGCGATAGGTTGATTATTCCTTCGGTAGTTGGGCCTAGTGTTGTTTCAGCTCATGTGTGATTGTCTCAAATGACACCATTACCAAGTCTGGATGGTTAATGATTGGCCGGAGGGGAAGGTGAGAGCACACATGAACCAGGCTCCGTTCTGCCCCAAATCACTTCTGACACCTCAGAGAGGCCCTGTGTATTCGGGCCACTGCACTGCAATTACTCACCCAGTAATGGCATAAATAGCCTGCTCCTTTCCTGTAACTAGCTAATGACTTTGGATCAGTGATTCTGTTCCCTTGGCTATAGACTTCCCTGGAGCTAGACTGATTTCAGATCAGCCATAGATCTCCGATTGTAAATGGCCCCCAAATTAAGTTACTTCATACATACCCATGCAGGTGTTCTCTTGTCAAGTAACTGTGTTTTCCCTGTTTTATGCTGCAAAGGTGATGTTTTCTTGAAGTACAAAGATTATATGGCAATTTCAGTATGTTGTTTGAAAGTTGACATACGGATGTGGATGTTTGGAAGTTTTGAATATGAAGTTTGGAAGTTTTGCATCTGCTAGTAACAATATTTGTCCAGTGGTCAGTGGGCAAGGATCTCTTAGACTAAGGAGAAATGGTCTTCTTTCTCATTCAAAACATTTAAAAATGAGCCCTTTGTTTTAACCTTCCCTATCTTTAATACTTCATGGTTTTACAACATTGTACTGCTTTGTTCTGTTGCTGTTTCGGGTAGGACTACTACTGTGATTGTTATTCCATGACTGTATCACTCTTGAAAGCTGCTATTGGCTGGCTGTGAACTGTGGAGTGTTTTCATTGGCTGTGGAGCAGTTCCGCTCTAGCACTCTCTCACCCGGTAGGGTGCTCTGTTAGTGTGAAATGTGGCTTGGATTTATCACATTGATAACATTCATAAAACTGCATAGGGCGTCTTCTTTCTGACTGTACACACACACCATCAACTTTCTTTGCCTTCACTTTAATGTCCTCTTTTGTTTCTTCTATTACTGTTTGTCTTTGTGCCCAAAATATTTTGTCTTGAAACTCTCTCTTTTACTTACAGATCCTCCATAAAGGACAGGTTTTCTCAGGAATCCAGCCCACAGGTGTTCCTCACTTGGGGAACTATCTGGGAGCTCTGGAGAGCTGGGTGGCTCTGCAGGACGAGTACAGTGTAGTCATTTACAGCATCGTAGACCTTCATTCCATCACCCAGCCTCAGGACCCTCAGATGCTCCGAGACAACATCCTGGACATGGCCGCCAGTCTGTTGGCCTGTGGCATAGACCCTAGTCGCTCCATCCTTTTCCAGCAGTCTCAAGTAAGTCCTGCTTTGAAGACTTGCTTTCAAACAAACAACTTATTAAATCACATTAATTGATTAAAAGGATTGTTTACCCTACCGAGTATTTGGTTATCATTCACTCAATGCCATGTCTCTCCAAACCTGTATGACCTTCTTTCTTCTGCTGGACTGGACTTTGCACTTCTTTGTTTAGGCTTACTGCTTAAACAATGTAAAAAAAAAAAAATAGAAAAAAAAAGAAAGAAAAATTTTATATCGAAGGCACCTTTCAAATAACTGAAATAACAGAAGTCTCATTCTAAATAGGCGTCCAGTCGTTTTATTGGGCAGAACTGCTGGCAGTAAGCTAAAACATATTTTCCATTGCCAAATGTTTATTTAATGGAGGCTAGATTCAAATGTTTATTTTACCAAACCGATTCCTATATCTACAAATTTTCAGGATAAGGGAAAACACACAGATTAGCTTTCACGGTTCACTTCAAAGTGACCACATAAAGCAGAAAGAGGAGGATAATAATAGATTTTACTGTACGCAGCAACTCACAGTGTTGGGAAAGTTCACTTTCTACATGAACTAGTTCAAAGTTCATTTCACAAATTTTAAAATGAACTAGTTCAGTTCATAGTTCAAACTACAAAATTTTGAACTAAGTTCACACAGTTCCAAAAATGAACTAGTTCATAGTTCTTTTTTTCCATATGTTGCTGCGAGCTATTATTTTTCAAAATTATTGCAACAGCCCATATAGAATCACAGACAGCAAATATTTTATCAGTTTTAACAATGAAGCTATGCGTCAGATTTCATCTTCATATCCAATTTTGAATCCTTATCTATCTAACCAGGGTTTACATTAGCATTGAGGGGACAGCACTTCCCCCTTGTTGCTTTAATGCTTTGTCTCCCATTCTCACCGACCTTATCATAAAATTCTTTTAAATGATCATACGCCTTCATGCTACATGCTGCTGTCGCCTCGATGCCTTTTTTTTTTTTTTGATGACGCGTCACGCATGCGGCGGATGGTGGTGCGACACTGGTGGCTGGTGTTGCCAGATTGGGTGTTTTTCCGCTACATATTAAGACCTCTTTACGGTGTGTTTTAGCCGGTTTTTCGCCTGGAAGGCTCTATAGAAATCTGGCACCCTATTGAAGGAAGTTAACCTGAGAGAGCGTGCCGTTCACTGACACCAGAATGAACGAGTTGACAGTAACGTTCATCAGGCAGTAATACAGCACGTTCAGTTCACGTTCGCCCAAAATATGAACGAGTTCATGAACTATCCTTCAATGAACGCGTTCAGGCACAACACTGGCAACTCACTAGTTGTCCAGCACATTTTCTCTCAAATTGACCAACTTTTGAAGGGTAACTATAATAAGTGTGGACATGTTCTTCCTCTGAGCCACCTGATATGCTTTTAACTGTGTGTGTTTGTGTTTGTTGTGCAGCATAGTGCAAGTGTTTTTTGGGTTTTGTATTTTTTCACTGGAACTTTGCAGCAAACATGTGGAAACACACATGCACGCATGCGCACAAACACACACACACACACTCCCCTGATTTTATTCCATTTTAACTTCATGCCACATATCTTGGCAGGACTGAAGACCTCCTATGGAACATACGAGCTCAAGAGCTCAAGACTGTTCCACATGAGAAAATAATACCTTGGCCCAAGTAAAACACTTGACTTCATTGCTAAAATCAATTCAATTGGATCTTAAGTATAGGACTTTGTTTTATAGCTGTATGTGTGTTTGGGATGTATTGCACATGAAACCCTTTTACCAGAATAACATTCACACAACAGAGAGATGTATGTGTAACTTTCTAGCAGACTCGAGTGCGTAAATCTAAGCAAATATGAGACTTTTTCACACTTTCACATTTTTCTTGAATTTATTTTCATGTATATGTCTAAGGAATAATCAGTCTATGTTTGTTTCACTTACTGTATCTGTGTCTCAGCTGGTTGCACTGAACTGACATATGAAGTCAACTAAGATTTCCACCAGCACTATATCAGATTTTCTGCCCTGATTCCTCAGTCATATTCATATCCGCTGTCTTATCCTCTTACCCTTAGATTAGCTAGCTGTAATAAATATCTCTTTCAGCGCTGTGCCATAAAATCACATTTAATGTTCGTTTTTCTCTGGAGTTACATCAGATGCCTCAGAATCCTTTTGTGAGTATGAGAGATGGCGGCAGTGTCGCCAACAACCATAAAGTTTAATTATCTGAAGCAGAACAATTTTGAAGAGTGTTTGTCTTTCAAGTGTGTGTGTGTGTGTGTGTGTGTGTGTGCACTTCTAGAGCTCTCTTGGGAACTGTGCAGATTTCACAATGCCAATCAAGTGAGCTCTTTCACATGATTTTGTAACAAGAGAAGGACTAGTTTGAGCGCTTGTGATGAAGTATGGATGTAGAAAGACCTTCATACTGTGCCACTGTGCACCTGTAGAGAGCTGAGGAGTATCTTGTTCTCTTCACTGCCACACAGCAGCGCTACGAAGATGCCTAGTTTGTGTAAAGTGCTGTCACTCAAGAATAATGAATTCATTTCATATCATGAGGGTAATAGATAAGTGTCCACAACAAAAAGAGAGACAATATTTTAATAGTATGCCAAGTTTTTAGAAATGCACTCTTTGACTTTCATGTTGATCATGAAAAAGAGTTTACATTTTAAATTGAGTGACTCTAAAAATGTGGTGGAGCTATACTGTAAAAAGTAATAACATATTGATTTGATATACCTCTTTTATTACTTGTTTTTGCAAATATCATGCATACATTAATGATAAATATTCAAAAGTATGAATATTAATAAGAAATATGCTTATAATAATTATACTTATATAACTTGAATAATATAATATTTATCGTGACTTTCTATGTCATGAAAGCATCAAATTATCTGAAGAGACTTATTAAGCTTCACACACATTTGTGAAGGTATCTAGGGGTTTGCTTATGTTTCTGTGTATTTGTTGCACCACATGAATTTCATTTATCGGACAAAGGATTTTCCAATTATTAGTTATTTTGCCTAAAAAAGTTAGTATTTTCTATTTCTTCATTATGATATCAAGACAGTTGCATTCGTTAAAAAATATACTACCGAAATGAATTTTAAATTCAGAAATTAAAAACATACTCATCATAGAACATATGTGTTCAAAGCATTGCATGTATTATATGCACTTTTCATATATTTTTTTAATAAATTAAATGTTTGTTTCCTGAAATGTAATCATATAATTAATCTGCAGGTCTCAGAACACGCTGAGCTCTCATGGATCCTAGGCTGCCTTACCAGCATGCCTCGTTTACGGCACCTGCCTCAGTGGAAGGTAATTACAACACAGAGTTTTAATCTGCTCGTGAGAGAATGTTAAGTAAAAAGACACATGCTATATTAGAGCCTTCTTAAAGATGGTAACATGCCAGTTTAAATGCTCAGGCCTCCCTCCTCTGTCTGTTGTCCATGTGGCACTGCGACAGGCTTTTCCTGTGCCGGTCATGGGGGGGCGGACCTGGCAGAGAGAGACAGGGCTTGATAATGACTGTGATTCACCCAGAGAGGACAACCCTTTTATATTGCTGCTGACGGAGAGCTCGGCCAGAAGCCTCCCATTGCTGCATGGAAAACACCTAGCTGTTTACTCAACAGCTGAGTGCATGTGAAACGTGGCAGAAAGTGGCCTTTGGATGCTGTCTGTGTGCGTTAATGTGGCAAAACTCCTTCATTCAGTCCGATGTGGGAAACTGAGAAAGGGTTTGATGTTACACCACATTGTATTAAGAAAACAAATAGACATTTACAGCCAAATGGAATGAAAGGTGCTTCAGATTTATTTCAGACTTTCCTCTCCATTTGTCCGTCCAGTGGTAAACCCTGTTTCTTTCCTTTACAGATGAAGAGCAAGCAGAAGAATGAAGGCAGTGTGGGGCTTTATACGTATCCAGTGTTACAAGCAGCAGACATTCTGCTCTACAAGTACGTCCGGCTGTGCTCTTCATGTGTTTTATTCTTAGCGTGGTTATATTCCCAGCTTGTGTTCGAGAGAGAGTGATGTTATTGTTGTGCAGATCCACACATGTGCCAGTAGGGGAGGACCAGATCCAGCATTTGGAGCTGGCCCAGGACTTGGCCCGCATCTTTAACAACCAGTACGGACAGTTCTTCCCAGAGCCTTGTGCCCTGCTCAGTATGTTTGGGAGTTTTCATTTTTACCTCATGATATTTACTTCCTGTTTTAATCAGCCTGATTTTCTCATAAAGATTCACCTGGGCACAAACCCTGACAAGTGGAGAAGTAAGATAAATGACTCTGTGTCATTCAGCGAACACACAAATGAGTCAGTGCTCTCAAGTGTCTTCTCCAGCTCCCTGCTTTCCTCACTGTGTTTTACACATGCACAACAGCATACTCTTGCAGTTGTGTGCACACATGGCTGGCACGTTGAATCGTCAGTTTAAGCTAGTCTTTCATTCACCATCATAAAAGCCCAATATGAAACCAGTCATGTGTGCAATGGTGCTTTGATTAAAGGAGTGTTTTCTACCTCCTCTATCTGAGTGATGGGGTGATAATGGATTTGGGGGTTTCCCTATAGTGACTTCTCGAAGGACTGGTTCACATCGCTCTTATTACATGTGAAGGAAGACTAAGAGCCAAAGCTAAAGAAGCCAAACAATACCTGTTCCCCTGAAACAAAATCTGACTAAGATCTGACAATTAGAACCCATCTGTGTTGTGATTTCAGAAAGAAATAATATTTACACAACTTGCCTGGGATTCTTAATTTCAATCCGACAAGCGTTTGACCAGTGGTCACTATGCGTAATGCTAATTTCCTGAAATGTATCTTTATATAAAGTGAAAAAAAAAATCTTTACTGAATTAAGTCTAGAGTGTTTACTGAATCAATATTTGACTCATATTTTATACCAGTAACTTACTGGTATTAAGTGATCTGATATATTGTATTGTTTTTGTTGGATGTGTCACCAAGGCTGCATTTTTTTTGTTCAAAGATACAGTAAAAACACTTACATTTTACTATTTAAAATAACTTTTTCTCTATTTGAATATATTTTACATTTTAATTTATTCCTGTATTGCCAAAGCAGAATTTTCTGCAGCCACTATTCTAGTCTTCAGTGTTACATTATTATAATATTATTCTTTATTATTGTAAGTACTGAAACCTGATGTGCTACTTAATTTCTTTTCTTTTTTGTGGAAACCATAAATTTTTTTTTCCTGTTGAATTTTCTAAACTGCATTTATTTGAAATGGAAATATTTTGTAACATTTTCAGACTTTACTGTCACTTTTAATCAATTTAATGTCTTTGTTGGATTAAACTATTTTAAATATTAATTAACGATTAAACAATTAAATATAATATTGTAATTATATATAGTTTATTTTAGTTAACTATTAACTATTTTAATGGAAGTGAATAGGAAACTAAGAAATATTCAGTCGATTTCAGCGCAGATTAAGTGTTACATTTTTCCTGCTTTTTAACTCTTAGGTGGCACTCGAAAGGTGAAATCTCTGAGGGATCCATCTTCCAAGATGTCCAAGTCAGACCCCCAAAAGTTAGCTACAGTCTTCCTGACCGATTCGCCTGATGACATTGTACTTAAGATTCGCAGAGCTGTGACTGACTTTACTCCTGAAGTGACTTATGAGCCTGAGAGTCGGCCAGGTGTATCAAACCTAGTCTCCATGCATGCAGCTGTGTCTGGACAGAGCGTGGAGCAGGTGGTCAGGCTGGCTGAAGGTATGGACACTGGACAATACAAGACTGTGGTGGCCGAGGCTATTGTACAGAAGCTCCAACCCATTCGGCTGGAGATCCAAAGACTGAGGGCTGACAGAGGTCATCTTGAGAGTCTGTTAGCCAAAGGAGCAGAGAGAGCTCGCAGCCTCGCAGCTCCTGTGATGACTGAAGTCAGAAAACTGCTTGGCTTCTATTAAGGATTTATAAACTGTGAAATGCAATGAACTTTTGTCCACTTTCTAGCTAAGTAAAAATAAATCATTTTATTTTTTATTTATTGTCATATGAATAACATTCTTTCAAAATCATTTTCACTCTCACACATCCCTCAACAAACACACATGCTGAGCAGGAGAAACTGCGCGTCTAGCCAACTTTTCCCAATGTCTGCTCAGGGCTGCTAGTTGACTTAGGCTCCTCATACATGCACTATACATGAGTGGAGCAATGGAGCAATTTGTGCTTGTGTAAGGATAATGTTTTAATTGTATTGCTCTGGTTTTTCCCTTGTAAGAAAAAAAATCTGTGAAGAGGTGGCAAGATCATCTGTCGATCAGTAAATGCAGGGCAATTAGTAAAATATGTTAGAAAGTTCCATGCATTAATAGAATTGATGCACTTAGTTGAATTATTATGTTATACAAGGCTTTATACCCATTTATCCCTGAAAACAACAAACAAGTGAATGTAACAAATAAATACACTTATGCTCCTGTCCACCTTATAAAGAATAACAGTAGCCAGGAGTGTAATTAGGGGAAATAGGCCTACTAAAAAGATATAGCCTATAACTAAAATATGAAACATACACAGGCCAGATTTTTTTTTTAAATAGTGAGTTAAGCATGTAATTTAAATTTGGAAAGACGTTCAAATCCGATGTCTTTCCTTTAGGCCTACTTAAATTCATTTTTTTTAAAAAAAAAAAAAAAAAAAAAATACGTTTCCTGCTTGACTTTAGCTTTATAAACTATTTTGTGCTGAATTAATTCTAGGAGAAGTCATCATAAATCATGGAATGAGAAAACATCATTAACTCTACCCGCATTTTCTCTGATTCTTTAAACTGCATTTAAAAAGGTTTCCATCTTCATGTGCTGCAAACATGTATTATTAAGCTGTGTTCTGAATTTAAAGAAATATGGGAGGATTAGGTGGGAAGTTTATTCGTTCCTCTGGGCAATTAATGATCAGTCCAGCAAAATGAATCGTTTGTTTAGAGCAGCTATCTGTAATGTAGGTTGACGGAATGACGAGGAGCAGTAAATTTACAGTATACTTCACATTACTCTTCGCTTTGATGTGTCATTCATTTCCGGCTTGTTCAAATTCGCTATTTTTAACAGATGAGGTTTGTGCCAGCTTTGTAACGCTGTATAAACTCCATATGTGCAGCAAATTAAATTGTAACTAAAGTGCTACAATGCATGCTTGCCATTAATTTGTTACGGAAGTAAAATAATGAGTAAGACGATAATAAAAACGTGTCCGACATTAGGTGTTTTATCTACGGACAGTGCTAATCGAATGCAGCGCAAGCGATGCGCGGTCAAGTGTTATTTGGAATGGCTCATGTGATGTGAATGCTGTGAGCCCTTGAGCTCTTATTCTGATGGCATTCTTATTCTTATTCAGCCTTTTTTCTTTAATTAAGCGTTAACAAACATCAAATATACTGCATTCATTTACGAAACAATGATGGCACTGCTGTCAAATCGGCTTATTAACTTTTTCTTGGGAAAAGGATCCCGTGTTTTGGAAACGTTTAATCCAGGGAGAGTAGGCTAAAGCCGAGATTTTCCGCACCAATAGACGCTCTTCCTTCAGATTTACATTTTACAAAACAGGTGTCTGTCAATTTGTAATTAATAATAGCCTAAAAATAATGTTTTGCTTATTTTTTGGCGAGGCATTCAAAACAGGACTAAGTGTTGCCTATTTATCCACACCTTATTTAATTTAGACCATTATCACTAATAGATCATTAAACAGGTAAATGAGTTATGGAAAAGGAAAAAAATATTCAGTTTATAGAATAAAGCATGGTAAGAAATAGCTACGCCTATTTATCAACGCAATACTGAATCCTAAATCCCTCTTTAAGGTAATATAATGGCTATCATTAAAAACTAAACCAATTAAAAGGATTTGAATACCGTTTCAAAGTAAAATCTTACAGGATCTCGCAGATGAAGCGGGTTAAACTAAAGTAAGCATCAACTCATTTGATTAATAATATGTGGGCACAGTGCTGGCTATGCGTTTCATCGCCATTCCACAATGTATTTGATAAAGAAAAAAAGCATTAAATTAAAATAATTAAAGTAATAAAAGATAAATAAATCACTTACAAGAAAAACCTCAAGCAGAGTTTATACAGAAGGAGGCTACATGAACTTCTGCATTTTATTACCAGCCACTTGAGTTAAGGAATCAAAGTCTAAACCCACAAAGTTTCTTTAGTAGCCTACATTTAGAAGTACATTTCTTAAATTGTCCTATGATTTCTCCATACATACGTTTCTTATGTCTTAATTTGAAATCTTATTTTTTTTAATATATAATTATTTTATTTTAAATATTTATTGATTTGTTTCTAATGCTGAACGGGGGTTTATTCAGTCCAACAGCTTTATAATTTTCAAAGTTGTCATTATTTTATTGTATTTTATTATCTGGCTATTTGCCGGCAATGAAACTTTAATTATTATTTGTTATTTTGTTATACACAATAAACAAAACATTTATAAATACGCTAAACATTAATCCATTTAGCCTATTTTCATTGTCTAAACACTTATACATTTTAGTAATAGGCCTATTAATATGTTGTTAATTGTTTGGAAAAGCATCTTGATTAAAAAAGCATGCCCTGGCTATTTATTTTGATGCACGTTAACGTGCCATTATATGATAATGTGATAATATGATAATATTGTTTTTCGTTTTATTAAACTACGAAGATAAAACTTCAATTTTCCAGTTTCATTCCAATTTAAACCAACAACCCAGATTCCAGGAGCCAGTTGGACTCCAGTCTGTATGCTCTTGACACTTTTATATGAAGCATAATTACAACAGCATTCCGTCTCAAATTAAACAGAAATCGCACACATTCACACGTGCACTTGCTTTCAGTGATTGAATACAGTAAAATATTTGATATTAAAAACATTTGTTCAACAGTGGATGTATTGGTGCTGATCATATAGCCTACACAAGGTGATGCTATTTCGTTAGAGGAAATCTTTATTTATTAAAAAATGATTTAGTTTTGTGAAGTCCAAGAAAACTTTAACGGAAATCTATTAGAGATGCACCTATACATCTTAGACCAGTAGGTGTAGCTTTCTTGTGGTAGGCTATTTATCAAGTTTAATGTTAACCAAAGAGTAAAAACGCAATCAAGCTTATAACCAGACATGTCATTCACCGGGGGGAAAAAGACAAGAAAACGAGAATATTTACAAGTGCAAATTTTTGACCAAAAGCAATTTTAAAGGTCAAATAGCTTGCTTCATCAACCAGATATTTTACGATGACCCACCGGTGACTAATGACAATTTTATTTATATTTTTCTTAATAATGAAAGAAATAGGCCTACTATTGAAATTAAGTTATTTATCGCATATAGTCTAAAAATGACGAACTAAAAACGTATTGATTGTTTTCGCAGCAGGAACACAAACAAATGTGTGTGTAAAGACCTCTAATACTAGCTTGCTCTATTCTTTTTTATTCTATCTGTTTTGTTTTGTTTTTATTTATTATATTATTTAAAAGCCCATGCTACGTGTACTGTGTTAACCTAACTGAGACTTGTTATAGCACTTATATTGCATTCCTCTTTTTGTAGTTTTTGATTGCTTCCACTGTCCCGATTTATAAATCGCTTTGGATAAAAGCGTCTGCTAAATGAATAAATGTAAATATAAATGTAAATTCACTTTAAGATGGCCATCTCCAAATTCCAGCTTAAAATTTCTCCACCATGCTTGTTCTTTTCCTCTTCTTCCATTGGACGACATCTTTTGGCTCTTTCCCTTCCTGCGCTTCCCATTGGTCGTGCTGGGCTTGACAGACATTGAGAGGGTTGCCACTAACGCTTCGAAAAAAGTTTTCCACAAGTGAATATCAATCAGAGAGGACTCGACGACAGTAAAAGAGACGTGGAGAAGTTGGACGGAGACTGAAAACATCGATATATATTAACAAACTATCATCTCGGACAAGGTATTGAGTCAAAGTCTCTTCGTTGGGAATGGGTTCTTTTATTTTTAAGACTTTAAAGGGCATAAATTAGACTTGGGTTTGGATTACCGTCGTCACCGGAGACCTAAATCCATCCATTACAAAGATTTTTGCGCGTGCGGCATTCCTGCGCCTGCCTTCCGGACGGAGTTTCTATTTCTCCTCCGTTGGATTTGCAGAGGGAGAGATGAGTGACAGGAGACGATCCGCTGCCGCTCTGAGTTCACGAGCGCACGCATTCTCGGTAGAAGCCCTGATCGGGACAAACAAGAAGCGGAAGCTCCGGGGCTGGGAAGAAAAGGAACTGGAGCTGTCTATGGAGAGCCTCGCGAGCAACGGACAATTGGGAGACGGCGAGGATCCCGCTAATTGTCTGGATATCGATCCGGGTTAGTGCGTGATGCCATTGCAAACTGAATTGCCTTGAACATCCCATAGGCTATAACTTTTGACCGCATCTGCAAACTATAGTGTTTTGCCATTGAATAAAATGTTTCAGTTATAGGCGTGTCTATAGCATAAAGGCAAAATGTCATTTTAATTCACTAAATCAATATGTCTATAGCCTATATTATATTAAACAATATCTGAAAGGGTTTTTATTATTATTTTGCACAAACTAGTTAAAGCTGACGGTATTTCTGTATCAGTGAAATATAAAATTAAAGTCCTTTTTCCTTCTTCTTTTTTAAAGAGACAACTCCAAAAGAAAGTCTTCAACAACAATAATTCATGAGAGATAAAAAGTTTCGCAATATCACAGCTTTCATTGTTTTAAAGTACAAAATTGTATTCTACAATAGAACATTTGTAACTTGTAATTATTCGCCAAGAAAAACATCTGTGTAATAATTCCGTCTAAGGAGCAAGTATATTCGTAAAAATGTAGTGTGCATGGGTTGAATCTCGGCTAATAGGCCTAAACAATGTGCACCTAAGGCCTAACATTTGTCAAATCCTGCTCTTATGTCTTATTAGGTCAAAAGAAGTGTAGGCATATACGCAAATTATTTTGAAATATAAATAACACTCAGCTTGAAACTGTTTTCTGCATATAGATGCTGGTTTGTTATGCGCGCTCTTGAGAGTTCACGCTTGCAGGCGCTCACGCACGTGTGTGCGTGTTCGTGTGTGTTCTTTGTTTCATCGATGTAGTTCAACTGTTGCAACGTTAGTCATCACTTCATTAGTCTCGCTTCAGAAGCATCTGCCATAAGGCAGAACATTAAGTTCCACACAACAGACTGCTGACTGATCATTCTGTACATATTCTGATACAGCCCACTATTGACGTTGTATTTAAAATAACTCAATGTCTCATTTTAAAAATAATGGTGAGCACAGATAGACAGAAGTTAGTTCGGCAATTCTGAAACCAAAGTGCAGCATTTTTCAGAGGAGGGCAAAAATTGCGACAGGTGAGTATCCTTATAACAATCATTTAAATTTTATTCTGAAAAAAAAAAAAAAAAAAAAAAAAAAAACAGCTGTCAGACAGCGTTTAGTGTATTTTTATTTATTTATTTATTTATTTTACAGTGAAAAAGATTTGATCTGATTTATTTGAGATTAAATATTCTGGGCCAACAGGTCACAGTAGGCCTTCATGTGTACAGATATTATATTATCACACTTTATCATAAGACAACAATTTCAGCAGACATTTTCAAGTCGTAGACCCTAAGACCTTTATAGGCCTATTTATAATATAATGACACTAACAATAGCAAACCCGTGTAGCTAAATATTTGCATTTTAATTTAACTGCTCAATGTTCGTGTTTTCATTTGGCTAAAACAAAGAGTTCATAAATAGAATAGAACAGAACATCTTTTCAGTCGTCATCTTTTTTTTTTTTTTTTTTTTTTTGCTACACGACCGGAAAAAGGACAAAATAGATAGTCATTTAATTAAATGGCACTATAATTGTAGTTAATCTAAATACGTCGATCGAGATATTATATTGTCTCACGCGCATGCACACAGATTAATTTCTCATCTATGATCTGAGGTTGATGTCCAGACACGGATGACTTGATTCTTTATTTGTATCACAAATGGAAACATTTCTACGACTTTGAACAACAATAGGCCATATAGTTCTATAGATCCCATCTCGATTAAATTAAATAGAAAAAAAAACATAAACTTTTCATTTAGCTACTTATTTATTTTCAAATGCATTTCAAAGTATTTTAGACATCGGTGTTTTAACGGCGTTTAATCAACATTATTTTTTGTTTTATTCGTAAATCGTAAAACGTTTAAAATTAGAATGTTAAGAAAAATGTTTACCTTTTAAATGTAAATACGGACATTCTTGATTTTACCCACTACATATTTTTACATTATATTTTATATATAAATATATACATTGTAATAAGCACATAATTGAGAGTTTAATGTAAAATGACTTTAGCTTTGCTCATTGTGCAATGTGTAATGTTTCATGAAAATATTACATCAATAAAACTATTAATTGCATTCTATATGTGTTCACACTCAATAAAGTCTTGAAGTTATTTAATAATGATTTACTGAATTCTCCCAAAGTCTGACCTGATTTTAGATTAATGCGTTTTGTAGTTTTTCTAAACCACGTTCCTTCGGTGTCATTTAAACCATCATATTTTTTTTACCCCTCTCTTTCATAATTCTCACGAGACAGAGTCAGAATAAAAGACGACAGATGCGTACATTTTAAAAGGAGTCTAATCTTTATTTTTATTACCTCCCTCTTACATGAGACTGAATGAAGTCCAGCGGAAACAGGTGGCTCTGTTCCTGGTGGATTGGGTTACGCGGCAATTTCATGCTTAGTTTGCCTCTGTCCCAAGAAAAAATAGGTCATTCACAACTAATTCAAGCTCTATACGGAGAAATTAATTTGTTGATGTGAAAGTAGTGTGCCACAACCGGCAGAAGAAATAATATGCTTTTATTCAGATTATGTGGTTGTTTTTGCCTCATTGCGTGAACTCAGAAACACCACACTAACAGATAATATTTTTACGCATTCACTGCGCAGTCATAAATGACAGAGAACGTCATTTGTTCGAAGTAACCTAAATTTACTCCAGGACAGTTTACTGATCAGCAGTGTAACCTAGTCCATGTTATAGGTGAAGTTTCTTTTTTTTTCTTTTTTTGTCAAAATGTCTTATTTTGAAATGTTCAGTTATATTTTGCAGTGTTCAGCAGACGCTGTAAGCTTGCAGTTTGTTGTGTTGTGTCGTAAGTATAACTCTGGCAGAGGGCATTAGACTTGTGCAATGGCAATGACAGGAGCTCAGTTTTGGATGGAGCTGAGGACCTGCCTGCTCGTGAAAGAGACCAAGGGCTTCATTACTGTAATTACGCTGACTGAATCTCTCATGAGGTTGATGAAAAGTCTGACTCTCTTTGACTCGGGCTTTAGGGCTCCGTGACCTCAGAGTGTGCTGGTGTTTGTGCCGGGCTGCTAGCCAGTCTCTGCTGCTTATGGCTGCACAGCGTCATTTGCATGCAAACAGTCCGGATTATTTCAGCAAGCGACGCATGAATCATAAAATCTGTTAATTAATTAAACCTCCATACATCAATTCAACTCACTTATTTTGCCTTTTACCAGGCCCCATAACACAGACCTGTCTCTGCTTTCTCTTGTCCTTAATCGCATTGCTGTGCGTACACATTTAGCTAAATTTGAAATAAAATACAAAAACTTGTTTAAATTAGTTGTTTTTGATGTGGTGGTTCTAATTATAGTCATTTTGTTTTCAAACTTTAGAGAAAAAACTAATACATTTTAAAGGATTATTTGTTTCTTCTTGTTTTCTTTAGATTTTCTGCACGATTTGTCAGTTTCCTCTAAAACATGAAAACAGCAAAGAACTTTAGGGCATGAAGATTTTGCGACCAAAATGCCTTTCGACTTGTTTAATTGACAATTTCGTTTATAAATATAATGAACTATCTACTATTCGTTCTGTGGATTTTAGTTTTGGTTAATTGTAGGCCACTTTTCAGCCAATAATCACTGGAGAAAATGTCATTAGTCTGCTCGTGTCCAAAATCATCACACACCATGTATTTTCAGAAAACACTAAGACATATTCTAGAGCCAACGTGCTAAATCAGATTTTCCACTTTATTATTTTGCTGTATTTTTTCATTTAACATTCAAAGGCCTTGATCCATAGCCCACTGGTCTGAGTGAATCCAAGTAGTTATCCTTGTGATCTGGTTCTAGCGCTCAATATTGTCAACAGACCTCCCGAGGCCTCCTTCTGCTTTATAATGATTTTATTTATTCGTTGTAGATTCAGAGGCCAGCCCTGGCTCTGACGGCGATGGTCTGGCGGAGAGGACGCCCTGCTCGTTCGGGACTCCTACCCCCTGTGACCCTTCACCCTCGGCCTCTATGGAGGAGATCCAGGTGGAGCTGCAGTGCGCGGACCTGTGGAAACGCTTCCACGACATTGGCACAGAAATGATCATCACAAAGGCAGGAAGGTAAACCTTTTATAAAATGTAAAATCCAATTTATGAGGAAAAAGTCCAACATTGGTCAGACAGTGGGCAGCAGATATATATTTATATATATTCGTGACACAAATATTATCGATATTAACCCCTTTTTACTTTAAAAACCTATTTGAAGACCTTTCTGTTTGTTTAAATATTAACTGAAATCCGATAGCCTATATTCACTCTAATAAAGTAATATATTAGTAAATTAATAATAACCAATATTGGTCCATAAACCAATAAAACATATTGACATATTGACCAATTTTTCAGTTGTTTGTTGAAGAAAGGGGATAAAGCTTTAAACATTTAAATTCTAGTTAGGCTTAGATTTATTTAAAACGTCTCTTTTTATCATCTCGGACATTTGCCATAGAACCATACATACAGGCTGCTCTCTTTTTTCTTTTTGACATGCGCAACAAATCTCAAAGTAAGATACAGTAGGCTACCATTGTTTGGCAAAGGGACGCGTTTGCGCGCGGGGCCTGCAAACATTAAAACTGTTTTGTGGCGCTATTGTGTTACACAGTTGGGGCAGAAGTAGGCTACTAACTGTAATCACAAACCACAACCTGTTCATTGCGGACGAACTAGAACTATTACTACTTACTCATGAATTCTAAAATTAGCATAACAAAGGTTGGTTCAAACTATTGACATTTCTCATTCAAATGTAGCCTATTGCATGGGCCACGGGATGATGTTTTCATGATCAATAGACCATTTCTTCCGATTCTTCGCACTGCTGCAATAAATCAATAAATATAGAGTGCAGCAATTTTTCGTTGGAACAGTAAACAATTCTTTCATCAAACAAAGTAACTCGTGTCCAAAGTATTTAACAAGATACAGTAGGCTCTTCTTTTGCATGATTTGTCAAAAATAGAACCCAAAATAATAATTACTCTTTATGAGACTTTATGAATAGCCGCGTGTAGCCTATTTTATGCCTCTGCTAATAAAAACTCTTTAGATTTCGAAGTGTAGGGGCTGGGCGAGCACTTTTCTCTCATTATGAACAAAGAGAGTTATGCCGTTTAAATGAAAGGACAAAGACATTGCATTTGAAGTGTAAAATGAAGAATTAGCCAAAAATGTATTGTTAGAAATTAGTCATTTTTTTTAATCATGGCTCCTTTGTTCAGTTATGGTTTGTTTGAACTGTTTTATAAATTTTTTTAGTCTGTTTTTCTAGGTTTTATATATTTTCTTTATATCTTTTTTTATTGACCAAAATATATCTGATTCCTGCTAACAGTCAACCTTAATTTTCAAAGCTGAAAACAATTTATTTTATTATTTCATCTTTGTATGATTTTGTTGGTGTCAAAGTGTTGTATTTTTCAATATATGCATCAATTAAACAGGCTTATTTAAATGATTTAATTCATTGACTAAATTTAATTAATCTTATCCACATTTTGTGACTTTTTCTTACTTTTAACAAGATCATTTTACCATATTTATCAATGCTATTACAATGTACATAATTAGACTTGTTAATTAAACATGTAATTAAAATGGGTTCTGTTTCAGGAGAATGTTCCCTGCTATGAGAGTGAAAATCGTGGGACTGGATCCACATCAGCAGTATTACATTGCCATGGACATTGTACCTGTGGACAACAAGAGATACAGGTAAGCACTGCTCTAGAGAGTGCTGTTAGCATGCTATGACAAAAGAAGGAAAATAACAAAATTAACTGGAAATTTGTCTAAATTGGGAAGCTGAACCCCTTGAAATGGGGTGGGAGATTTACATGAATAAGCAACACTGTCAGCAACCCTTGACAGAGTTGCCGTATCAGCGTTTAAGGTGGTGTAATGTGTCCCTGCTTTGCTCTCACCATGACAACTTTCCATCACACATGCTTACAGACAAGCTTTACTTGAATGCAGCTAAAGCCTGCATGTACGGATTGAAGCAGTGCACTTGTCCTTTCTATAATAACAAGCCATGTTACAAACTTGTTAAGTCTTCCCAAATTAAGATGATTTTTATTTAGTAAATACTAAAGCCCTAATAGTCAACATACAATTGGTTAGCTTGCCTTGTTTCATCCTAAATGAATCAATAAACGCATCTGATTTTTGTTTGTATTAGGTGAAACTATTTGTGTTGTGTTTATGCTGAGAACAGAACTGGAAACGGCTGAAATCTTTACTCTATTTCAAGGGGATTAGAAGCAAAAGGAGGATACATTTTTCATTGGTCATACATCACTGCATCACATTTACATAAGATGTGTTTCTATGTCTTCTACAATTTATGCAGCAACTTGAAAAACCCAACATTTCCTCATGTCTTTTTTTTTATGAACTCTAACATTGTAAATAACAATGTGACACTTTAGTGAACAACACAATAATCTTCCAGTTCAATTATATTTAGATTAATGTATGCATTTACTGAAAATAAAACCACAGCCATTCAGGGACTAGCCTCGAAGACAGCCATTTAGAGCCCCTGAATATCATGGAGGATTTTAGAAGCCAAAGGATCTTGTAAAATTAAATAGGATTTTCTTCCTGGCTGGGGAATTCACCACAAGGCTTTGCAAATGGAGCTGTCACTGGAATGCCTCGTGTGTTTTGAGGGCTCGGGTCTGGAAATGCAGCCTTTATTGGAATTTACTCACTTTATTTTGGCGCAATGCCCTTTCAAGGGACATAGAGTTTATACTAGACCTGTTAAATCTTTCTTTATGTGTTACTTGAATTACTTTTCTCTTTAATGTGGGCATTTAGTATGGCATATATTTGAGAGAAAAAGTAGGAAAATACAGAGCTGCCCAGATTTTCAGATTTCTGTTGCAGGCTCTTTCTAGCTAATTTATTCACAAATATCTTTTGTGCGCTGACTGCCCTTTCTCTTTCTCCATCTAGGTGTAGCCCTGTTTGTTCTTTTTTTCCCCCTTTGTCCAGCTGTCATGGACATGCTTCTCTATTTCTTCTTATTTTATATGCACACTAAAACACACAGTAAACGAACATGATGCAAACTCAACTTGACGTAAACAGAGCACACATGCTAGAGTATCACTTACTCTCACAGTAAAGTAACCCAATTGAACTTGGTTTATTTGCTATTATTTAAGTGCTTGCATATCTGAAGTGAACTATTTAGGAAGAAAAAAAAGGTTTTGTTTCATGTACATGTGTAATGTTTTAAATTTACTGTCTTGTTTCTGTATTAAACTGAAGGGTTCTTGCAGATATAACAACCCCATTTTTGCTTTTCTCCTTCATTTTAATTTATGGAAATGCTTCTGCATACAGTGTACAGTGTACTACATCATTGGACTCAATTATTGTCACATAAAGTTGGATCTTTATTTATTGTGCAAGAGCCAGATGGCAGATTATGAAAGATGAAAGCGGGCTAATCAAATTTCCAGCCATTTTTGTTCTTAGGTTTCCCTTCTCTTTAACACTTTCCCTGCTACATAGAGCATAAACCTAAACAGGATTCCAAACAGGAAATTGCAAAAATACCTGGCACTATGTGTGTGCGAAGGACAGACAACGTGTGAGTGTTTTTGTTAAAGCACACATTTTGTACAAAAAAAATGGCATTTATCTATTTAACTTTAGATCAACAGCTTAATGTGCATGAACACACGTGCATGCCATGCACATTCATGTCTGTTCGGGTGCTCTGGGAGAGAATAAGGCAGACACAGAGGATGTTAAATGCTGCCAAGCAATAACAAACGGGCCCAAATGAGAGTTTTGTTCACGTTTGAGAGCTGGGTGATGACTTTGGCAGAGGCATCACATTTAAGCACTTTCAACTGTGCGTATGGCAAGAACTAAAGGCATCCAGCTATGCCTCAGGCAGTCAGCTGAGGGAATGCCCTGCTAACAAGACTTTAGCAGTGCACAAAGACACATGTATCAGAACCATACATTTTAGAATGGGTTAGTGTTTCATAACAGTCCAAAACATTAAATTCATCTTGAATTTGTATGGTCTTTTAGAAGTGTTTTGAACAATTAAAAGTTGAATGCATTAGCACATGAGTATTTTTTGGTATTATTAACACAGGAAAAGAGTATCATGGCAATTATATGCTCATTTTTGCAGGTATGTATATCACAGCTCAAAGTGGATGGTGGCGGGAAACGCAGATTCGCCAGTGCCACCCAGGGTCTACATCCACCCGGATTCACTGGCTTCAGGAGACACCTGGATGAGACAAGTGGTCAGCTTTGACAAACTCAAACTCACCAACAATGAGCTGGATGATCAAGGCCATGTGAGTGCACATCTAATAACAGCCAATGCAATATTGATGTCAGCGTATATAAACATATGCTGCTGTTTAAAGGTTTAGGGTCTGTCAGCTTTTCTTATTTTTTTAAGAAATGTATACTTCTATCCCCTGTTTAATATTTAAAACACTAAGTTGATCAAATGTGATAGTAAAGACATTTATTAAGACTTATTCAAATATAATTTCAAATGAATGCTTTCTAACAATCCTGAAAATGTGTCAACATTGATGATAATAAGAAATGGTTTTTAAGCAAAATCATCAGCATATGTAACCCTGGACTACAAAACCAGTCTTTAGTCGCTGGGGTATATTTGTAGCAATAGCCAAAAATACACTGTATGGGTCAAAATTATAGATTTTTCTTTTATGCCAAAATAATTGGGATATTAAGTAAAGATCATGTTCCATGACGATTTTTTGTAAATTACCTACCATAAATATATAAAAACTTCATTTTTGATTAGTAATAAGAATTGCTAAGAACTTTATATGGACAACTTTAAAGGTGATTTTCTCAGTATTTAAGTTTTCAAATATTGTGCTATCCTAACCAAACCACACATCAATGAAAAGCTTATTTGTTCAGCTTTCAGATGATGTATAAATCTCAGTTTTGAAAAGTTGACACTTAAGGGTTTGTGGTCCAGGGTCACATATTAGAATGATTTCCGAGGGATCATGTGAAACTGAAGACTGGGGAAATGCCTGTTTAAAACTCTGCTTTGAAGTTTTGAAGAAATAAATTTGATAACTAATATAAAGGAAAAGAGTGAGAAGACGGCGCATACATTTGCTTATCCAAATCAATGTATTCATAACACACACTTGACAGATTACAACCCCCCCCCCATCTCCCCAAAAGACATCTGTATGCTCTCTGCAACAAGAAAATCATTATTCAGTGTATCCTCTGAAGAACTGGCAAAACTGGAAAAATATTTATTTTATTGTACTGATATTCCCAATGTGTCTGTGCTGAACACAGTCAGCTGAATACACATGGAATGTATGCACATGTTCTATTTTGAAAATACATTCATTTCTTTCCGCATCACATATGAATTGTTTTCAAATTGTCCTGCGAATCTTTGGTTTCTGTGTCACTGTTGGAGTGTGACTGTCTTTTCCTTGGCTCTGGTCTGAGCCATTGTACTAAAAGAGTGAGGGCACCAGGGATGATTTTATTATCAGACCATCGGAGGAAACCCTCATCTCCAGCATGTTTTGTTAGGTTGTCATGGTTATCGTTCTGTGAGAGTGAGAGATGGGGTGACACATCCAGCTCTGTCCAGAATAATAAGACCCACAAGAAAAATGTCCTTAATTTGCTCAGTATGGTTTAAAAGGCTAAGCCCTCATGTGTTGAGATTAACTGTGTGGTTTTATGTTTGGGGTCCCAATGTATAAATGTAATTCTTAAGAGTTTTTAAATGTGTTTTTTTCTTGTCTGAAACAGAGCAATATTGTTTCGATTAATGTGACTATCCACTTTTAATTTATGTAGAGTAGTCAGTCATCTGCTCATGACCTGTAAAATGGTGCTGTAAAGTCTGAGTGCAGAGAATATAGAATAATTGCACATGGCATGCTGCGTATTCTTTACAGAGAGATACGGTATCAGTATTTTAGATCCAGGGTTGGTGTGGGTAAAACAGTTGCCTTGGGCCACATCTGCGAACTTCGCTGCTCTTCTGGCTTCTCCTCTGCATGTGGGGCTGTGTTGACTCGAAGTCACTGATGCTATCACTCGAGTATTCTGACAAATGTAATAACACATGGGTGTTACAACTGCAGAGGAGAGGGGACTTTTCTTATACCACAACCTCGTAAAAAGAGACTTTATTTTTTGTTCGCCTTGGCTTGAGGCTGAGCGAGGGCTGGAATTGAAGTTAACCCTGGAACGTCCTGTGTGGGACCTCACCGCCATGAAGAGGATTGAAATATTAATGGTGGATAATTATGTGGAATTGTGGATACTTCCAGTTTAATATATACTGTATAAAAATATATAAAATGTCAAAATTTTAATATTATATGTTTATTTTATATATATATATATATATATATATATATATATATATATATATATATATATATATATATATATATATATATATATATATAGTGTGTGTGTGTGTGTGTATAAATAACTTTTGCAACTTATATATACTTTAGCAGCTTTAGTTAGTTGTTTGGTTCAGCATAGTGTAACTTTGGCAGTCATAACGTTCCTTTTTTGTGCTCCAATAAAACCCATAAATTCCTTTGGCCCCAGACAATGTTCTGAATCCTGAATATCTGGATCTGTGGAATTACAGCAGTGTGGCTTTGAACACTTCCTCTCTGCAGTTGGTCTTCATTGAGCTGGTGTTGTCTGGCCTTGCGCAGCACTGGGATCTCCTGGGTTGTGCATTTGGATTGTATAGGAAGGGGGGAGCTGGAATATTAAATTTACTGTCATCAAGCTGTTTTGCAAAAGCCTCGGTTCTTTCGCCTGACCTCCTCGGTTTTGGTGGACCCAGGAGACACACACCGACACTGGGAGTAATTAGAACCAGACTAAGGGCCAGAGGGAAGGCTACAGCCTCCGATCTCTGACGCCAACACATCAGTGTGAGATACTCACCCACGAGTTGGCCTGATTCATATCTCATCAACATGTGTACACACTGTGAGACAGCTTGTTCTCTTATTAGATTAAGCAGCTTTGATATTCACAGCCTCATTATGTCACAGACATTTAATCCATACAGCTGCAGAAATGTGCTGTTGTGGTTGCGGTGGAGTAGTTGATGATATGACTTACTTTATTTCTAGATCATCCTGCACTCGATGCACAAATATCAGCCCCGTGTCCATGTGATCCGGAAAGACTTTAGCAGCGAGCTCTCTCCAACCAAACCTGTTCCTACCGGGGAAGGAGTAAAGACGTTCAGCTTCCCAGAGACAGTCTTCACCACGGTCACAGCCTACCAGAACCAACAGGTCCATTACTGACTGTCAGTGTACAGCACCATTGTGACTTTGAAACACACAGTTCATGTGTTAATGGGCAATATGCAACTAGG
Source organism: Carassius auratus (assembly GCF_003368295.1). Taxonomy (NCBI): domain Eukaryota; kingdom Metazoa; phylum Chordata; class Actinopteri; order Cypriniformes; family Cyprinidae; genus Carassius; species Carassius auratus. Next base: position 17,486,811 of record NC_039276.1, read on the forward strand.
GATGCACTAAAAACTGTATTATAGACAATATTTATTTTTGTGTAATGGCTGATAAATGATCAGTATTTAAATTATATAGTATTTTGACTGAATGACAAACACTACAGACTCAAATCAATTTTAAAATCAATGTTTTATATCATACAAGTGAATTTAGGCATCATAACACTATAATAACCAGTGTAAAAAATGTAAATTAGGTTAAATTAAGTTTATATTTAATAGTGTGAATAAATCATTCATTTTTAAAGATTGATTTTAAGATTAATTTCTAATCTACATGTGAAAATAGAGAATAAATTATCATGCACATTTAAATAAAATACTGTAATATCAACCAGTAGTAACCAATGTAGTTCCAATACATTGTGCACCCCAAACTTAAAGTTTATTATGCAAAAGTTTCAAAACTCACAAATTGAAGGTGATATGTTGAAAGTGTCTGAATATGTCAAAATATTATTAAATGAGTCTGTTTTGGACTTCTTCTCTTGTAACAGATTACCCGTCTAAAGATCGACCGCAACCCATTTGCCAAAGGATTCCGGGACTCAGGGAGAAACAGGTAGATTTTCAGGAAATCTTACCCGTGCTCTGTATGGTCCATGCTGTATATGCAAATACACACATATCTCGGCAGTGTCCTTTCATATTGACATGAACCCCAGGAGATCCCTTCTAATCCCACGTCCTGCTACATTAAAATCACTCCCTCGTTCAGCTGCCAAGAAAAGCTTGTTGATCTGTGATAAAGGGATCTGATTGAGGGCAATGGAAAGAAAAATTCCCCTTTTCTTTTCTTGCTTTTTAAACTCCTTTCCCTCAATCTTGTCCACCCTTTCACTTGCCTTTCTATCACTCTCGCTGTTTTTCCGTGCACTTCATTGCTCCGTCTATATAAGATGCGAGTAAGAACAGTCATACACTGCAAAAAAGTCTGAGACAGACCCTCAGCACTTGAAAGCAGGCTTCCATCTGGAGAGTATTATCGCCACAGATATTTGAGACATCTTTTTTCATTTTTCAAACAATAGACCGCCTGATTTATGGCCTAGCTTTAGATTTTCATTGCAGAAAAATAGAGATGAAAAGATTATTCAGGAGTAAGATATATATAGAAAATGCTCTTGCCCTCACACATATATCCTTATAAAACTAATGCTAGTAAAAGACCTTTTCATAGAGTAAAACTGTTTTTCGGTCACAAAGCAACCACAGTTCCATTTATGCACTGGATCCTTTTCTTCCCATGCAGTTTACAAAAACTGCAGATAAACTTGTAATGTTAGCTTTTGATGACTGGTGGAATCAGTTATGCTTATTCAAGATATAAATCAGTATTTTAATGTAAATCACAGTCAGTCTTATTGGTGATGTGTTATATCAAAGAGAAACAGATTTTTATTTGGTGACCAGTATTTGGATTCAGTCTCAGCCGGTGCTTCAGTAAATCATAAGAGCGTCTCACTAACAAGCAGAAAGGAGTGGAGAATAACTGCCGCTTAAACAGCACGGCAAGGACCGATGCAAAGCTGCAAAGAGGAATAAATCAAACAGGAAGGGGAGCCATGTACAGAGCACAGATGAAACATCACCCAGATTTATGTGCACATTAAAATCCTGCTCTATTTTCCTCAAACTCCCCCTCTCATGTGCATAATCGTACCTGTTTTCTCTGCCATCTCACGTCTCTTCTTCCGGCTTTTCTGTCACTATCCCTCATGCAGGACTGGGTTGGAGGCAATAATGGAGACGTATGCTTTTTGGAGACCACCAGTGAGGACGCTGACATTTGAAGACTTCACAAACATGCAGAAACAGCAAGGTATGCACATGGTTCCTGCGAGTGGAGATGTTTTTAACATGCCTACTTGAATGACAGAGACTTTGGAAATATTGCTTCATAAATCATGTGTAAGGTTACTGTGTGGCCACAATAATCACACCACAACACACTGGATTTATAATTGACTCTAAGCCTGAAGAGAGCTTTGCAGTGGGTGGGACAAGTTGGACAGTCTTGGGTTTTTGTGTCCAAGAGTGAGTCTGTCTATATGTCTGTTTGACAGATCAAATAGTATTTCCCTTTTTCAATGCCTTAACAGACCAATTCATCCTAAAATTAAACCACATTATAGCTTAATGTAAGAAAGAGTCCAAAATTCATTATTTAAAAATTTAAATATACATTTACATTCACATATTCAAAAGTTTATTCCCTTGTGTAGCAATTTTTTAATAATTGTCTGATTTTTTTTAACTGGTTGACTTGGTGCACAATGAATGATTCATTCACTATTTGAACTGATCCAGTTCTCAAGTTCAACTCATTGATTTAATATTCCTGTAAAGATTATTATTGAATAACAACATAAATTTCAGCCTGTTTCTCACACAACGTATTCATATGATTTCAGAAGACTTGCATACACCAATGTATAGACCACTTTTATGGTACTTCTCATTTGTTTTGAAACCTGAAATGGCATTAGAGTGAATAAAGGATGACAGATACAGTCATTCAAAAATTATTTTTGCTCTCAGATGTGTCTGATCACTAAAAGATGATCAAATATTGATGTAACTATTTTTTTCTCCTGTCATAAGGTCAGAGTGATGTGAGCATGGTACTTTGTCTGAGTAGACATCTGTTTCTCATCACAAATTTCACAAAACAGAATAATTGTTAAAGTTCTTGCACGGCTGACAAAACGTTGTGCTCCCTCCCTGCCCCTACCTTCGCTGCCCCAAACTGATTGCCCTGAAGAACTACATGCAGATCTATTGGAGTAATTAATAGTTCTCAAAGCACCACTGAAGCCTCTCTCACCCCAGCCTGACAGTAAGGGAAAACATGACATCACCGTGAGGTCTCCTCTCCCTCAGCCAACAGAACAGAACCACATCGAGTGAACCAGAACTCAGCTGTATTATTGAACGCATATGGAGCTGGCCCAAGCCACAGCCAAGAGAGTTCTGAATGATTTCGTTTCTTTCCCATTCCGAACCATAGAGCAGACTACATTTTCAAAACAACAAACTGAGTGCTGGCCAACTTCTCATTAATAAAGAAATATGTGGTAGATATCCCAACTCATTCAGTTCCAAGTGTTTGACTTATTCATTGTGCATATGTGCCAGTGATTTTTTTCCACTCTATGAACAAATGCTCAAATGCTGCCTGTTATACTGAGAGAAGACGACCAGTGCTCTGTTGACCAAACATGCACATTATAAAACTCAAGCCACATTTGCATTCAGCATTCATCACATTATCCATGAGATGATTGTAGCTGAAATGTGATGGGTTTTTCACACAGTGAGTAACCTCTGGTTATTGTTATTATCTTTAAACCTGCTTTCAACCCCAGGAAAACCAATGTCTCACTCAGAGTTAACCCCATATTTTGGTGCCAAATGTATACATTGTTAAACAAAACAGAGTTGTTTCGCAGCAAACAAGCAATCATAAACTGAATAGTGCTTGCCTCATTGATGGAAAAAAAATTGAGTGAAGAAGAGAATGTTTTATTTGTATACTTATGGTCCGAAAAGTTTATTTAGTATAAACTGAATGGAACAGTCAGGCATATATAAACCCAGCTGATGCGTTAGAGTGAGAAAAGCCATTATTTAAACAGGCTACATACTTTTTTCATCTAATAAATCACACTGACAATGCAAATCTGTAAAGAACAATGTTAACCCGTGCTTTACAAATGTATACTTCAATTCAAAGTTTGGGGCCCGTAAAATTTTTTGATGCTTTTGAAATGAGCATTTATTTGATTAAAAAATAAAAATAAATAAATAAAAACAGTAAGAACTGTTATATTGTGAATTATTATTATTATAATTATTAATATATTAATTATTAATATATTAATAATATATTATTATCATCATCATTATTTTTTTTACTACAATTAAACTAATAACTATTTTTCAGCATCATTACTCCAGTCTTCAGTGTCACTTGATACTTCATATATTATTATAATATGCTGAAAACAGTTGCTGTTTAATATTTTTGTGGCAAACCAAATAAATAAAGAAATTTTAAAAGTATTATTATTATTATTATAAACCTTTTATAAAATACAATAAAGCATAGGCCTTATAATTGTAGACCTTAAAGGGACAGATCACCCAAAAATCCTGTCATCATTCAATCACTTTCATGTTTTTTCAAAGAAGATATTTTTAACTGATTCTGTCCATACAGTAAAAGTCAGTTGGGTCCAAAATTGGTTCCCACTGACTTCCAGTGTATGGACAAAAAACCAAAGACATTTCATATATGTTATTTTGCTTTTCACAGAAGAAATTAAATCATACAGGTTTGGAAAGACATGAGTCAATCCCTTTAGGTAAGATCAGCAAGAATGAAGAATGTAGAATAGCACTGTGGAGATGGGCATTCCATTATGGGTTAATTCGTGGAAATTGCTGAAGGTTTGAACAGGCCTCTCTTGTAACCAGATGAAGTGCTCTCCCTAAGGTGCCATGGTGACTGCTCGTGGTCCACGGGATGAAATAAGAGATATCCTCTTGGTGTGATTTTTGGACAGTGTGTGTGTTTTCAGAGCTGGCTGTGTCTCAATGTTCTCCTCTTGTGTGTGCACTTATTCTTCATGCATAGGAATGTGTATCCGTACTGTGTCTTTGGGGTTTGGATGTTTCTGAATGTTTGCTGACTCTGTTTTTCAGGAGGGAGCACTGGCACCTCTCCCACTACCTCCAGCACTGGCACTCCATCTCCCTCCGGTGCGACACACCTTCTCTCCCCTTCCTGCTCCCCTCCTACCTTCCATCTGGCGCCCAACACCTTCAATGTGGGCTGTAGGGAGAGCCAGCTGTGTAACCTGGGCTTGTCTGAGTACCCTGCATGTGCCAGGAGCAACATGGCTGCCTTGCAGGGCTACGGAGGACTGTCTGATGGCTCCTACAGCCGCCTCCAGACCACAGGAGGCGCTGTTACCTCTGCCCAGGCCTCAGATTCCTTCTTGCCTCAGAGGACTTCCTCTCTCATCGCTGCTGGAATGCAGGGAGGGGCTCACACCTCACTGGCTGCTGGTAACAGCACCAGCGGAGGTAAAATGGATGGATATGGAAGTCAGCTGGCCTCTTTTCCGGCGTCCCAACTGCAGTACGTAATGCAGGCAGGGGCGAGCTCCGCCTCTGGTTCATCGGCTTCATCCGGCTCATCCCCTTCCTCTGCCCACATGTTCTCAGGGAGCCATCATCATGTGCAGCAGAGCACATATAATGCCTTTTCCCTTCACAATCCCTACAACCTGTATGGATATAACTTCCCGGCCTCACCACGGCTGGCGGCCAGCCCGGAAAAGCCTCAGGGTGGCTTAATGTGCTCCTCCTCCTCCGCCGGAGCATTTGCTGAACGTCAGTACCTGTCCAACAACGGCATGGACAGTATGCACATGATCGGCAACCCTGCCGGCAGCCAACAGGGGGCTGGCAGCTGTGATGGCCGCCAGTATGGCTCCTCTTCACAGATGTCCATGCACATGGTTTGAAGCCATTGAAAATCAACCAAAAACAGATCAAAACACCAAACACGAACAGCTGTTGCAGTTTTTTACTCAGCGTTACTGGGATTTCACAGTTTTATTATTCAAAATGTCTGATACATTGGCGTGATCGTTCTGGCATTGGTGACACCAGCTGTTCAATGTGGAATTATTACACACACATGCCTTATCAATCGTCAGAGTAAAATGTTAAAGTGTTACTTATGTTCATCACATGATGTGCCATCAAAATGAATGGATATTCAAGCTAAAAATATCCCTTCTAAATTGATTGTTATTGTTGCTGACCTGCCGACCGCAACAATGTGCAGAACTGAACTAAATTAACTGAGGTCTGATTTTTAGAAAATGGATTCTAATGAGGATTCATATTTGGTGCAATAATGACAGGAATAATGGCCCCTTAAATGTCTCACAAGAACAAGAGCCATCAGCCAGAACATGAATTAAATGTTCTCAAAACTGTGAGCGAATAAATGTTGTCAGTATGACATTTTTGCTGTTGATAATATATCATGCTTGTCATGGGGCCGTGATGCAATGTTGTAAGCTCACTGACTCTTTCAGAGATGAGGGGTCTCAGGATGGCAAAGTAAAATCCTCCTGTAATAACAGGGTCTCTGCATGGTACTGTCAATCTGTACTGAAATACTGAATCTTTGCCTGTTAGTTTGGAAAAGGCTTAACCATATCCTGAGTGGAATATAAACATACGGGGAATAGTTAATGCACGCAAAGCACATAGGTTTTAAATTGTTGTGTGGATAAAAACCATAGGAAGACAAGGTATATGCTTTGGAGTGTTTGTAAATGAATATATTTAAATGCTAAGCAATCATGGTCAGTGTATATTGAATTTTAATAGAGTGAGAGATGAACAAATAATGTTTTAGGCTTTTAAGACTGTAAATACAAGTGCCAAGCACATAAAGCTAATTAAATAAACACTATAAGTCCGCTGTATGTTTCTTGGAAAAAAATCAAGCATGTTTTGTTGCTTTTGTTTGTGGTTTTGAAATGACATCATACAGTATATGATGGATCTCAAATCAGAAATTATCATAGATTTGACCTTCACAACAAATTATTGATCTACACAGTTGCATATTTAATTATTTTAATAGTTTCATGTTTTGTTATATATATATATATATATATATATATATATATAATATAAAATCTTTTTTTTCTTAAGTTGAACTATACACACAATTTATAATATACACACTTACTAGACCAAAAAAAAAAAAAAAAAGATTTTTATTATCTTTCCCTCTATTATAATCATGGGCTTAAGGTATAGATAAACCTTTTTTTTTTTTTTTTTTTGAAAGTCAATATGTGTAAAAATGAATGTTTAAAAACAAAGGATTGATCCTGCTGTTCTCTTTGAAATGAAGAAGAAAGAGACGGCCATGTGGATCATATTCATCCTTTTCACTGTGATGATGCATATAAATATGCCACCTGTTTAGAGAGAGCGAATGAGGGCAAGAGGGATTGGAAAAAGAGGAATCTTTTAGATGCTGGATGTGGGTAATTTTTTACATTGCTGGTTTTAATATGTCTGCTCTTAATACATATGCATTTATGTTCACTTCTCTCATGTCTGGGCTTTGGTCCTCATTATCCGGGCACAGACTTGATTTAAAAGCACAATCATCATCTATTGCATGGATGTCTTCAGAAGTGAGTAAAAAATGTTTCTCTTTCTCTCCGTTCCTCTTTATTTTTCTTCTTTCTCAGATCACTTCCCATGATGTGATCAGTTCAAGCCAAGAAATATCATATCTGAATCCTCATCAGAAAGTAAACAGGGTAGAAGACCATGGAGTCAACACTCTGTATTAGAAACACCTGTTTTCCAAGTGCAGCTAATGGCTGGATATGCAATCAAACAGTGCGCGATTTCATAATTTGGCACATCTTCATCTATCTAGACATTATTTCCTATAATTATGCACATTTATTTGTCTGGTACTTTGAAAGAAAGCAATGCTAGAATTTCAAATCAACTAGTTCTCTGTAAAAAGTGACCCACGGACTCTCACACCCAGAATGTCTGAATATAGATGTGTAAAGGAAAACATTTTTAAGTAGGCTATACTGGAGAGATTCATTAGCAAACCCAAACTGCTACTCATAGATTATCTTTCATATTGGCTATCTTTTAAACATATTTGAATAATAATTATTTAACAATTCATTTTATAAAGCTATCTCTCAAAATACAATATGCCAGCTGAAAACATGCCCATAGATGTATGCGTAGTGACTACAAACCGCATAACCCAAGGGGGCTCTGCTTACTAAACAGGATCTGGCAGCTAGTCTTTTGGAGTGTCAAATCTGTGTACAATGATCGATGTATTTTTTGTTGTATCTATTATCTTTTCTTGGGATCCAGACATTCACCTACAAAATGCCATGCCATCAGTCTGAGCACAACCAGAACGCATGCAGACACATCCTTAAATAATTAAAAAAGTAATAAAAACAAAGTTGTTTAATTAAAAAATCGGAAGTGATTTATCTGACAAACCACACAGCTGGTTTGAAGTATGGCTATGTTAGGATTTCTGGTAAACTATTGCCCTCTTGTGTTTCTTTTTCTACCAGCACTGAACTTGTTGTTTGAGTAAATAACTCAAGATTCTTACTGAATGCAACAATACAAGTCACGTTAGTTGTAATCCTCAGATTAACTTTACAGTATAGCCACTCTACTTTCCCCCTTCTTTCTCAATCAGATTCATCAACCAATCAAATTCTATTTGTACACGTAGCCTACCTGAGTTTTACGCAATAATGCATTAGGTGACGTAATTAGCAAGTCCACAGCGCAAGAGATGTTTTCCGCGACTTTCACTTCAAATATGTTAGGTAAGAGTTTTTTTTTTCTCTATATTTTTTTTTCAAGTTGTCTTCTGAGTTTACTTAAGTCTAAGCTAAGACCAGCTTAAGCGTTCAGCATCATGTTATGCTTTTATTAGTGGCTTTTGGCTATTTTAGAATAAATAAGACTCATGTAGCCTACATGACACGTAGACTAATTGTCAACTTAAACTCATTTTATAGACATTTTATTATAAAACATTTTTTCTTAAATGAAACACACTGAAGGCCCAGACCTAAAATGCACAGGAATTTGACATGTTTTGGTAACATTGTCAAGCATTTTAAAACGGATTAATGCATAAATTAAAACTGATCTAAACCATTAATGATTTCTTATATTGAAAAAAAAAAAAAAAAAAAAAAAAAAACATACTCATCGGGTTGAAAGGAAGTGTTTCAACTTTTTTATAAATTGTTTTTTTACTTGACAGACGAAATCAGATGTTTGAGATGCCAGCACAGCACCCTCTCAAAGCAAGTGGTTCTGATGTAACCATAAGAAGGGTATACCGAAACCGTACCTATGTATGTAACTGGTATAGAACCGATTCAGAATGCCGATTTTGGTGCCACTTAATGCCCAGGCGGCAAGGAAGTCGACCGGAAGTTGAAGTCAGCAGCGTGCCGCCATCTTGTAGCAGAACTTCACTTGCGTTAGCATCCCATTGACTCCCATTCATTTTGGCGTCACTTTGACAGCGAATAACTTTACATCTGAGGTGTTTAAAGACTCAATTTGTCCATTATTTATTTCTAAAAATACACAACAATGTATAAAGGGCTCCATTACCTTCTATGTTACATTATGGCCCCATAGAAACAGTTTTTGCAAAAATAGGCTAACGATTGCGTCATAACCACTGGACTCTCTGTCGCACAGTAGAGAAATTACCGTACAGACAGGAGGAGAAGCTCGCAGGCAATTAACTTAATATGGCGTACTGGCATTACATTTTAAAATACTATTAATCAGAATACTTACTCCTGCTCACTCACGACAAAGAACTCCCCGCTCAAGCTCGCCGTCTCTGCAAAATTAACGATGGCAGTTTTCACGCACAGCTACTAGAAGATTAACATCTGTCAGACAGGTTGCTGACGTCTTCAAGCTTAGTTTGAGTCTGCGTGTCAGAAACACAAGTGCTAAAAATCGCTAAAAATGGGCTTCACTTGTCTCAATTGAGTTCCAATGGGGTCGCTGTGTCCATTTCTTTTACTGTCTATGTTGCCTGTGTGATCGACTGAAATATAGCCTATGTCCTGGTTCTCCGAAATGGACCTTAGAAGCAGGGGTGTTGTTAAGACATTTTTAGTTGGGCTATAGTGATTAGCTCCATAAACTGTACACAAATTTGTGATCGCATCAGAGTCAGTCACCAAATTTCATATGAAATGGCGGCATGCTTCACCTCATCGTCTTTCAGCACACTCTTCAAACCTGCGCAGTTTAAAACATCTGGAGCTCACATCCGCCCTTTGAACACAAGACTATCCAGATGTAGGGCTGAATGGGAAAGTTATCAGTTTGTCCGAGCAGTAACTAATGAAGAACGTGCAGTTTAGTAGAGAGGCAGTTCAGTATTTCACGGTGGACTGTCTGACTTAAAGGGATAGTTAACCCAAAAAATGAACATTTTGTCATTGTTTACAGAGCGGCAACCTCCCGCTCTCTCTCGTGAAGCCAACAAGAAAGTGACTAAAACTGTAATTCATCGACTAGCCGCTTGAGGCTGGCTGCAAAAGGGAGTCAGTCCCATAGACTCCCCATGTTAAAATGCCCAACTTTACAGCAGAAAAAAACTTGTTTACAGCCTGGTGCAAAACAATGTTTTGGTCTATATAGCTATTTTAGCCCTTCTTGACAACTGTGAGGGGGATGTTTTTCTTTTTTATAACTCATCCGTTTAAATAAGTTCTGCATAAGGGTGTGACCACAGGTGGATTCCGGCTGCTGACACCACCGTCACGTTAGGTGGGTGTGGCTTCAGCATCCAGCTCCCGCCTTTTTGCCCATTTTTGATTGTCAGCTTGAGTCGCAAGGTGACGTGCTGCCAAGATGGCGACCTGCTCTGCACACTCTGAGCTTCAAAAACGCTCTTCAGGAGCTCTTCATGTTTTTATACAGTCTATGTCGCTTACACACCTACAAATTGTCCCAAACCTGTAATAATTTCTTTCTTCTGTTGAACATAAAAGAAAATACTTTAAATAATGTGGGTAAACAAAAAGTGTCTGGTCCCCAATGACTCTGATAGTATTTTTTTAACCTTACTATGGAAGTTATAACCATCAGCTGTTTTGTTCAGTGACATTCAAAGTATCTTCTTTTGTGTTCAAACGAAGGAAAAACTTTATGCAGGTTTAGAACAACCTGGGTAAATTATGACTAAATAAAAAAAAAAAAACACACCTTAAAAGTGACAGACACTTCTAAAAGTTTAGGCCTATTGTTTTATAAAAATTTGGATAGTGTGTTAATATAATATCCCATACATTATCAGAGCTTGGCAGACATAATAGGGATCATGAATTAGTGTCCCTTATTTGTCTCGCTGAAAGTGGCAACCCTACGCTCATCACACCAACGCTGTTTCCTCCAGCGATAATCTAGCCCTTAACACATTTGAACGCATATTTTCTAAAACTATCATGTTGGTATTTTCATTTGAAATTTTAATATTTAGTATAAAACATATTACAGTGCATGTGGCATACCACACAGTCATTCACATAACTGATTATCCTTTCAGGCACCTGTACCATTTTAGAAGTATTGATTTGGCACCGGTATTGTAAAAAACTCAATCGATACACAACCCTAACGATAAGTCCATATGGAAACAGCTGAGCCCAGGGCCAGACCCTTTTTCCTGTGGTTCAGTACCTGTGGAGTACAGAGACATCCCACTTCCTCCTCTAATGAGAGAAATCCGTCCTGGACTGGTCTCACGGATCTTGCTAGTGACCTTGCTGTAGCAAACACTGAATCAAGCATCCACAAAACCAGACGTGAAGTAAGAAGAGTGTGGCTGAAACCACAAACTCTCAACCTGTGGTTAGAGGTTTATACATTATCTAGAATTCTTTTCTACATAGTTAATCAAGTGCCAAGTTTGAAGAGTGTAAATGTGCACTAATATACCAGGTGAATATGTATGTATGACATATGTGGGAACCCATGACTAAATCAACCATCTGGAAAGCATACAACAGAGAACAATTGCAAAGTAGTCGTCATATGCCATGTTCACTATTTACAGCAGTAATCTAACATTAATTTGATCTTGAAACAATTAAATAGCAGAAAATTATTACTCCCCCATCTGTGTGGCGATGTCATTAGCAACAGATGATGTATGTGCTGCAGTGATGATGTATTTTTAGGCCGACAGAGGAGGTTCAAATCTCCCTGATTCCTTTGACAAAAACGCTGTAGGATTTTTCAGTTGGCTTTAAGATTATTGCAGAGAATTAGCTCTGTGACCAACATTAAATTACATTTATGCATTTAGAAAACGCTTTTACCCAAAGTTTTTTGATTCTTACATGTTTTGAATTCTGACATGATTCCTAAGCCTAAATGTAAAAACAATTACATAAAAATAAATATAGGTTATAAACAAACTACACCACAGTCACATAACTTTAACTTCACCACCATTAAGCTTCAGACAAGTCTTCATAAAAAATAATAAAAAAAACTTCTTACTTGGAAATCTGAGTTGAAATAGTTTTCAAAAGTGAGAATATAAACACTACGAGGCTGTGATAGCAGACTAATGAGTAGACGAGTTTGATGTTTGTTGTCCTCAGCATCCTCTTTAGTCACTTTAGGCTGCTCGTTGGAAACCAGTTTTTCAGGACTGGTAAAAACTTCACAAAGGGGTATTAATTATGTATTTTATGTTGTAGAATATAATGTGAAAATATACTGAGTTTGTGTAAACCACAGACCTTTTCAGGCATTTAACCAAAAACCCATTTAAGAAACCCAGGGAGTTGCACGTGACTCGACTGTATGAGCAGAATTCTTCCACTTGAAAACATAGAACTTTATGTAGACCAAATCAATCTTAAATCGTAAATGTAAATTATGAACTCATAAATATGTTCTACATTATTTGACAAATATTTTTTTTGCAGTCTAGACTATTAACATGGCTTTGGCAGACTGGTTTGCTGGTCGCCGTGATTTTGCCAAGTAAGACATGTTCCTGGATCAACATCTTTTGTTGATCCTGGATCAACATTATTGTCCAAAATACAGACTTAACCCAATCCCTACCCCTAAATCTAACCCTACCCATAATTTATTCCTAAAATCATAGGGAAATGATAGCTGATTGACAAGGGTGTAGAAGCACCTAACCCTGATTTTAAGCCTAAAACAGATATTTCCTCAAAAGTTATCTCTCAATTCTGATTGGTTGATTGGAAATATGTTGTACTTAGTCAAATCACGCTCACCCTGGTGGGCTATGTAATTATCATAATAAGAGAGGCAATGGTGAAAAATGGAAAAGCAGCGTGTCCTAATTGCAAGCAATATGAACAGATATTAGACTGCCTCATGAGACTGTTAAAACTAAAAACATTTCTGAACACTGAAAAGACATGAGATCCCTGGGTCCAACAAAGTAGTACATGACAAATTGGTCAAATTTGTATAAGTATAAATCCTTTATTTTAAGTGTGCTCTTGTGAATGTAAATGAAAATATAATATCTAAATTCCAGAAAAGGAAACAAAAGAATAACCCAAAAGATAATAAAAATGAGGAAAATACAAATAAAATAAAAAATAGCCTAAATATGGTTCATTTTTTATTAGCCATGAATTTACATGGCTGTTTTCCTCTCCTGAATTTTTAAAGTCCTTGATAAAAACAGATACCCATCACTTCAGAGATTCATTTTTTACTGAAGGAATAGTTCAATCAAAAAATGTAATTCTGTCATCATTTACTTACAGAGTTGCTCCAGCTCTTTCTTTATTATTTAGGAGACAAAAGAAGATTTGGATTTTGAACTGTCAATACTATAAAAGTCAATGATTCAGTTTAGTTTTGGACCCTGTCTTGAACATTTGATCCATTCTTCAAAATATCTGTATTCCAAACAGCCACAGTATACTGTAGCTAAACAGTGAAAAGAAAATGAAAGCCCTCTTCAATGTAGCTAGGTAGAGCAATATTGCTTGCTATTATTCCTAATGATCGTTTTACTAATGATGTTTAAATCATGTTACTGTAATAGTGACTGACTAGACCTTGCCTTTGTGAAATGATATTGCAAGGCTAAAGTATTTATAGTTTAAAGTATTGACCTGTACAAATGGTCTTGTGTGCATTATCAGTGTGGTGATGATTGAGTAAATCGTGTCATAAATAATATAGGCCTGTAAAAACATCATGCAGATTTCGGCATGATTTTCTCCTCTCTATAAACCAGTGTGCCTCATCAGTGCTCGACTAAGCCTCTGTGCCACATTCGCAAAAGTTCGATTTGTTCCCCTCATTATTTTCTCAGGAAGTTTGTTTAGTGGTCGATAGATGAACAGCGAACAGCCATCATTCAGTCTGCTTAAAATTGCAGAGCTAATCCAGAACCCACCCCAAAACAGTAAATATTCTGGGAAATATTTTGCCAACACACATGCGGACAATAAATCAGCTTTATAATGCTTGTCACATAAAATGTTACTATGATGGCTGGCTTAAGATTGTGTTTGTAGAGTTGGGCCTAACAGAGGCCGTGCCAATGCCTCACCATCTATGTCAGCCGCTCATCAATCTGTGTGTCAAGGCATGTAGATATGTGTTGGGTGCGTGTCTGAATGCAGGTTTGACAAACAGCCGCTGCATTCTTCTGCACCCCTCACCTGGGCCATTGGTTTCATGGAAATTTCAAGCCAGTCTTTCCAAAAAGCTCCACGGTAATCGCCTTTCAAAGCGGTTAGGGTAAATATGGCAGTCTAATATGGTCACAAAGTGCTATTGTCGCACAGCTAATCCATAGTAGCGGACCTGGTGAAAACCTTCTGGCAGTGCAGGCCTACAGGCCTTATTTCTTTGCCCTTATTTCATCCTACCGGTGGCATTTAGCATCAGCACACTCTTCTAGACTGCAAACCTGTTTTTTTTTTTTTTGTGTGCGTAATGGCACTTTCTATTTCCTTATTGCAAGATAAATCTCCTGTAAATCCATGAAATGTAGGCAGTTGTTAGGGCGTTCAATGGCTACAGGAAAATACCTCTGTGCCTATGTGCTCCTGTGCCCTTTTGTTTGGCAAACCATGTGCCTCAGTAATTCAGGATAGTTTGGGCTTAACCCTTAACACACAGCAGCGAGGAGGAGGATGACCGGAATCAGTGAGCAGCTTTTGTTTCACAGTCTCACAGGCTTTTAAAGGAAACGATAAACGTTATAGCTAGATTAGCGTCCTTATGTTGCACTTTTGTTCTGTTGGTCTGGAAAGCAGGTGCTGAAAGGGTTCAGCGGAGCCGGTTGTAAATGCACCAACAGAGATATTTTCCATTGTGGAGTAAGTTTTGAATGTAATAATAACTGAGATGAAGCACTCCACTATAGTCACTTAAACTATTCAGTGCGTGTGGATGTCCACTTATATGCTTTTCTAGCAAGTGAACAAGAGTTTTAAAGAGGAAACAAATCTTAAATATAGGAATGGCATGAAGTTTAAGTTCATATGTCCTACAACAACTGTACCCTGGACCTTTGTTTCCATCTCTGTGAGCACACTCCCTCCTCCCAAGCCTTCTTCAGACAGAGGGTTTGCGCGGTAATCCCAAAACACCTGCTTCATAGAAAAATGCCAAGTTAAATTTACTGCAGTAAAGAGAGCCCCAGTGAGAGACGGTCTTTTAATTGAAGGGACGTCTCTCTTCCACTAAAACAAATACTTACTTTTATTCAGTTATTAGTGACTGTGCATGTTCAAAATGCTTGTTTCTGAGCTGCTGTTGTGTATACAGTATGCAACATCAATGGAAGGCAAATGTAGATGGATACTAAAATGTATTGCATAAAAATAACAACAATGGTAATATTAAAAGGGTAGGGCTTTACAATTAGGTCCCATATATCACAATAGTCACAATAGATTTGTTATAGTGTATATTAATCTTTGTTCAAATTTGTCACGCAACGTTTAATTCATGTTGATCCATGAAATAACAGACACAACTTTAGATTTTAATAATGAATGTTGGTTTAATAGAGAATGTTGAAATTAACATTAAGATTAATAAATGCTTTAAAAGTATTTTAGTTCACATTTACTAATGTAGTTAACTAATGTTAACAAATGAACCCTTATTGACTACACTGATCTTTACTTTTGAAAATGTACATTAAGCTTTCATCTTTAATAATCAGCATCATTCTTCTTATCCATTTTAGTAGTATTAATAAAAACAATGCTTAAGACCTTATTATGCATCAGAAAAATGTTATGTAACCATGATATTTATTATGTGCGTTCTGGAATCATGTTGATATTTATGAATTTATGAATATATTTAGGAAAGAAAGATGTGTGACCCTTAACTTCACAGTTTTGTTCGCAAAATAACACTAAGTGGGAGATAATAAATAAAAAATCTCTCAACATATAGTCACAACTATAAGTAATAATCAGATTTTTGGAGACTAAGCAAATAATTTAACCTAGTGTAATTTGGAATATAAGATAGTGTAACAAATCTCCGATCTCTGTTGTCCCCAGAGTGTGTATGTGAAGTTTTAACTCAAAATACTTTACATGACATTTTTTATAGCTTGTTAAAATGGCCATTGAGCCAAAACATGGCGAGCATAATTTCACCAAATACAACATGCTCAACTTCATTGTTGAACCTGGAACAACATTCCAATCAACCAATCAGAATTGAGATATAACTTTTCAGAAAATATTTACGCTTACAAGAGTTAGGTGCTTCTACACCCTTGTTAATCAGCTATAATTTCCCACTGATTTTAGGAATAAATTATGAGTAGGGGGTTTAGGCGTAGGGATTAGGTTAAGTCTATATTTTTGGACAATAATGTTGATCCAGGATAACATTAGCCTGGTAATACCAGACTCTGCTACTTCACTTTGCTTCGTAGACAGAGAATGACATAATAGAGAAGTGTTTTCTCTCTCGCTAGGGGGCGCTTGTCTGAAGTTTAAAATCATTGGTTACCCGTAAGCCAATCAGATACATTTTGTTATGACGTATGTTATGCGCCTGTACAGCCGCATCGAAGCACAGACATCATGCATCGAACTCAAATCTATGATTGAACTTCCACTGTAAACCTGTTGTACACATGATGATGCGAGCGAAATACCGGAATGAACATGGTTGTAAACGACTTTTGCAGATTCCGCTTAGCATCTACGTCACGGCTCTCAGCCCGCCCTCTGTTCGTTGATTGGCCCGGCTGTTTCCAGACCGGTGGCAAACAGAAATCTCTGACGCTATATCAGACTGAGTACAGAAGCGAAATGAAATTGAGCGGAAGTAGGAAGTCTGACGTAGTCAGGCTAGGATCACATTGCTTTCATATGCAATTTTAACTCCCACTTTCCTATTCACAATCATTCTGGCAGCATGTGAAGGCAGCATCAGTTAATACAAACAGACAATGGTAGACATTTGCCTAACAGAGTGCCAAGAAGGTCTTTCAGAAAGGCAATTAGGAAAACTAACGCATAATACTTCTGGAGGTGTAGCTGGATCACAAACAGTTGGCACAGCTCCATCTTTCAGGAGAAACTTTTGTGCAAAAACTGCTTTACACTGACCCTTGTTCACAAAGTCCGGTGTAAACTTTCATGGGTGAGGCCTGTGGCTAAAGTGACATCACATTAGCAGCAATGCTGAAAACAGGTAGTTGGGGGACACTGCTTTTTATGTACGGGTATAAAAAAAAAAGGAGTGGGTGGTAATTTTTATCATTATAGGGTGGTTGTGTACACACTGCCAACACACATCTATGTCCAAGCAACATGTGAAAGTGATTTTGTGAATTTTTTTCTTTACTTTTTACAGTATGTGTTACTATTTTCACTACTTTTTACCCCGCAAATGAAGGATCAACTCCATTTCTGCACTGTTCCATTTATAAACTGTGTGAACCACTACTAGATTAAGTTTTCATGTAGAGACTGTTTGTGTCCAGCTCAGTCTATGTATGTAGTGTGTAGCTGCATGCGGTCTAGATTTTCACTGCCGTGCTTCGGTCCTAATCCATTTAAAGCCAATTACAAGGCTATTACAGCAATCACCCTCCCAAAAATGACAGTGGAGTTGGTGTGGTAGAGAATGACAACAATGGC